>NW_024080830.1:2135027-2607419 GCF_003009895.1 Hyaena hyaena | reverse complement strand
TTTCAGAGTCTGTATCTCCCTCTCTCTCTGACCCTCCCCTGCTCACGCTCTCTCTCTCTCTCTCTCCTAGAAATAAATAAAAATATTAAAAAAAGAAAAAAAGAAAACCCATCAAACGGACTAAGGAGAGTGTGCATCGTGTGTGCCGTCTCCGCCTGTCTAACCCCCCCCCCCCAGTGCAGGGTGGGGGCGGCTATGCGTCCTGCACCCACACTTCCGCGGCCTCCACGCATTTGGGTGCATCTTGCTGAAAAATTGAGGCGTTTGCTCCCTAAACAAATGCGCCGCGTTGCTGGCTGAGAAACGCGGCACTTTCTCCTCCTTCCCCTTAAAATGTCGGAGACCGTCCGGCGGGTAAAAATCCGTTCTCCTGTGAGAGTTTGTCCCCTTCCCTCCCGGAGCGATGGATCCGTGTTGACAGATGGCACTGGTCCCGCTACGCGTATTACACCCCAGTCACCCGCACCCGGCTGCCTCCGCTGCCTGCGGGTCACAGCTGCCCGGAGGTCCGGCCGGCTGCCTGGGGGGCTCCCTTCTCTTCCTGACACTCCGGCCACGCCCTGTTTGTGAGAATCTGGAAACCGTTTTCTGATACGCGGGGCCGGAAAGGCATCCCTTATAATAAATACGTGGTGGTTACCCATTTTTTATTTAGAAATCATTTTGCCGGGAAGCCTTGTATTTCCCTGCGTGCCCTGGATCCTTAATTCTGTGGAAACGAATTGTCTGCCTCCCCCCTGCACCCCCATTGCTTTCCAGATGGCTCTGGTGTTTCTCGGTGTGTGCAAAGCCCGCAGACTCGTTCTCAGACTTGATGTGCGTTGTGCTGGCTCTAAGCCCCGCGGGCCTACTGAGTGCTGGGCCTTGGGCTGTCGACGGGGCCTGAACCGGCTACCGAGGGGACCCAGCACACGGGACCCTGCCCCTCGTGGCTTCTGCCGGTAGGGGACGCAGCTTGGACCTCAAGAAGCAGGGGATTCTTGTTTTCAAAGCCCTGGAGCTACGGGCCAGGAGTGGGGCCCGGGCCGCCGCAGGCACGGGGAGCGGGAAGACCTGGGATGTGACACAGAGGCCTCCTGGTGGCCGTCTCCCGTGGCCGGGCCGTGGCACCCATTATCCCACAGAGAGCGCTTGTGGGTCAGGAAGTGGTGAGCATTTATACGATGACGTGGGAAGAGACCACATTGTAAGCCACGCCCGCACGAGGCAACATTACCTTACTTGTAGTTTTCACGTCGACAAATAATTGAGGTGGAGCCCTGGTCGGCCTTCTACACGGCCCTGTTGGGAAGAGGCCAGCACTGCTAATGAAGGAGTGGGGACAGGGCTTGCCGGAAGCCCACGAGCATTCCAGAACATTCTCTCCCTGTCCCCACAAAGGCGCGGCTCTGGTAGGTCTTGGAAACACGGCGCGGATGTCCTGGGAGCAGCAAGGGACCCCGATGCCTCCCGACCGCGGGTTCCAGGGCGCTCACGCGTGGTCTGTTCCAGGGGCCTGCTGACAGCCAGGGGTGCTGAATGTGGGGACTCTGAGGAGGGGAGGGGGAGAGGCCAGGAGGGGTGTGCCAGGGACGGGCCTCAGCAGGTGCACGGGGAGGGGGTCCGGGTGAGTGTGGGTCTGGACTCCCCCTGCCTCAGTCTCCTAGGCTCAGTCTTCGCTGTCCGCACAGATCTGCACACCTCTCCTCGCCGGTGAGCAAGCGCAGGCCCCGCCGGCTTTGGGCAAAGCCATAGCCAACCTGGAGGAACTGATGTCCCAGCCTGATGTGGATGAAGCCGAAGGGCATTGATTAATAATTTGCTATAGATTTTTATTCTTCTAAGTTAATGTATGTATACATGTATTTATGTATTATGTATGTATGTATGTATTTAGAGAGCGTGTGCACGAACAGGGGAGGGGCAGAGGGAGAGGGAGAGAATCCCAAGCAGGCTCTGAGCTGTCAGCCCGGAGCCTGATCCGGAGCTCGATCCCACAAACCACGAGACCATGACCTGAGCCGAAGTCGGACGCCCGCCTGACGGAGCCCCTCAGGTGCCCTGCTATGAATTTTAAATAGACTTTGTACTTTAGAGCGATTGCTGGATTCACAGCAAAATTGAGAAGACGGCGGAGAGATTCCTCCCCACACGCCCACAGCCTTCCCCGCTGTCTGCACCCCCACCAGACGGTGCTTTGTCATCATCAGTGAGGCCCCAATGTCACCTCCCCTCGCCCAGAGTCCAGGGCTACACGAGGTCTATGGTGTTGCATGTTCGTTGGGTTTGGACAGATGGACAACGACACGTGTCCACCGTCATGGCATCACCAGAGCCATCTCCCTGCCTTAACTGTCCCCCGAGGCTCGCTAAGTCGCTCGCTGTAGGTTTCACCCTAAATTTTATATCTCAGTTTGACGTTTCTCTTGAAACCCTTAGGTAACTTCCTCCGCGACTTCGCTGTGATAATCGTTGCCGGCACACGAAGGAAAGCCCGTACGTCAATTTCTAAACGTTTTATAGGAGCATGGCCTTGCTTTGAAGTTCACGGTGCACCGCGTAGAAACACGCTGTGGCGAGGCCGCCCCTGGGACGGCCGCGATCCCTGGTCGGCGGTCGGTGGCGCTGAAGACCAGCTTCGGGGAGCACAGCACTGTGTGTGATATACGTGGGTGTGGTCATCACGTCTGCCTTCTAGCAAAAAAGGGCCCCCCAGTGACAGGGGGCATTTGAAGTTCCTGGGGAGGCCGGCTGTGGAAAATCACGCCCGGGACCCACGCCAGCTGTGCCGAGGAGGCACACGGCCTCGCCTGCATGTCCCGCCGGGAACTGCTGTCCTCGTCACACCTGTGACCATCCCAGAGTGACATTCGCAGCGGTGTGGCCCCCCTCGGGCTTGGGCACGAGGGACACGGTGCATCCACACTTAGCTTCTTTACTGTGGGGAAACCGCTCCCGGCCGTGGGTGACGTCCTCTTCCTTATGCTGCACAGAGAGTCCTCGAGATTATTATCCGGTTCTCCTGCAGCCCCCCACCCCCACCTTATCCGCAGCCTGTCTTCAAATGAATTAAAAGTTCTGATTTATCTACAGGGCCTTTAAAAATAAAGCGCTCCCTGAAAAGCAAATACTATTTGTAGTGGTGACAGGCAATTAGCAAAGCATTTAGATTTATTATAAAGCACCGGCGAGAGTGAGGTTTTATTTTTCTTTTACAGGAGTCTGGAAAATTCGCCTGCGGATTGCTTCCTTCCCAGAGACCCTTCGTGCTCCGACGTGCGAGGTGGCCGGCTCCCGGCTGTCACAGCTCGGTGTCACCTACCTGTCTCCTTACATCCAGCCCTCTTTGTCCCCCTGATAAAGCCGCCCACCGAACCTCCAACTTGGCCCTTAGTTACGCTGCCTATGGCTGCTCCGTGAATAGAATCGCTTTCAAGTGCTAGTTAACGTGTCCATTCGCGGCGCGGGGTGGGCATCGCCGGGGCTTGTATCTTACTGAGGAAGAGCTCATGAGACACTCGGAGGACGTAGAGTCAAGGAGGCCGAGCCCCCACCGGAGGGACAGGTGTGCAGAGCAAGGGGGAGGGGAGGCTTGGATGCGGTGTCCCCACGCTCTGTCGTCCCCAGGCCCCTTAGGTTAGAACACCTCACTCTCCTTGCAGACGGCCCCGCGCTTGTGCTCTCACCCAGGACGTGAGTCAGCACTGGAATGAAACCCGTGATGCTTTCCTCGAGTCATCTAAGGGTAAAAAGGACTCTCGTGGTCTCTCAGGGCCAGGGCTTTTCCTAAGGAGCCGATTTTACAGACACGGCGCGTGTGCCCATTTGCACGCGCACACGTGTCTATATTGCGTACACGCACAAGCACGGTAACCAGGTGCGAAAATTAACAGGTGTAATCAAGTCTTCAGAGTGTAAATGCCGTTTTATTTTCTAGGCAACATCATTGGCAAAACTATTGCTAATACTAATTCTGTAGTAGCCTAAGTATTATAGTATATTGCTTTTTAAAATTGTTTATTTAGGGGGCGCCTGGGTGGCTTAGTCGGTTAAGCGTCCGACTTTCGCTTAGGTCATGATCTCACGGTTTGTGGGTTCGAGCCCCGCGTCGGGCTCTGTGCTGACTGCCAGCTCAGAGCCTGGAGCCTGTTTCAGTCTGTGACTCCCTCTCTCTCTGACCCTCCCTTGCTCACGCTGTCTCTTTCTCTCTCCTAGAAATAAAAAAAGACAAAAAAAACAACATTGTTTATTTAGTTTCAAGAGAGAGGGGGGCAGAGAGAGAGGGAGAGAGAGAATCCCAAACAGCTCTGCTTGGTCAGTGCAGAGCCCAGTGTGGGGCTTGAACTCATGAACCATGAGATCAGGACCTGAGCTGAGATCAAGAGTCGCCCGCCCCCCCCAGGCACCCCGACAGTATATTGTTAAGAGCAAGGTTATATTAACAATATGCTTGACAGCTACTATGTATTTATTATTTTACTATATTTTTTATTACCACTTATTCATTATTACAACCATATCGTGAATAACTGTCCTATTACAATGAGGACACTGTGTCCCCAGCAGCTGTGTCCTCCCAGTAACTGTGGGTTGTGGGTCCATGTCCGGGCACGGTTACTGCCGTGTGGGACCCACATCAGTGACCGTGGAGGATTTTCAGTGGCGTGTGCCACCTTGAGTGCTTGCATGCCCGCAGCAGCCCGAGAGGCTTCCGGGAAAGCCCCCGTCACAGATGAGGACACGGCGTCACACTAGACCTCCGGGGGCCAGCCCCGCCCACACTGACAGCGACCACTTGCATGACATGCGCCACAGCTTGTAACCAGGCTCCTACCCCGGGGCAGCCTCTGTGGCCCCGATGCGCCCGGAGATTTTTCTTGCTCTTTACAGAAGGTCCGTTTCTGTTCTCAGATGCGATGTCCTGTGTCGTAGGTGACGCACTGAAGTCCCTGCAAATGGGCTGCGCTCACGTGATCAAGTCTTCCCAAGTACCAGCAGAGACTTACTGTCTAGTGCCCGGCCCTGCCTTCCTCCAAAGCCTCCGAAGGTTTCCCTACGTTCCAGTGATTTGCCATTGAGTCACAGTCCCTAAACCTCCTGAGACCTCACACACGCTCAGGTTTGGGTACGTTCAGGTTCAGGTACGGCCCTGACCTCACACACGTTCAGGTTCAGGTACGGCCCTGACCTCACATGGGTTTAAGTTCAGGTCTGGCCCTAACCTCACACGGGTTCAGGTTAAGGTCTGGCCCTGACCACACACATTCAGGTTCAGGTACGGTCCTGACCTCTCACACGTTTGGATACGGCCCACAAGTGCTTTAGGCAGTATCCACTCCGACGTTTGCTGATACAGCAACTGTGTAGCATGTGGGTCTAGTGTTTAGCAGAGGAAAAATTAAAATGCAGCAACTAAAATTCGGTGTGTGGACGGCATAGACGGTGCACGTCTGCAAGTTGTATGACGCCATCGAGGGTTTTACTGAGGCCCTTTACTGACTGGCAAACGTGGGCCCCATGAAAGTAAGCGAAGAGCAGCATGCTAAATTTATAAGCAGCCTAATCCCAAATATGCGATGAATGCATATTCTCATTTTAAAAAAGGGCTAGAAAAATGCCAGAATGGTAACACCTATTCACGGCTACCATCTCTGGAAGGTGGGGTTTGAATGATTATTACCTTTCACAGTTTGGCATAGTTACAGAATCTTCTTCTGCAGTGGGAAGTGCCTGTGTTATCACGGGGGGAAAAAGATGCTTTTAAGCCAAGAAAGACCACATAGATTATTAAGTGATGTTCCATCCCATGTGTTGTCAGAGGAGGGATGTTCTAGAAGGTTCTGTGGCCTCCGTGCAGCTCCTTTTGTGTTGGTATTTGTACGATTGCCTCGTAAAGCCCTCAGGAAGCCATGCGGCGTATCTGGGTCCAGAGTTAGCAGAACGTCTCCAGTCTTCTGTCACTTCTGACTTAAAAGACGCGAGCATTCGGAAAGACACTGGCAGGAAATTTTTCCTGGAGGTGATTTTTCATGACCATTAATTTTCCACTTGCCTCAGATTTTCCTTTGACTTCAGGAAATTTGGTTTTTATTGTCCTCGTAGGGGCCCCAGGGCACAGGGCATTCATACCCTCGCTTTCCCTAGACTCTTATTTAAATTTAGATTATGACCACATGAAAAATTTGTTGGGAGAAGTAATCAGCGGGGCCATATGTTAGAGTTTCAAAAATCACCCTAATTTCCATTTAACTCACATCATAAAAATCACCCTCCCATTCAATCCGACTATTATAAGGTGTTTTAGATGAGTGATGTGGGGAACGCCCGTAAAGGAGAGCTAATAGCGAGGCCTTGGTCTTCCGGAGAGCTATTAATCTTTGTCTCCCTCGAAATTCGGTCACACACACACACACACACACACACACACACACGCAGCCCGATGGAAGCAAACCCATAAAGAGGAAAGCTCATAAGGTACATAAAAGTGTGAGGAAGACTTTACATTTTATTTTTATTTACTAGAAATGTATGGGGCTGCGGTGAAGGGCCCCGCTCTGGCTGGCAGCCCCTCCCTCCCGCCCTGGGCTGCGGGGCCGAGGCCTGAAGGGCCGGCCCTCACTCGGGGAAGGCATGGGGCTGGCTGCAGGATGGGGGGTCTGGGGGGTCCTCTCCAGGTCTCCAGGGACCCGTGTGCCCACGCCGTATTTCTAGTATGTCCTGCCTCTGTGTGGGGTAATTCTCTCTACGACCCACCACGGTCCCTTGAAAGGGCCCCCACGGCTAGTTCGGTGATCGTGAGATGCAAACCCTGTAACACCCAGTGATTCCTATCAAATTTTAGTGACCCGGGCAGGTTGGAACGGCCTGCGGGGTCCTCACCACGTGACAAGCAGGTGCTTGGGAGATGGCCGTGGGCACAAAGCGCACACTCCACCTTGCTGCTTATTCTGACGCTGTGGCTCCCGTGTGCCTGCAGAGTGGCCGGGTCCCCTGCCACACCGGCACTCTCTCCTGACTTGTGTCACCTGTCCTGTGAGAACGGCAACATGGTGGGGGGGCCACGGACATCCCTCTGTCTGCCCCAAGCGTCAGGGAAGCCGGCCAGGGGCCTTTGTTGCCCGCCACGATTATGCACGAATGTCCTGTGAGAACCCAGCCGCGTCTGCAGCTGGGCCGTGCGGGGTCCTGCCCGTCCGGAAACGGGCTCTGTGCACAGCCGCCAGGGGTGTGGAAATCTCCTCGCTGGAGAAACAGGCTGCAGAGAGAAAGACTTCATTCTTTCCTATTTCGTCCTCTAAGTTTGGTTCTTAAACTGTCTTCTAACAACCTCATGGAACGACACAGCTGCTGGGCTTAGGTGTGGGCTTTGCCCAGGGGCCCCGGGGAGAGGCCAGGGGAGTGAGGAGGGAGGGGTGGTGAGGCCCGGAGGGTGAGGCCAGGGGTTGAGGCCAGGGGTTGAGGTCAGGGGGTGAGGCCAGGGGTTGAGGTCAGGGGGTGAGGCCAGGGCTGAGGCCAAGGGGTGAGGCCAGGGGGTGAGGCCAGGGGGTGAAGTCAGGGGGTGAGGCCAAGGGGTGAGGCCAGGGGGTGAGGCCAGGGGGTGAGGCCAGGGGGTGAGGCCAGGGGGTGAGGCCCAGGGGTGAGGCCAGGGGGTGAGACCCAGGGGATGAGGCCAGGGGGTGAGGCCAGGGCTGAGGCCAGGGGGTGAGGCCCCGGGGTGAGGTCGGGGAGGGAGCTTAGGCCAGGGGGTGGCGGGAGGTGAGGCCTGGGAGGGAGGGGTGAGGCCCCACCAGAAGTAAGGCCTCGCTTCCGGCTTGTCAGCGAGCCGGTGTTCATGCCTGTTAACAAATCAACCACAAAGAGTCGGGGTGGTTCAGCCGTCAGGTGTCCCCAACACGCTAAACTGCGGGACCAGGCCCGGGAGGCAGAGGTGGCTGAGCTACGACCCCCTTGTGAGCTGAACACCTGCGTGGATTTGCAAGGCGACTCCGGCGCTCCCCTCTGAGGGCTTCGCAGCAACGTCACCAGTATCTCGTATTTACCGCCACCTGCAAACCCGCAGGGGTAGGGCAGGCGCCTGCGGCCACAAGGAGGGCAGCCGGCAGCCTGGCCCCGAGAGGGGGTGGAAACCTGGCCTTGAACTCACCCCCGAGGCTACACATTGCTCTGTCTTTGCTTGGACAGACTCAGCCTGGAGTTTTCATGTTACAAGTGCAGACAGAGCCCAAACATCTGGCCGCCCAGTAACATCCAGATATGCACCCAGCTTGTGAAATTCGCCTTTCTGCGGAGCTCAGGGGTACGTCTCCCCCCACCATGGACTTTTTACTGCTTTAATTGTTAGTTGCAGGCAGCATGGGAAATCTTCCTTTCAGTTAGATAAAAAAACAAAACTGTTTCATTTCTTTTCAAGAGCGAAACCCTACTGAGTTCTAAAGTGAACATTTATTACTGAGAAAAGCCTTTAATTTTAAATAAAGAAAATCTGGATTTTTGCTTTTTTTTTTTTTTTTTTTTTAAGAGCATTGGGAGGCATTTAAAACCTGGCATAAATAAATTAGGGCTTTCTGGAAGATGCAGCGTTCCCTAACTGCAACCCTCATTTGCGCACGTGCTGCTTGGAAACATTAAACGTTTCGAGTGTGTTCTTTCACTGAGTATTTGCTCTGGTCACGGCTGTATGTGAAATTGTGCGAAGCTGCCATCACTTTAAGACTGCCAAGATCATGCCTCATTCCGGAGAGCAGAAAGCGTTCTGGGATTTACATGACATTGCCGTTTTTCTTGGAGTTCTGCATAAAATACAAATTAAGATAAAAATACCCCTGGAACGTTTTTAAGTTAAAGTAGCCAGTTGCACAGAAGCCTTCCATTAACACACTGAAAACCCTCAACATGAATTCTAGTGCCACCTAATGTTTTACTAATATTTAGAAATACTCTCACAGTGGGGGATTTGCAAATGTTCTCCCCGGAACTTGGGTAAACTGTATTAACATAATTCCAGATCCGATTGCTTTTATGTGGTGAGAGACAGAAAGCAGCGTTGCTCTTTTCAGTCGTGAATTTGAGATGAAAAAAAGAACGCAGAGGGAATCCAGGAAGGGGCTTAGAAAATCACGATGGATTCGCAAATATATTCACGCTCACTGTGGCGCCCCCTAGCACACAGTGTCTGAATGACACGTCTTCACGTTACCTTGGGAAAGCCTCTCAGGTGCATTTTCAAACCTCCACAGAGCAGAAAGAAGAGGGTCACGCGTCTCCCTGTATCATCACCAAATCTCAACAAATGTCCACGTTTTGCTACATTTGCTTTGTTTTTCTGTTTTTCTGCTTTTTTATTCCCCTTACGGAATTATTTTAGTGCAATTTTCATGAGAGGTCATTTCAACCCCACCCACTTCCCTAGGCATCTTTGAAGGATACTGATGTTCTCCACCAAAGCCATTCACACACGTAACTGTTGCGGATGCTTTCTGGTGTAGCTGGATGTCCGGCCCGCCGCCCGGCCCACCCCCCGGCCCGCCGCCCGGCGGTCTCTGTTCCAGCAGTCTTGCTCTGCGGTTGAGTTCTGTGGCTCCAGATCTGAGCGAGGTCCTGGCACCGGCAGGCATTCCCTGAAGCCAGAGCTTTGCCTTCTTCCTGCCTCTGACTTTTTCTCCCTGCCATGAACCCAGGTGTGGGACCCAGTGTAACTGCATGTGTCACCTGGGCTGGACCACGTTAGCCTGCTGTGCCTGTGAGGGTATGTTTTGGAGGGACTAACATTTAAGTCAGTGGACTTTGAGGAAAGCAGAAGGGGGTGGGCCCCATCTAATCAGTTGAAGGCCTCAGTAGAACAAAAAGACCTACCTTCCCAAGCAAAAGGGAATGTTGCCGAGAGGCTGTCTTTGGACTTGAACTGCAGCCTGGGCCCTTCTCTGGGTCTCTGTCCTGCTGGCTGGCCTTGCAGATTTTAGACTTGCCAGCTTCTGTCATCACACAGGCCAATCTCTTAAAACGCATCTTTCTCCTATGGACTTCTGTTCTCCTGGAGAACCCCCATGCACCCACCATCTACCCGTGTCTTTCTGCTTCCTTGTGGTGCCTTTCGGGAGCCCTCTGTGCCCCCCGTCTCCCATCCATGGGAGCTGGCTCTAGGAGTAGGCACTAACCGTGCGCAGCTATCTAAATTTAAATGAACTAACGCAAGATAAAATGAATTCAGCTCTTCAGTCTCATCAGCCGCGTTTCAGGAGCTTAATGGCCACAGGTTCCTGGTGGCCGCTCGGCTGGAGAACACGGATACGGACCATTTCCATCCCTGCAGAGACCTCTAGTGGGTCGTGCTGCTCCAGGAAGGATGTGCTCACGTCCAGCATGTTAGCAAGAATATGCCATGGGCTCTGTGTAAACTGGCTCTTACTGCTTTCGTATTTTCTCTCCTTCCCATCGTTTCTCACATGAGCTCTAGAAAGGGACAGTCTCTCAGACCTTTCGACTTCCTCTGCTGGGGCTGTTCTAACAGGAGAGCACGGATGCGGCTTTAAACCACTGGCGTTTATTCCCCGCGGCTCTGCAGGCGGGGAGTCCAAGCTCAAGGCGCCGGCAGATCCGGGTCTGGTGAGAGCCGCTGCCCCGTGCATGGACGGCGTCTTCCCGCCCCGTCCTCACGCGGCAGGGGGGCGAGGGGCTCCCGTCGTGGGCCCCGCCGTCATGCCCCTCACCTCCTGCAGACCCGCCTCCTAAGAGCATCACTTTGGGGACACAGCCTCTAGGCCACAGGACCACTTCACCCCCAAACGGCCAGTTTATGGAGTGCTTACCTGCACCAGCCTGCTCTTGTCTGGGCTCCACTGCCCCTGCAGCTAGGGCCGCCCCCCCCGCAGGAGACCGCTGCTCTCTTGCTGCTGCTGCGTCCCTGGCACCCACCCCGGTGGCCAGCACAGTAGCTTCCCGATCCCCCTGTGGGGGGGGGCTCCCCCACCCCTGAAGAGACGCCACTCAGACTGCAGCTCTGCTCCCGCCTCGTCTTGACGGGCTGCTGGGTGTGGGAGCCACAGGGAGTGTGCGGCCCGTTCCCACCCCGAGGGGCTTACTGCCCGGTGGGGAACGTCTCCTGAGGTCCCCACGGTGTGTGGGATGCACGCGCACAGGCACCGCTGCCTTCCACAGTCCCGTTAGCCTCGCCTCTAACGACACCGGCCGCGCACCGGCCTGACGGCCTCTCTGCACCCGCGCAGTTTCTGCATCAGCTCTCGGGGCGCCTGGGGGGCTCATTGGGTCAGCGTCCGGCTTCGGCTCAGGTCATGATCTCATGGTTCGGGGGTTCGAGCCCCGCATCAGGCTCTGTGCTGACAGCTCGGAGCCTGGAGCTGCTTCAGATTCTGTGTCTCCCTCTCTCTCTGTCGCTCCCCTGCTCACGCTGTCTCTCCCTCTCTCAAAACTAAATAAACTTAAAAAAAATCTAAATCTAGTCCTCTGGTCACCTTTCCCCTTTCAGTTTCATTCGTCCAAAAATCTTTACCCTTTGTGTCTGTTTGCATTAGTTTCCTGGGGCTGCAGCAAGAAACTAGCACAAACGGGGGCGGCTTAAAACGACGGAGATTTATCGTCTCCTGGTTGAGGAGGCCGGGACCCTAAAGCGGGAGGCCAGCAGGGTTGTTCCCTCTGGAGGCTGTGGGCACGAGCTGTCCCAGCCTCTCTCCCCGAGCCTGGTGGGTCAGCCGCCCTGGCCGGAGGTCCCTGGCTTGTGCACGCATCACTCTGATTTCCGGCTGTTGTCACGTGGACTTCTCCGAGGGGCACGCCTTGGCTGAAATTTCCTCTTCGTTTGTTTTTAAGTTTATTTGTTTTGAGAGAGAGAGAGAGAGAGAGAGAGAGCATAAGCAGGGGAGGGGCAGAGAAAGAGGGAGAGAGAATCCCAAGCAGGCACCTCACTGGCAGCACAGAGTCCGATATGGGGCTCGAACCCATGAACTGTGAGATCGTGACCTGAATCAAATCAAGAGTCGGACACCCAACCGACTGAGCCACCCAGGCACCCCTGACACTTCCCCTTCCTGTGACGGCATCACCATATGGGATTGGGGTCCATGCCACTTAACCCACCACAGCTGCAAAGATCCCGGTTCCCAACAAGGTCACGTTTCCAGGCCCCCAGACTTTGGGCTTGAGTATATCACGTGGGAACACAAGTCAATGCACCGTGTGACTGTCCCTCAGCTCTTGTACGAAACGTAGCCACAGCTCACAGAGCACTCGCTCCGCCCCGCCGGACTCCAGGCTCGGGTGTGGATTAACGCCTTCGGTCCTCACCACGAAGCAGTTGATGGTGAGGTAGTTAGTCTCCTCGTCTCCCAGGTGAGGAAGCAGAGGCGCCAGGTTACGACACTTGGCTGGGGACGAGCTGACCTCGTCTGGGGTCCTAACCCCCACGCTGTCCAGCTGGTTTAGTTTGCTGTTAATTCAGGTCCAACGCGCCGCCTCGAATGTTACTAGGCTCTCTGACTGTGACCCCCCGCCCAGCGGGATGCCAGAATCAGGGTTGCATGGACAAGTCCCTGGCCGCCCTGCACACCTGGTCTCGGACGCTTGCTGGCCTGGGACAGCCAGCTGGCAAGCGTGGCCCCTCGCGTCCACCGTTTTTCTGTAATCGAGACAGACTGCATTCTCGCCGAGTGACTCCATCACGTCGCTGTCATTTCCCTGCCAATCTGTCCTTAGGAACTGGTGGGCTTGTCGGACTCACATAATTTCTACGCCTGGTGGATGATTTATAATTACACGCAGACTGTGTCAGATTCACCCAGAAGGAAGCCACAGTCCTGTCTAAAAAGTAACGGATTTTGCCCAGAGTGGACGTTACTACTTACTCCTCAACTTGGACAGGAGGCCGTTAATGCTAACATCGGTGTTCAAGCTTTTAAGTCTGACATCAGACTATTTCCAGCACCGATTTTTCTTAAGGGCTCTCGGAGGCTGGCTGCCTTGCGCTGCTTCTGAAAAGCTTCTGTGGCTCACGGGCAGCTCAGCGATTCTCTTTCACCCAGAGGCATCCTCCCTGGACCGCAGGCGAGGTGCTCCGTCAGGGGGTGCGGACCCGGACTGAGGAGCAGACACTACTGCCGAGGGAGAGAGTGTTTGAAATGCCTTTGCCGGAGCAAAGGAGGCTGGAGGAGCCGCGGGGGCCTCGCCCAGACGGGGAGAGCTCTCCAGCACCCACCCCAGGGAGGGCATGTGTCCCAGGGGCCCCTGCTGCTGCCTGATTTGGGATGCCCAGCGGGTTGCGGTGGGCCCAGCACCTGCGGAGGAAGCCAGGAGGGCGGCCCTCCCTGCCCCTGGCCAGGGTGCCCTGGGGTGCAGGTGGCAGGGGTGGCCAGGTGGGGGGCGAGGTGCCCTGCGGCCACGTTGAACAAGCTCTCTCAACGCCGCAGCAGCAAAAGGAATAGCCCTTCCAGCACGATGAGCTGAGCGCTGGTCTAGGCGATGACCTTCCACAGTCCTCTCACACGGACCCTGTGTGGATGTCTACACCGCACCCTGCCGCGCCTCTCCTGATGCCGTCGAGGCCCCCCCGGAGACCTGAGGAGCACTGGGCCGGGACCTGGTGGCCGGGCACAGCACAGGGACACAGAGACACAGAGGAGAGACCCGTGAAGACGACAGAGCCACTGAGCGCCAGCTGCAGGACGCAGAGCCCGGGCTCGCGTGGACAAACCCCGTGACCACCAGCAACGTGGAAGCTTCCTGCCCAGACCCGAGCATCCGTGAGCATCGCTGGTGGTCCCGGCCGTGCCGAGCTGGAATTCGAAGCAGCAGGGAAAGTGCGCACTTCTGTCTGCAGTCTTATGCATTTTTTAATGGTTGTTTTTCTCCCCAAATATTAAATGAGGTGAAAAAATATTGAGATTATTAAAACTCACATTAATTTAAATAGAAATATTGTCTTTATACCCAAGCCAGAAATTAATATAGTTTTACCTTCTTGGTTTTGATGTAAGCAAAGTCATCTATGATGTTTCCAAAACTGACTTCTTTGCTTGCCTCGTTTTCAGAAAGTTTTATGAATTAACCTGAAAGAGAGAGTGACTCAAAGTATGTAAGATGAATTTAAAACTCTACCAAGAGATCTGAATATTCAATATAAATGAAAAGGAAAGAGATTGGAAATGTGCGATTCATCAGACGAGAGCATCAATTATTTTGGAAAAGTGGAATCAAATTGAAATTTAGGAGCTGATACATGTCCCAATTTTACATTTGAAATTGAGAAGTGCAGAATTAAAGTCTTCAGATTTTGAATTTTTAACTAAAAATATGTTATTTTGCATAAACTACCTGCTTTTCAAAAAACAGCCACTGTGTCAGCTCTGGGAGTCCTGAAAATTTATGTCCTGGAGAAATTTTGTCCGAAATAGTTGATTTTCAACAGCCTGAGCTGTCAGTGATGGGAAATATAAAACTCACACCATCTTTGGATCTTGCAAAACCCTTTTATGAATTTTCCTTGCTGAAATTCGAGATGGGTTTAGAAGTGGTTTTGAGCATTTATTTATTTTTTTATTTAAGAAAGAGAGAGAGAGAGAGCACATGTGCATATCCATGTGGGTGCATGTGTGTGTGAGCTAGAGAGGGGTAGAGAGAGAGAGAGAAAGAGAGAGAATCCCAAGGATGGGGCTCAATCCCACGACCGTGGGGTCATGACCTGAGCTGAAACCAAGAGGTGGATGCTCAACCGACTGAGCCACCCTGGTGCCCCAAGCATTTTTTTAAACACTATGACTCACACTGGAATATCATAAAAGATGCTTTAGTAAATAAAAGTGCATTTAAAACAAATTTTAAGATTGTTACTTGGTCCAAGAGAGATTGTGAAACACGGCAATTCTCTCCATTGAAGACAGGATAATCAAAGAGTAGGTTTTGAAAATGTTATTGGTGACTCTGCTTCCATTCAAGCCAAGAGAGTAAAATTATAATACATTTTGTTTTCAGTGTAAATACAAAACATTTAAGCTTAAAACAGTGCTGGGAGGTTTAATATACCTACTTTTAAATTTTTCAGTATTTTTCAAGTACCTTATTGACCTGGGAAAAAAATTACTCGTTGAAAGAAATTGATGAAATGTACATGGGGGTGCACGTCTTTGCTTCTGCCTCAGGTCAGCACAGTCGGGTCCTCTCTTCATTTATTCATTTATTTATTTAAAACATTAAAAAATATTTATTCTGTTTTTGAGAGAGAGAGACAGAGCATGAACAGGGAGGGGCAGAGAGAGAGGGAGATACAGAATCTGAAACAGGCTCCAGGCTCTGAGCTGTCAGCACAGAGCCCGACGTGGGGATCAAGCCCACAAACCATAAGATCATGACCTGAGCCAAAGTCGGATGCTCACCTGACTAAGCCACCCATGCTCCCTCTCTCCTCATTTAAAATTTTGATTTTCTTTGTTCATCATGAAATTTTTTGCATGAATTTTGATTTTTAAAATCAAATACTAATAATCAAATACTAATAAAATCAAATCAAATACTAATAAATCAAATACTAATAATCCCAGTGACCGGGGGTTTCTGGGGCACAGGCTTCAGCAGCTGAGTCCTCTCGCGGCTCGACAATCGGGGTCGATTTTGGCTTGATCTGTTCATCTGAGATAACACCGACTTATGTGCTGTGTCCAACAAGGTGAGGGTTAGGGAGTGCGCCCCATGCGCAGACATTTCCTGGTTCCTAGAGCACCTTCTTCCCCTTCAGCACCTGCCGGGGGGGCGTCTGGGGGAGGGCCTGCTGCAGAATGACGGGGCTTGTGCCCATCCGGGGGCCTCTCTTTGTGAGGTTTTCCATCCTCATCCCGAGCTGAGGACCCAGTGAATCGAGGCCCAAGACGCTGGGCTCTCATCGTGCTAGGGAGGGAAGTTAGTCCTGTGTTCTGTGCGGGGCGGAAGCTTCCGTGGGGGGGGGGCAGTCTCCTCCTCCTCCTCCTCTCCCCCTTCTTCTTCTTCTTCTTCCAGAATTAAATTAACATGACGCAACAAAACAAGCACGGTATAAATTCTTCAGCTCTCTAACCCGTGAGAGTGCACGGGGCAACGGGACTCTGAGCGTGAGCCACGGCTGGTGCTGGCATCTCGGTTCACGGACACTGTCCTGGAAACCGCTGCTTGTGCTGCAGGTGGCAGCACGGAGAACATGGCTGGCCTCAGCTTTTCTGGGGGGAAAGCGACTGTAAGGGAGCAGGCGGCGTGCACTTGGCCGAAGGGCGCCGTCGGTCCGCTTGGCTGGGTTTGTGGGAAGACACGCGTGTCTCTATTTCTTGGAATCTAGTGAGGATGACGGTTTCCTTTCTCTCCTGCAATCCGTTAGCCGTTTACTGCAGGGGGTTCGTGACCCCCCGAACAGGCAGACAGGCCTGATGCGGTCCAAGTGCACGAGCCCAGCTGAAGGTGGCTGGAGCCCCCAGGCTGGCCCGGGAGGCCTCTCAGAGGCCCCGACTGTCCACACAGAAGGGGCTGTGGTCATTCACGGAGTTGGCTTCGGAGGGTTCTTTCTGCTGACTCTTCTTCCTCGGCATCACGGCGAACCCAGGCGCACACACCGGGTGAGCACAGCCAAATTCGGGCAGAGGGTCTCGGGCAGGAGATGTGTGGGGCCGAGCGGTCTTTCCTCATTAGACAGAAGCCCCCTCTGATCTCAGATGAGGTTGTGAAGGCCTCTCTCAAGCGGCCCCGGCCGCTCTTAACCTCGTGAGCTTTGTTGTGGTTGTTAGAATGAGACCCTGGTCTCCCTGCTCATCGTCTGCTAGGAGATGTGGAAAACTGGCCACGGAGCATTCAGGCTGCTGCCCTGGGTTAAAACACACGGTTTCCCTTTTGGAGGCTGGTTTCCTCTAGAGGAGAGGAGTGAAAAGACCCCAACTGGTGACTGCTTCTGGCCCAGTGTGATTAACCGCCCTACGTCGCGTGTCTGGGCTGTCAGTCTCTAGCGGAGGCCGGTACAGTTCCCGATAGTTTGTAAAACGAGCCGCCTCCTGGTGCTGTTATGAACCGAACCTTGGTGTCTTCCTGAAATCCATGAGCTGGAGGCCTTGACTCCCAGCTGTACTTTGCTGTATGTGGGGGTGGGGCCTCCGTGGAAGTCATTAAGGTCAAACAAGGTCACAAGTGTTTCCACACAGTCGAAACTGCCAAGTGGCATTGGTCACGGGTAGACATCAATCGGCTTCTCTGGGGACAGACGCTGAGCTTGGGCGGAGGGCCTGCAGCTGGTGCAGGGGAGGGGAGTGCGGCCCGTGGTGGGGGCCTCACCCCTGCGAGGAGTCAGGCTGGTGTTGCTGGTCAGGCTTCCTGTGTGTGGCCGGGACGCTCAGCCACCTGACACTGTGACCCCGTCAGGGGTCAGCGCAGAGCCGCCTGCCGACCCTGCTCCCTGCAGCCGGGTGGCGAGTGCTCCCTGGAAGGGCTCTGGGAGGCACGTCTCCCGGCCCCCGCGTGGGGAACAGGTGTCCGTGTCTGGGCGCCCAGTAGCCGCACACCACCCACTCCAGCACCCCTCCTGGCAGGACTGTTTGGCGAAGGGCGCAGGTGGGGCCTCCAGGGACGGCCAAGGAGCGACCTCCCAGCCCGTCGGGCACACCCATGTGCCAGGAGTCTCCGGCAGGTAATCCCGTGCATCGCTTCTCCTTCGAGCACCGTTGTTTGCCTCTGGTGGCTTCCTGAAGGGAACAGCTAAGCCGTGGAAACGTCACGATGCCCGGAAGTGACCGCTTCCACAGCAGAACACACACAAAGACCAGAGTTCAACGCAGACCAGACTTGCCCAGTGACCGTCACCTCGCTTGCCCTCGATGTGGCTGCCCTTGGCCGCCGTCGAGATGCTGAAGGAGCAGGGGTCCTAACCGGAGGAGGGGGTGGGAAGGATCGGAAGTCTAGGAGCGCAGAGTGAAAAGATGCATTGAGAGCCTATATTTTGATCCTCTGACCTATATGTTCGTAAGCGGACTTAATTTGCACAAAGGGAAAGGGTTGTAATTAACATGAATTGAGGAACAGCCAGGCTTTGTTTCAGATGCTTTGTAGGATCTCATGTAGTCCAAGGCTCCTGATGTCAAGGCGAGAGATGGGGAACCCACTGGGGCTCATGAGACGGGCGGTGGGTGCCAGCCCTGGGCTTCCCCTGCGGCCGGTCACACAGCAGGTGGCCGTTTGGAGAGAGTCTGCCCAGGGGCCGGGGAGGTGCCGCCTGGTGGCTGTTCTCCAGGGTCACATCGGTGAGTCACCTGCCTGCTAACCCACGGGGCGCTCTCTGCACCTCTCTGCACGAGGCTGCTTCAGCTTCACGTGGCGGCAGCTCGCTTTCCCTTTCACGATGTACAAAAGCTGTTTCTTTGTCATTTTCTTTTCATTTTTGTGCTTCGCTGGTGGTAGGGGGCCGGGTGGCGGCTCTGAGCATACCGCCGACCCGAGGTACAGTCAGATTCTCAATCAGAGTGCGATTCACAGTATGTGAAAGATTCACCGTGCCAGTCGATGCAGAGTGACATGCCACCCCACCCGGCCGTGACTGCCGAACTCTGCAGCCTGTGGTTTGGCTGCGATCATGGTGAGACAAACGCCTTCCGCGGCGCCATCCTGGGCCGTGTGTGTGCGCGTGCGTGTGCGGGGGGTGTACATTTCCCACTGCACTGGTGTCTGTGCAGACCTGCCCGTCTGCCTGCTACCTTGACTTGATGCGAGGGTTGTAGCCAGTTTTAACCCACGTCCTCGGGCACATTAGGTTGGTACATGGTCCTGATGTCCAGCTCATCCCAGAAGCGTCCCGGGCGTGGACTCCTCTGCTTCGGTGCCTCATCTGTCCCCCGGCCCCCTTCCTGCTGGACGTACCTCCCGCCGGGCTGAGTGGGGCTGAGGCGCGCAGAGCCCTGAGGCTGATGTCCTGGTGTTGCTCGGCCCACGAGGCTTTGCGGCTGCTGCCGAGAGTATGCAGGGTGCACGGTCGTGTGGAGCTACACCCCCTCCCTCCCTCCGTGTCCTACTTCCATCCTTCCCTCCTGCCTTCTCTTCTTCCCTTTTTAAAGTTTGAATTACAGCTTGACGTCCTTCATTTCCAAGTTTAGGGTTCAGTTTTCCTCCTTCAGAGAACGCAGCCAAGTCGCCGGGTCCACACCACGGAAAGGACGTTAGCTGCCACGGAGAAAAGATCCCCGGCCGTGGTCGGTGGCGCAGCTGAGCTAGGAAGGGCTGGGCGGAGGGCCCAGGTGGGAAGGGCGTCGGGAGAAAGCGGCAGGGTCGAATGGCGAAGACTTGTAGCAAAACATCCTCGGGATCGCGTGCGGTCTGCGGGGAGAAGACAGACAGCACTGACGTTTACCTTCGCTGAATCTTGGCCCACGTAGCCGTTCCAAGTCTTCCAGACGGAGGGTGTAAGAAACAAACAAGGCACAGTGTGAGTGTCCCTGACTCGCCGAACGCATGAGTGCGACTGGGTGGAAACGCAAGTGCCTGTCCCGTGTGCTTGGAGGTTGAGTTAGTGCGCCACCTCGGTCAACACAGATCGGCATCTGGGACTCGGACGAAAACTCGATACGTATGTAAATATAAGTGTTCACTTCTCACGATTTCAGGGTTAACATAGCACCGTATTTCTCCACATCTAGTTGGGAAAGGTGACTTCTGTAAGAATTCTGCATTTTTCAACAAGGTGCTGATGCGTGGGTGAGGTTTATGGCTGAGGCTCCGTTCTGAAAAGACAAAACGTGGCTCTGCCTGTTCTCGCAGTAGCCGATGCGTCCCCAGTGCTGAGTCAACACAAATGGGCAATTCAGCTTTCTTCTAGAACGTGAATCTTACTAATTGTGGTATGAAAACCAAGTCTGAGCTCTGGACCACTGAGTGGAAGAAAGAGAAGGCAGATTTTCAGAAACTGAGGAAGAAGCCCCAAAGGAAGACTATCTTCAGGAAATGCAGGCCCGGAGAAGGGGCTGGGAGTGGCCCGGTGGGAGGGGGTCTGATGAAATGTATAAACTGTTAAGGGCTTTCTTTCCTTAAGTAGGAAAGACATTAGCAAGTTGACAGGCTTAGCTTTGATATCTGGAATATCAAGACAGTCCTTTTTTTTAAAGTTTATTTATTTTGAGAGAGAGAGAGAGGGAGTGCACATATAAGCAAGGTAGGGACAGAGAGAGGGAGAGGGAGAGAGGATCCCAAGCAGGCTCTACACTGACAGCACAGAGCCTGATGCGGGGCTCGAACCCATGAACCCGTGAGATCATGACCTGAGCTGAAATCAAGAGTTGGAAGTTTAACTAACCAAGCCCCCCGGGGCATCCCAAGCCACTCATTTCTTAATATACCATTCACTCATTCATGTATACACTTGGCAAATGTTACTGCACGTCTGCTGCGTGGTGGGCCACGTGCTGGGTGCCCCGGTGGCCTCTGTTTTCACGGGATAGATTCTAGCAGGGAAGACGGGTACTGGACAAACAAATCGATCTCTGTGTTGAAATGTGCAGATTGTTATCTTAGTCCATTCAGGCTGCTCTAGACCCAGGGCCTGGGCGGCTTTAACCGGCGCTGGGGGCTGGAGCCCAGGACCTGCTCGTGGGAGGGTGGACCCACCCCTGGCTCATGGACGGTGCCCTCTCGCTGTGTCCTCCCCTGGGGAAGGGGGAGGGGGTTCTCTGGGGTCCTCTTTATAAGGGCACTGATCCCCCCACGGGGCCCCACCCTCAGGTCCTCCTCGCTCCGGAGGCCCCGCCTCCTGTCACCACTGCCCTGGGTTAGGGTCACATAAAGGTTTGGGGGTGCGGACATGCAGACCGCGAGAGGAAGGAGAGACTCCCCAAGGGGTGTGACGAGAAGGGGATGGACGGTCCTCAGGAAGGAGGGGCGAGGCTTGCGTTCGTGATGGGGGTGCGTGAGGGTGAGACTATGGGTGGGGAGGTGACCCCGCGTGGGAGAAGTTGCACCCCGTAGCTGGGGCGTGACACCTCCGATGAAGGCATTTCACCGACGCCTTGAAGGCTGAGCTGCTGACGGGGTAACAGTGCGTCCGTCTATGCGGGGTGTGGGGCTCCCCGTGCCCCTCTTGTGCACTGGGAGCGTCCGCAGAGACGCGTTCCTCCCAGGCTGCAGGCTCCCGGGATCCGCAGGCCTCTCTGCACCCACTCATCTGGGTCGCCGGGGCGCACCGGGGCCACCAGCAACCACGGGCGGGGGTGGGATTTCCAAGCACCCCGAGGTGCTGCGCTGGCTCGTTGGCTTCCTCGTGTACCTTCACAGGGGCCCGGACCGGGTGCCCTGAACCTCGGGCGTTTACTCTCCCCCAGCCCTGGAGCCTGGGGTCAGAGGGCCAGGCGTGGGCAGGGCTGGTTTGTCCCGAGGACTCTCTCCTGCACGTGGGGCCACGGTCGTTGTGTCCTCAGGTGGTCGTGCCTCTGTGCATGTGTGTCTGTGTCCCAATCCCTCCTTTTTCTTTATTAAAAACATTTTTTTAATGTTTTATTTATTTCCGAGAGAGGGAGAGACAGCGTGAGCAGGGGAGGGTCAGAGAGAGAGGGAGTCACAGAATCTGAAGCAGCTCCAGGCTCTGAGCTGTCAGCTGTCGCAGGGCGTGAACCCACAGACAGTGAGATCATACCCTGAGCCGAAGTCGGACGCTTAACCGACTGAGCCACCCAGGTGCCCCCGATCCCTTCTTCTTGTAAGGACCCCAGGCAGAAAGGACCAGCGCCCCCCCCCCCCTCCCAGTGGCCTCATTCTACTTTAGTCACTTCTATAAAGACCCTGTCTGCAAACACAGTCACATTCTGGGGGCCTAGGGTTGGGACTTCCACAGGTGCATTTTAGGGACACAATCCAGGCAGCGTCACACGATGTCACCCAGTCCACGGGACACAAGCTCATGCCATGTCCTCGGAGATCACTGCCAGCTCTTCCTTAAAGCCTGTCAACTTTCTCTACGGGTCTGTCCTGTCCCTGCTTCCGTTATCTCGGGGGGTGGGGGAGACACAGGAGATCGTGATGCTGTCTTGGCAGCTGCCAGGAGGAGACGCGGAGACCCCTGACCCGGCCCCAGGCGGGGAGACCCCCTACTCCACAGCAGCCCCTGTGAGAGGTCCCCAGACAGAGCCTAGAAAACAACCGTTAAAACGAGGTGGTTGGGATGCCTGGGTGGCTCAGTCGGTTAAGCGTCTGACTTTGTCTCAGGTCATGACCTCGCGGTTCATGGGTTCAAACCCGCATCAGGCTCTGTGCTGACAGCTCAGAGCCTGGAGCTGCTTCAGATTCTGTGTCTCCCTCTCTCTCTGCCCCTCCCCTGCTCATGCTGTCTTTGTCTCTCTGTCTCTCTCTCTCTCTCAGAAATAAATAAAACATTACAAAAAAAACCCAACAACTAGGTGGTTAATTTTCGGTGCTGGGAGCCACAGTGCTCTGAGCTGCAGGAGGCTTGGAAGCCCTCTGATGGGGCCTCCCGCTCACAGAGGACGATACCGACACCCACAGAGGCCAAGGGACCTGCCCGCGGAAGTGGCGGCAAGGCCACCTGGTCTCCCTGAGAAGGGAGGTCAGTGGCCAGCACTCTGCCTCCTCCTGACCTGGCCTCCACCCCCACCAGAGGGAGCGGGTCCCTGTTTAAATCTCAGGACTGCTCCGGGGCTCGGGGACGCAGGACGTCCACACCGCACACAGGTCCCGTCTGCCAAGACTCGGAGGTTGAGTGGGGACGTAGCTTGGGCTCCCCTGGCATCCTGAGGGCCATTTACACACAACATAACATTTGCTCACTGTTTGACTTTGATGGATGCAAATTTATTCCAAATGAGCCTTACGTTCATTAGCGTGTAAACATATGTTGTCGGTGGCGGCATACAGGGCCACTTGCCGGATGTCATGGCCGGTCTCCACTGGACATCATCCACTACCCTCGGCCCGCCTTGCTTCCGGCGAAGGCTCCAGATGTTGTTTCTCATGCACTGTGGGGTCTACATGTTAGCCACAGGGCCGTTTTCTTTCATCAGGGAAGCACAGACAAATCTGCGGGAAGGGCTTACGTTTATAGGCTGATCGACTGGAGGAAGATTCTTAACGTTGGCAACTTGGCCATCTGCCTTGACTCACAGACAGTTCTTTCTGTCTGGGACTCAGAGACTCGTTGGGGCCAATTCATCATCCCCTTCTACTTCTGCTCAGTATTTCTCTGCAGGTAGTGCTGTTCCTGATTTCTTATGCCTTTAGAAGTACCTGTAGTGAGAAACACAGAGTGCTGTTTTGTGGATGCTCAGTGAACCACACACACACTCACACACACACACACAGGCACACACATGCACAGATACGAACATAGCAATATAAAAAGAAAATACGAAGAATCTTCAGGGTTTGAGCAACACAGATCTGTGGCTGAGTTAACTTTTTCCTGTATTCGTGTCAACACCAATCAAAAGGAAGCTGAAATGACTCGTACATCAGACGAAGCAGATTATAGAACAAGGAACATTATCAGGGATAAAGAGAGATATAATTACAAAGGGATCCGTTCTTCGAAAGACATGCCAATCCTACATGTTTATATGCTCAGTAACAGAGCTTCAGAACATGAGAACCACAATGGGAAGGAGAGCAATGAGGAATAGATAGATCTACAGTTATATCAGAGTCTCCAACAAGTAGATAAAAAATTTAGCCAGAACGTAGAGGACTTAATCCCATCAGCTGACTTGAACTAATTGATATTTAGGGACTCCTTCACCCGACCACAGCAGAACATACATTCTTTTCAAGTGCACACAGAGCATTCCAAACTGGTCCTCAATTGTGGAACTAAGTTTCATGAATGTAAAATAATTCAAGCATACAAAATATGCCATCTCATCACAGTGGAGGTAAATTAGTTGGAACATTAAGAAATCTAGAAAAGACTGAAATGTGGAAACAATAGTCCACATCTAAACAATCCATGGGTCAAAGAAGAAATCAAAAGGGATTTTGAATTTAATGAAAATGTAAACACAAAGCATCAAAGTTTATTTATTTAGATAGCCCTCTGTTACTAAAGAGTTTAATATGGAGGTAAGTCCTCTCCCTACCCCCCCACAACTTCAGCCGTGGATAACTTTACTGGTGAGTTCTACCAGGCATTTGGGGATACAATAACACCAATCTACACATAATACTTCACAAAACGGCACCAAAAGGACAATTACCAACTCGCTTTATAAGGCTGACATTATCTTTTTTTTTTTTTAATGTTTTTTTATTTATTTCTAGGAGAGAGAGAGAGAGAGAAGACAGCGTGAGCAAGGGAGGGTCAGAGAGAGAGGGAGTCACAGACTGAAACAGGCTCCAGGCTCTGAGCTGGCAGTCAGCACAGAGCCCGACGTGGGGCTCGAACCCACGAACCGCGAGATCATGACCTAAGCGAAAGTCGGACGCTTAACTGACTAAGCCACCCAGGCGCCCCAAGGCTAACATTATCTTGAAACCAAATCTATGGACCAATATCCTTTTAATACAGATATAAAAATTATAAACAAAACCCTAACAAATGAAGTTCAATGATATAGAAAGCGGCATCATGACCAAGCGAGTTTTTCTGGAAATTCATAACTAATATAACATGCGAAAAGCCAATAAATAAAATTTCCACATTAAGAAACTAAAGGAAAAATAACCCCACTTTTTCTCAATTGATAACTTTAATAGACACAGAAAAAGCATTTGACAGAATTCGTCATTCATTCCTTGTAGAAACTCTTAGCAAAGCAGGAGCAGATGAAAACTCCCTTTTCATCTCCACAAAAATCGTATAATTACGATTGGAAATTGCGAAACTGCCCCACCCCCCATGATTACGAACAAGCCAAATGTCTTCTTTCCCACTTCTCAACAGTGTCAGGAGTCCAGCCAGTGTACTAGGCAAAGTAAAATATATAAAATGCATTCTGACTGGAAAGGAGACTTAAATTGTCTTTATATGCAGACGAAATGATCATTTATGTAGACAATCCTTTGGAATCTACAAAAAGCCACTAAAGCTAATAGTAACAAAACTCACGGATAGGTGTGTTGGGCAAGGTGGCAGGATATAGGATGAATATACAAAAATTAACTGGATTTGCAAATACTTGCAGCCACTAATTGGAAATTGAAATCTTCAAGAAATGCAAAGCTTAAGGATAAATCTGAGAAAAGATGTGCAAGATCTGTACGCTAAAAACTAATACATTTTGCTGAGAAAAAATTAAAACTAACTAAATAAGTGAAACGATACATTGTGTTCGTGGCTCAGAAGACTCAGTGTTGTTAAGACGTCACTTCTCTCCTTACTGATCTATACACATTCAATGCAATCCCAGTCCTAATCCCACTGGATTTTGGTTTTGGTAGGAATTGACAAGCTGCTCCTAAAATGTATCTGAAAATTCAGAAGACCTAGAAGAACTAAGATAACTTTGAAAAAAGAAAGGTTGGAGGACTTGTATTAATTGACAAGACAGGGTAGTATTGGCATAATGATAGAAAAATGGATCAAGGGAACACACTAGGCAATTAGTCCAGTCATATACGCGACTGATTTTTGATAAAGGTTCAAAGGCCTTCCATTAGAAGGAAGGTGCCGGAACAATGAAGTGTTCACATGCAGAGCAATGTACTTCTGTTGGACACCTTCATGTTGTTGATGTCATTCAGGCAGGTCTAAAAACTGATCTCTCCTGTTCCTCTCCCCACATTTACTCTGTGGAGATTCTGATGGCCTTCAGTGATGCTTTGAAATGCATTATTTAGTTTGTTTAATTAGTTAATTTATTTTGAGAGAGAGAGAGAAAGAGAGAGAGAGAGCAGGGGAGGGCAGAGAGAGAGGGAGACACAGAATCTGAAGCAGGCTCCAGGCTCTGAGCTGTCAGCACAGAGCCTGACTTGGGGCTCGAACCCACGAACCATGAAGTTATGACCTGAGCCAAAGTCAGGTCTGCAACCAACTGAACCACCAGGTGCCCCTGGGATGCATTATTTAAAAAAAATCTTGCACATTAAACTTTATGAAGCTATGTGACCACAACGTATAAAATGTTGTTCTAAAACTTGGAATCACATTTTTTCCCTTTTCCCACCTATCACTTAGAATCAGTTGCTCATTTCTATATATCCTCACTTTCAAATGTCCCCAGAGCACCCTCCCCATCGTATCCACATTGCATTCCGTGTAGTTCAGGTTCTTACTACCCTACTTACTTACTACCCTATTCCAGTTTCAAGGCCCTGAGGTCATTCCTTCATGAAGCTTCCTACCTAAACCAGATCTGATCTTAGAACCAAAGGGTTTCGGGTTGGATAGAACCTTAGGGGTTATCTACAATAATCTTTGTAATGAATTTGTAATGCCCTTTGAATGACTCCCCTTTAGAGAGCAAGAACTTTGATTTGCCTACGGAATAGTGCAAAGCGCTTATTATGATGTTCCAATCCCTCACACATGTGACCACAGCTGCACTTACCTATTCTTATCTCACTGCTTTTGTGCTTCCCTTTCTCATTCACTACACCTAACACCTCATTCATATCAGAGTATTCATTCTCCAAACACCAGTGTTTTTCCAACACGGTGTCTTTTGTCACATGGTTCCTTTGCAGGAAACAGCGTTTTCCAACATCTGTCGATCGAATTTGCACACATTCTTCAAAGAACAGCTCAAATATCAGCCGCTCCACCAAATTCCCTCAGATTCTGTCACGTCATCCTGGCCTCACCATAGCCCAGAGAATAGTCTTCTCTCGGCCAATGGTATTTATCATGTCCTTGTTTATATTAATGTTTGAGCAGAAGTAAGAGGTCAGCTTAGAAACTAGGAAGAGATTCTCCTCTTAGGAGGGAGAACTGCCTAGTTGAGCAGCAGTCCCGGAGGCTCCATTTCGGTTGTAGAAACAGAGCCCTTGGGGTGTGGTTGGGAAGGAGAAGTGAGAACAAGGGAGGAAGGCATAAAAGTGAGCAGTCCTGTTGGTAGTTTGCAGATAGGTCCAGTGGGGAGAAGCAGCCAGAAGGGTGAAGGCAAAGGACAGAAAGTGGCAGCAGGGAATGGCCCTAGAGTCTGGGAGGAGACCTGCTTCCTTTCCTAGGATGGGGAAACTGAGGCCTGTTAGGAGCAGGGATGTTTGATGTCCGACGGCCTCCTCTGTGACGCTCTTCAGTGGTCTAGTCACTGTCCAAACTTCTACACTCAGGGAGCGGGTGAGTGGATTGAGGGGGATTGTGGGAACCAGAAGTGGCCTCCGGGCGGGGGTGGCACGGATTGGAGACAGGGGAAGAGCCCTAACAGATGAGTGGGAAGGGAAAGAGAAGCGGAAACTTGGAGGAAGCTCACCTTGCAAACAGAAATGCAGACCCGAAGACATTGTGAAGAATGCGGTCTTCCTCATGTGAGAAGGGGACCCCAGGTGATTTCATTCAAATCTCACAGGGCAGGGCGACCCCTGGCTCACGACGGCATAAACTATCACATCTTCCAAGGGGGTGATAATTAAAGGTTTATTTGCACATATTGTGTCCACCCATTGCTACCTGCCAACTTACTGTTTTTACTTCCATCTCATTGACGGCGAACCTGATGTGTATGGAATTTATTTGCTCGCGGTGTCCTAGTCTATAAGGGACAGAAGAAGGACCCTGACCCATCCTAAAAGCTGTGTGCTGAGCTGACCCTTTATGTGCTGTCATGATGTCTGCTGGGTTGTAATCTGTCTGCGGACAGGAAGAGCATTTCACTCCCCGTTCTGGCTTTCAGCAAGATTTGCTGAGAGTAATATCGGATATCTTATTGGATTGAGGTGAAAAGAATCAAAAGACCTAAATCCCACTATTGAAGGTCAATATTCAAGGAACATAGACAGTTCAGAGTCAGGGATACCAATCAAATCCGTGTTAAAATGAAATTGTGTTCTTCACACAGGGAGTAAGACACCAAGCACAATGGGGAAAAGTGACCCAACTATAAAAAAATTTTCACAAAGAATGGATTTAGACAGGCAAGAGAGTAGCAAAATAGGTTATGAAGTGCTCAATGTAATCCATTTTAATGAATTGTTAGCTGAGTCAGGCAAAGCATTTAGGATTTCTGGGAGAAATGTACAAATATCTTGAATATTTATTTGACATTTTCTTTACGGATTCTTTCTTTCCGCACGGCCGCAGGTGGTGTTGACCGATGGCCTCGGGAGGAATGACTGCAGCTGAGTCCACACCTTCTCAAATCCTTCAGACTGTTTCTATTTTTGTAGAGTAATTTTAAATTAACAGTAAATCCCTAAGATTTATTCAACCAGTGGAGCAGTGGTTGGCCAGAGTTCAAATTTCCGATTCTAAGGAATCTGATTCTTAGATGCTGCTATGGGACGGTAGTCGACGTGGCTTCCTGTCTATAGCAGGTGTATCTTTGCTTGACTAGAAAACATCACAGTAGTAGTAGGGCATGTGATTGGGGAGGGGGTGAGCCCAACTAGAGTCGTTCTTGCTGAGGAGGGGGCTGAGGGGCAGGGGTCGTACGTTCAGCCCAGTGTGAGGCACACGGCTTTCTGGTGTTCTGCTGACCTCTGAGTGTGGAATTGGACTGCACTCCCGGTGACAGAGTGCGTTGATCGGGGGAGAGGACAAGGCAGGAGGTGTTGGAGGGCAGTGATCTCAAGTGCTGACTGGCCGTGGGGACCAGTGCTATGGAAGGCCACCTGTGGAAGCCACACGGACACCTGCCTCAGGCCGTACCTGGTCCTGACCCTGTTGGTTGGTGAAGGTGAATCAGGAAGACCTCGAAAGAAGGAATGTTCTTCCGTTTTAAGCTCACCTCCCCTTCAGGGACGTAGGAGATGTCTCTCTGCACCGGCACAGGGTAGATGCTCATGGAAGTTCCCCAAGAGGCAGAAGAGATGCCTGCAGGAGGGGAGGCAATGGGTGCTTTTCTCGCATTGCTGTGCCCAGAACAGCTGGTGGGGAGACCCGGACGCACCGGGGAGCGTTTCCCCAGCTCTTCCTTCAATGGACCTGGATCGCAGCTGCACATCGGCCTTAAAGCTGCACTCGGACTCGGCTCTGCCCTTCTCCAGGGGTGCTGTGAAGAGCAGTGAAGCCGTGGGTGGGGGAGCCTGCGGGATGTGCAGGGGCAGCGTTTGGGGCTGGAGCACGTGCTTGCTCCCTACTGCCGTGCGACAAGTTACCCCAAACTTAGCAGCAGGCAGAGACACACAGAGACAGACAGAGACAGACGCAGAAAGAGCACTGGAGAATGGAGTCAGAGTGGCCGCGAAGGAAGGCAGTCTTTCCCAGCATGAGAAGGGGGACGCACCCCCCTCACAGACCAACGGCCTGTGTTCCAGGAGGCGGCGGCCCACCGGGGCCATGTGGGAGGCCCCCCACCCTCCTCCCGCGGTTTTCAAGGGCAGACAGAGCCCAGGAGGGGACAAGGCTGGGGCTGGGGTGTCTCTGGCCCAGGGGCTCGGGGAAGCAGTCTGCCGGGTCAGGGGGTGTGGCCAACGGGCAGGCCAGCATGAGCTCCGAGGCCACGCTGGTCGGGCAGCCACAGTGGAGGTGCCCCCCGGCCCCCTCTCCAGGGCCGTGCCAGCCTACAGGGAGGCAGACACCACACACGCAAGGGGGAAACGCAGCAGCGTGCCCCAGAGAACGCTTTCATCGGCTGCGACATTGCTGGACACCCTTCCTAAGAGTGAAGGGAGGGTAAGGGTGCATTCGACTGCTCTTCCTGCTCAGATGTTCAAGGGGGCAGTTGGGAGTGATGAACCCACACAGTCAGTTGAGACAAAAAATAGTATAGCTTTGATGCGGATTTATATTATATGCTCTTCAAATACAGCACCTGTTATTCTGTGTTCAGAAATTCCCTTCCTCCCTCCCTCCCTCCTCCCTCCCTTCCTTCCCTCCTTTTCAAAAAAATTTACAGAAGTGTTCTGTGTCTTCACATGCGCCTCCAGAAAGATCCCTTAGCATCTGGTACCTGCAGTTGAGTCTCTTACAGAGAATGAGCCAATACACAATTCCAGAGTTTCCTTCTCTTCCAAATATCAATATCAGCACCAGTTTATTCCAAATTAGTGAATGCAAGTAAAAAATATGACCCGAAATGGGTAAGAATGTAACAAGAGTCAGAAACAATTAAATACGATTCCCCCTGATCGAGCACCCATTATTTTTATCTCTACCATTTCAGAGAGCTACTATGTTTTATGTCCAAAGTACATTAACCTTTTTTTCGCCCTACTTACCTTTACAAATTTGTGCTCTTTCCTCTCTAGATTTTTTGGGCAAGATAATACGGTTTCCCATGGTTTCACAAAGGTGTGAGCAGTTAGTTTTCCTCTCCTGGGCTGAAAGCTTCTGCTCCATCCTGCAGACCTGGGCAAATCAGGCCGACAAGGGGCATGGTGCCCGGGCTCCCACTGAGGTGTCGGGGGTGGTGCGGGAGGGGGCCGGGCGGTCCTCACGGGCTAATGTGAGATCCCTCTGATTATGCCCGACAGGAAGGCGTTTCATCCCGTCTTTCAAGATTCTTTGCAGCGGCATTCCAATTTTGAGACGTTTGTCCTTTATCATCTCTGTAACTACTTCAAAAACGTGCATTTCTGCTGAGAGATTCGGTGTGTGTAGATATTCGGACAGAGAAAACACTGCTTGTTTGCAAAACACACACGAAGCCCGACGCACACTCGCTTCTTGCTCACGTTCACCCCTCGGAGTCCCTTAGACCCGATGCCACACGGAGCAGTTTGCATGGCAAGGAGGCAAGATGCACGAGACACTTTTCAGTCACAGAGCTCCCCGGAACGAGGAAGCAGGCCACGTCCAGGCACGCCGGGCCCAGCTGGGGGCGGAGGCTGCAGCCACCGTGCACGGAATCCCGGGTTCAAGCTGTCGGATGACCTTGGCGGGGTGGCAGCATCTTTAACCGTCTCTGGTTTGTCTCTCCATCTCGGCTGCAGGCGAACCCGTTTTAAACACACCTGGCAAGTGCTTGTGGCTTGTGACTGGAACCGAACTCTGGGCTCCCAGGGGGCAGGAAGCAAGGGGCTCCTCTGCGCCAGCCCTGGCCTGGGTTGGGCGAGGGGCTGGGCTGTGAGCCCCCCACCCCCCGTCCCTCCACCTGTGGCTGGCCTGAGGAAGACCTCGGAATCAAATCTGCCTGCGATCACGCCCTCCCTCCCCTGGGCCCCCAGCTCGGAGCACCGATGCGCCAGGGGTCCGTTCTATGTCCCGACTTGTCCTCGCTGGCGTGCCTCGACGGGGCCCTCGGGCGTTGCGGGAGCCATTCCCATCCTGCGAGGTAACTTCAATTTGACGGAAATCTCAGTGCTCATTCAGGTGTGCTGAGCATCACTCATGTGGGCGTCGTTTCTTCCAGTGAAACTGAATTAAAGAGGTGCCCAGACCTAACCGTTCGTGGTTTCTCTAGGTAGGCGTGCGGGGCCACGGGGGCAGAGGGAGCCCTCCCTCAGCCCTTCTCTCCCTCCGCTCTCCTTCCCTCCCTCCCTCCCTTCCTCTCCCTTCTCTCTCTTTCGATGCCGGCTTCTCTTTGCCCCTGGCATCTGTGAACGTGAACCTGCTGCGCCCCCCCCCCAGGACACCGGTGTGCCCCTCCCTGCTGCCCCGCCACCCTGAGCTGCCCTCCCCAAGCCACTGCTTGCTGCTCTTTTGTTCCCGTAGCCCGGGCCCTTGTCTCCAGACTGTGGCACAGGAACGTGGCAGGGACTGTCACGGGCAAGTCCACAGTGGGGCTTCCAGGGGACCACACCCTCCGCTCGCGCCGCGCTCCACAGGTCAGTCCTGCAGGTGTGCGGCCGCGGCTAAGTGCTCCTGCCGCACGTGTCCGCGGGGCCGGGACACAGGTGCCGGGGGCGGCCTGGCGGGCCCCGGGGTGGCCGCGTCTGGGGGCAGAGCTGCTTCGTTCCCGGCCCCCTGAGCAGCGTGTTACAGATCCGCAGAGACAGGCGGACGCAGAAAGCCGACAGCGCTGCGTGTGGATTGTCTGCAGCCACGCGCGGGGATTTCCTCGGTGGAGACGCGACTGACTTCCCTCCAAGGAGAGCACGCGCAGCAGCGCTTGTCATTGGCCTACGGGACGGGCAGTCGTTTGGTACCCACCGGCGGGTTCATTCGTTATTGCCACCGCACACCTCCACTCTTCCCATTTTCTGTTGGACGGGTCTTCGGATCGCACTGTTTCTTCATTCATTAATGAGTTAAATATACTCTCGGACGTGTGTTTACTGTATTTGTACTTCTAGCCTTGGAAACGGTATTTTATCGCTCTCCAAGTTCAAGGCACCTGGATGGTCGTATAGTCTCGGTTTCTCAACGATCTCTTGAGTTCCCGTGTGCCTTCATGGCTACACGCACAATCTGCTTCCAGAAGCTTTCTCTTCCCCAACTTTAGAGTGACTTTTCTCATGACCCAGAGGCTTTGCGCACACGCATGTGCACACACGCACATGTGCATACACACACACACACACACACACAGGCACACACACCGGCAGGCAGAACTGTTGTAAGTCAAGAGCTGCTCGAGCCGTGTGGCCGGGCTGTGAGCCTGCACAAGCACAGCTATGGCCACTTCTTTTTCTGCCACCTGTTTGGTTTGAAGCCCCTTTATCTATTTATTAAAATTTTTTAAAATGTTTATTTATTTTGAGAGAGAGATAGAGTGTGAGTGGGGGAGGGACAGAGAGAGAGGGAGACACAGAATGTGAAGCAGCTCCAGGCTCTGAGCCGTCAGCACAGAGCACGATGCAGGGCTTGAACTCATGAACCACGAGATCATGACTGAGCAGAAGTCGGACACATCCACTGAGCCCCCCAGGTGTCCCTAGAAACTCCTTTAAACACAGACCGTGGGGATTACCGGAGGAACAGAATCATGCAAGGGAAAAATGAAGACTTTCCTCTGAAAAGCCCGCGTTCCTTCAAGCCTGTCAGCCGGGAGAGACAGGTGGGGAAGGAATCGGTGTGAGAAATTCTTGCGGACTCGGCCTCACTTCCAAGTGCGGCCGCGCGTGTGGCCGGCCACCGCTCACACCTCTGGGCGGCTCCATGACCCCGAAATCAGATCAGCCTGGTTGGCTTCTGGCCGCTGGGTGACCCGGCCCAGCACACGTGGTGCTGTGTGGACGCGTATTTACTTACACCGTGGCTTTCTCAGCACCGCTCCTTCCCGGGAACCCGGGTGAAGTGTAGACCCACGGGTGGGTATGAGGGGCTGCAAACCCGTGAGGTGCGGTGGGAGCCTTTCTGTCAGACAGACTCAGGTGCGGAGCGTGGTTCCCCTGGAGTGTCCGCGTCACTACGACTCGCTTCTTCAGGAGAATCAGTTTCAAAGGAACTGGTGAGCTTCGTGCGTGCCCTTCTGCAGTAGAATTTCCAGAACGTGCAGACAGAACTGTAGCCCTACGGCCCATGTATGAGGGGACCCCGGATCCCAGGGCCCGGCTCCCCCCGGCCGCCGGGGCTCTGCAGGAGGCGAGGACGGCTCCGCTGCGCGTGGAGCCCCTCACCGGGTCTGGAGCCTTCCAGAGAGCGCCTTGCATGGAGCCCTCACCGGGTCTGGAACCTTCCAGAGAGCGCCTTGCGTGGAGCCCTCACCGGGTCTGGAACCTTCCAGAGAGCGCCTTGCGTGGAGCCCTCACCGGGTCTGAGAACCTTCCAGAGAGCGCCTTGCATGGAGCCCTTCACCGGGTCTGAGAACCTTCCAGAGAGCGCCTTGCGTGGAGCCCTCACCGGGTCTGAGAACCTTCCAGAGAGCGCCTTGCGTGGAGCCCTCACCGGGTCTGAGAACCTTCCAGAGAGGCCTTGCGGTGCTGTGCTTCTGCCTCCGGCCTGGCAGCGAACAAACATACCAGCTTAGTCTTGCTAACGAAAGTCGCTAACGCGTCCTTTCCTTTTCCTAGTAAATTAAACCGGTTTGACGTCGCAGGAAGAGCAGACGGGATTCGGTTACTTTTGGTAACTGCAGCATCAAATTGATAATTTGCTCAGTCTTCTTGCAGAATTGCCTAATTGAGAACCACGAAGCAGACGGTTCTTTGCTCAGGCCCGAACCCAGGGCCAGCCCCGGGCTCCCTTCCCCTTCCAGAAAGCTCGCTCTCCTCCGGGCCAGCCCCGCCCGCGTCCCACGCGGCGCCGGCTGCGTCCACACGGGGGCGCCCACGACACGCGCAAGACGGCGGCGCGGGCTGCGCGCAGCAGCTGGGCCCCCGGCTTCTCCGCCGGCTGCCTTCCCTGACGAGCCGGTAGCCGTCCCTCCCGCGGAGTCGTGCGCGTGCGACGCAGGCGGGCTTCCGCCGTGGTGGCTCCGCAAGGCGAGAGGCTGACAAAGGTCGGGGCGCCCGGGGGCTCCGTCGGTGAAGCGTCCGGCTTCCGGCTTCCGCTCAGGCCATGATCATGGGGTCCGTGGGTTCGAGCCCCGCGTCGGGCTCTGCGCTGACAGCTCTCTCTGCCCCTCCCCTGCTCACTCTCTCTCTCTCTCTCTCTCAGAAATAAATAAAATATTAAAAAAAATAAAAAAACACGAACGGTCGTCTGAGGGACACCAGAAAGTCGTCAGAACCTCTGGATGAAAAGTACCCTGCTGTTCACTTTAAATCAGAGTTTCAAAAAATACTTTAAAGCCGTTTGGCTGTTATTTTCCTTGCTAACGTGAGGCCGGAGTCCTGTGTCATCACTCAGAACAGAAGCAGCTTAGTCCGGGACAGCTGGGAGTTTCTCCTCGGGCCGCGTGGGGAGCTGGAGCCCCGCGTCCGCCCGCGTCCGCCCTGCTCTTCCAGAGCCGCCCCGGCGGGGGCGCCGTGAAGCCAGCTTCCCGCCCCGCGGTGAGGCAGCGAGCGGGGCCTGGGAGTCCGCGCCCGCGGGGTGTCTTCACGGGAGGGTCGGAAGCACCTCCTCGTATTTACCTTTTCTTCCCTCCTCGGCATTTACTGCTGGTTAGTATGTCAGAGGCTCTTTCCTCATCTGCTCATTCTGTGAACTCCCTTCCACATGCCCCCCTCCCGCCCCTCCCTCCCCTCCCCTCCCTTCCTTCCTCCCTTCCTTCCTTTCCTTCCCTCCCTCCCTCCCTCCTTCTTTCTTCCTCCCTCCCTCCCTCCTTCCTCCCTCCCTCCCTTCCTTCCTTCCTTCCTTCCTTCTTCACCCTTGATAGCCCATCGCAAATCAGAAGCTTTTTTTCTCTAAATAAGCCTGGGGCGAAGCAGAATTTTCCTAATAGAAACGCAGACTGCTTTCTAGAACTGGACTGTGCTCACGGCATTATAAATAGCACCCGCCTTCAAGAAGTCACTTCATTTTGTGAAAAGGGAGAAACTCTGATCGACGAGGGTCATTGCGAACAACGCTCCCTGCGCGGCGCGCGCCTCCCTCGCAGGCAGACGCAGGTGCACCGTCGAAGAGGAGCCTCGAGGCCCGGATGCCGGTCACCAGCTCGGCGTCAGCGTGAGGGACTCGGCGTCTGCACTCCGTTCCCTCATCCTCGACGAAGGAGGGTGACGGGAGACTTGCCCGCACGTGTGCAAGGCGCTGGGAGTGGGGGCAGCGCAGCCGCGCGCGCCGCCTCCCGCGGCTCCGAGAGACCCGGGTGGGGCCGCCTGAGCGCAGCGGCCCAGCCGGCGCCAGGAGGCACTTCGAAGCCTCTTACACCTTCGGATGGACAAGCAAGTCTGGGAAACGAACTAGTGATGCCTGGGAAGGAATCCTCATCTTTCGGTGAGTGTCTGGCCTTAAACGGTTTCCAGAAGAACCGCCCGTACTTCCATCAGGATAAGGGCCTCGGCGCGATTCCACAGCACATTCCCCTTGCACTATTCCATTCCGTCGTCTGCAGGTTCACGCGTTTCCTTATCTCGGGACGTTCAGGTCTGCTCGCGAAATAGTGCCGCGGAGAAGTAAGTGCTTTGGGAGGGAAACGCCAGCCTGTCTGGCTTTCCACTTACCACGGCCACGATAAAAAATAATTGGCACCCGGTCCTCGTTGCCCTGCTGGCCAGCTCATTACCTTGCGGCCTTTTAAGGAGGAAGAAACCTTACAAGCACCGTGGCCCAAGCCTAGGTCTGAACAGATGAGGAAACTGAGGCCCAAAGGGATGCGTCACTCAGTGAGGCAGTAGCAGGATGAAATTCCTCCCGGGGGGGGGGGGGGTGTCTCTAATCCCAGAGGCAGTTTTTGCTCATTTTTACAACACGGAGCAAGAGTCACCCCTTTGAGATGAAGGAGAGTAGGAGGCACACAGCCAGATAGGATTTCAAAACACCAACGTGGTACAGCTTTGGAGCCACGGGCAGACTTTTTGAGAACTAGGTATTTCTGCACAACACGTGAAATAAGGTCACCGCAGGAAATGTGTGATGGGGCGCCTGTTCACCATTTGGCTGTTACAGATCCTTCTGAAGATGAACTACACATTTTTGTGTGTGAAATTAATTACGTCCAAATGAAGAAGCCATTTGGGAAGGCAGAGGAAGACCTGCTAAGCTCGGATTTCCTTTCGATTCTGGGAATTACCAGGAAGAGGCAGGTGGGGGTGAAATCAACGACACGGCCCAAAAAGGAAAAAACACTCATGACAGCATTGTGCTTCTGTCATGAAGGAGACTGAGGAGGGGCGACTCAGGACCAGATCCTGCACGAGTCAGACAAAATAGGCTAGTCGAATCGAGTGCAGGGACTGGGACAGTCACAGGACTTCAGACACCATGAGCAGGCATTGACGCGGAAAGGGTTTCAGAAGAATTAGAAGAAGCAACAGTATCAAGAGGAAAAGGGCTTAAAAATCACCCAGTTTAAGGGAACATGGTCTGAAAGTTCCTCTTGGCAGAGCAATAGTTGGGGAAAGAAAGGCTCTCCGTGTGGGTTAGGGTTACCCTAAAAATCTTCGGAGGGGCCAGCCTTCTGGGGCTCACTTTCCTGCCTCAGCTGTCTGAGTGGTCACTCACTTGTGCTGCTATAATTTCTTTATTAATGACTATGTGTTTTAAACCTTGGGAGGGCTCTGACTGAGGAGTCGGCACCTAAAATAATCAAGCCCAGAGCCTCGACACTTCCTGGCTGTGAGCAACAATCTGTTTATATTTGGTATTTTAAGTAATTGTAATATTTAAGGGAATTTGACATACAGAGTATCTGCGAGATTAGGCTCATGATTCCAAATTAAAAAGTGTAATTGCTCAGTTAAATTTAGACTTGTTATTTTAAATTGAAACGCGTATGATAATTTAGTAACACTTGTATGCGGGACTGACACATTCAAGAGAACAGGGGAATCGCTATATTTGCGGATTCAGTTTATTGCATTTACTCGAGTTGTTAAATATGTGGTAAGTTTTTGTTTATTAAGTGATAGCATTGACATGACTACAAGGAAACCATAATAAATGAAATTCCTAATATAGTTTGAGAGATTTAAAAGCATTTAATGAATTAAACAATGTCAATAAAATAACAACACCGGAAGAAGATCCAATGGTCTGGGTGGACCCATGATTGTCTCTGAAGGGAACCAAGAAACTCACTGAGACCCCAAGACTGAAATGCAAAAACAGACATCCTTAATCTTTTTAAAAAAAGACAACTTCTGTTAATAAATAGAAAGAGGCTGATGTCAGGGACCATCTCAGAACAGATGGGGGAAACGGAAGCCCCGTGCGCCAGCCTTCGATAATCTCCCTACTACTCACTGCAACCCTCCTGTCTCAGGTTCCTGAAATGTGTCCCGGAGCTTGTGTGTCCCTGCGGAGCCCAAGGTGAATTAGTTCACGGCAGTAGTTCCCCGGAAGGGGAGATCTGAGCACCTGATTAGTGGGCAGCCATGGAAGGCTCTCTTGGGCAAATGATGGTGGGTGAAGGTGTGAAGGATGGTGGTGACCAAGCAGGCAGGGGCCCCTCGCGCTCACAGGCCGCTGAGTCAGGGGAGTAGGGAGCTTGCCTCCTGCCCACTGCTTCCTCCCTAGAGTGAGGCAAACACCAAGAACTCAATGGGCCCGAGTTGAAGGGAGGGGGTGTGGCACTAGGAAACTTCCAGGGCCCCGAGAGTGAACGGGAGATGGCATGACGTGAGGCACAGAGTGGGGGCAGCGAGAAGCCTGGTGACCTCTGGATGGGATGGCCAACGCCTGGCTGTGGGTCTGCCGGGCGCAGGCCCAGGCTCACGGTTAGGCCAGTGGGGCCCCATTCACCTGCCGTCATAACCAACAGGTTGGCCTTGTTGCCAAACTTCTGAGCCACTCTGTCGCCTGGGCTGGCCAGCATCGGACACACAGATCAGGATGGAGGGGGGCGAGGGGAGGCGCGGGGCCCCACGATCCCGCAAGCCCGCCCATTTCCGGTCGCAGGCTTGGCTCAGCGGGCCAGCCGTTAGCTGCGCCTTCTTCTGTGCTTGTCCCAGGCAACCCCAGTTCCCTGTTGGGGGTGAAAACGGGGGGGGGGGCTGCCGAGAAAGCCCAGGAAGGCACGGCCGGCCGGCCGGCCTGGTGTCTGCCTGAGCAGGGGGAGGCCGAGCCGGGCTCCGGAACGACTTCCCTGTGGAAGAGCACCTCTTGTCGTCATGGCTGCTTCCCACAGCCCGGTCGTCGGTAGGGTCACCCAGCGGAGCCTTGAGAAGCCGCTCCAGTGCCGCCCCCCCCGCTGGCCGTGGCCCGGCCTGCAGCCCGGGAACGCTGCCCACCCAGAGACGCCTTCCTTCCCGGGCAGCTGCAAACCCGGGCTCACGCCGCCCGAAACACAGCAGGGCCGGTAAGCTCCGCTGACTTGGATTTTGAAGTGGTCTGTTATTTTCGTGTCACAGTGTCACAGTGTGAGGGAAGCTGGTGGCTGCCCAGGGGGGTTTCGGGGTGGCTTGGGTCCTGGGAGGACCCACCTGCACAGGATGTGGCAGCAGCCAAGCCCTGGGCTTCCCTGCGACGCCCGGTGGCACACGGCGAGCTGTGCGTGTGGTGACTCCCGCTCTGACTTGATGGGACGTGTCACTGTGCACGCGGGCCCTGTGGAGGACGAGGTTCTGGCTGTGGACGCGGCCGTGTCCGTGATGAGCGCGGTCTTGTTCTCCTTCCAAAGTCAGGCGGGGAGGGAGGGATGGAGTCGCGTACAGTGGGGGGTGGATGGCATGGCCTCCCCCCTCCCCCAGTTTTCCCTGTAGCTCGACCTTGAACTGAGAATATAACTCAGCTCAGGCCCATCCCTGGAAACAGGAGGCGGATGAGCAGAGCGGGGAGGCGACAGTGAGACGCGGTGCTGTCTCACTACCTGGCCCTTGCGTCGTGCCGTCCCCCCTGAGGGACAAGGATACTCCCCCCCGCCCCCCTCTCAGGTGTTACCCTCACCGCTGCACCCCTAACATCCCCACCCAGAGGCTGCCACTTTGCTCCTTTGTTTAGAAAAACACAAAATAGAAAATCAAATTTGTTGAATTAATACTTGGACACGTAGACGTGGTGCCCTCCACCCTTTTGTAACCGGAATGTATAAATCTTGGATCTTATTGACATAGGAGCACGTCCCCCCCATGATGAGTAACATTCTTCTTTGCTCCGTATGAATCGCCAGTATCGTTCCGTGAAGAAATTATGACTTGGGTGTGTGATTACCACGATTTTTCTCTTCCCCAGGGTTTTCATTGTCTCTGTTTTGTTGCGATTGACCACACGAAAGCACAGGACAGGTTTCTGAGTTTGCAGGTAGCAACAAGACAAAACACAGGGAAATGGGCGGATGCACGCTTTCCCTCTGTGGTTGGCTTTCTGTCAGCCTGTTTTAAAAAATTGTTTTTTAATGTTTATTTTTGAGAGAGAGAGAGAGAGAGAGTGCATGAGCAGGGGAGGGGCAGAGAGAGAGGGAGACACAGAATGTGAAGCAGGCTCTAGGCTCTGAGCTGTCAGCACAGAGCCCGATGTGGGGCTCGAACCCATGAACCATGAGATCATGACCTGAGCCGAAGTTGGATGCTTAACTGACTGTCAGTCTGTTTTTAAATTCCTCGTCACAAATTTATTATCGACACCGTATTTTTGTGGCCTCAGGGACGCTGACAAGGCTGAATTTCTCCTCCCCGTGCTCCCCAGTGACAGCTGCGCCTTCCCCAGCAAAGGCCTGGGTCTGCAGGGTATGCCCTCTGTCCCGGCCAAAGGTCATGTCCCTGCCATGCAGGACATTCCGGGGCTGGGGCCCTCTCTGCTGCCTCACTGCTGGGCTGATGGGCTCCCTCTGTCACCCGCTCCCTACGTCTGCCCTGTGTTGTCAGGGTGACGGGGTGGGGGGCGCCATGGCCCTCCGTCACGCGCATCCAGTCTCCAGGTTAGTGGGGGGGGGGTTCTTTGATACAAGGGACCCTGGCTAACGAGAGTGCCTGTGGCCTTGGGACGGGGAAGGGCGGGCCGGCTGGTGTTCTGGGTGACCTGGGAGCGTTTCCATCAGGGACGCACGCAGCCATAGGTGACCAGCACCTGCACGTGTGACAGCTTTACCGCATCCTGCGAGACGAGCAGCGTGGAGGGGGGCGGGGAAGGACAGGCGCCAGCCTTCCGAGGGGGGCCTCTGATCCCGCCTCTCCCCACGTGCTGTCCTCTCTTGGTGCTTCTGGGTTACCAGGTGCTCAGCGGCTCTGGGCTGCCCGTCCACGCCTGGGGCACAAGGTGCAGGGACAGGCCCTGAACTGACTTTTACCAGAAGAGAACCCTCTCCTGGGATCCTGTCTCGGTCAGGGCTCCCCAGAGACTCCGACACCCAGGGGGCGGACGGAAGGCGAGTGGCACGGAGGGCGAGTGGCACGGTGAGGGAGCCCTGACCCACCCTTCCTCTGCCTCATTGTTCTGTCCGGGCCTCTGAGGATGGGAAGCTGCCCGCCGCCCTGGGGAGGCCCATCTGCTTTACTCGGTCTCCTGATTCCGATGCTTATCTCTCCTGAGATACCCTCACAGACCCCGGAATAAGTTGGCCGGCTTTCTGGGCATCCGTTAGCTTAGCTGGATGGAGCACATGTCCCGTTGCACCTGTGAGGGAGGCTGGGCCGTGGCAGAGGTGCTCAGGACCTCGGGGAGAGCTGGCACGGCAGGGGTGAGGTTGGATATTGAGGTACTGGGCGCTTCGTCGCCGCCCCATGGCCCCGGGCTGTTTTATGCAAAACCGCACGCATGTTTTAGCCGAGCCCGCGTTAAGTGAGCACCTATCACGGCGCACCCCTACGTATCTGGACTAGAGGCAGCTTTGGTGTCACAAAGATTCACAAGTGAGCAAATGTGTGCATTATAAAGTTGTACGGGGGTCGATTAATTTCAAGTTGTCGGCGTGAGTCATTCCGGCCTATGATCGTGTCTCGTAAATTTAACATTTCCCAGGGAATGTTGTTTTAGAATGTGATTTGTGAATTGATGCAGAAGTGTGTCAGAAGGTGTTGTAAATCAAGGAGAGACGGACAGAGGCAACGGAAGTTATTCAGGTCATTTGAGCCAGTTTATTTAGAAATAATTTCAGGCTGTATATTAGAGAAATGGGGATCATTCTGGCCTAAGGAAGGATGGTGTACACGGGCAAAAATAATCGCCCACGTATACAGCGCATTTTGGAATGCTGTCACATGAATGCCAGGCGCTCCCCTGGGGTTAACATCCGGGGTTCACTTACACGTCCCCAGCATCCTGGGCGTGTGTGGGAGGATGCCTCAGTTTGCACACGGGGCCGAGTGCAGAGAATTAAGTCTATACATGGACCAAGGTCACAGGTGCCAAGCAGACCATCTCAGCTGCTTCCAGGTTAGCCTGAGCGCTAGCCCACCTTTGACACAACAACACTTATCTGTGCAAGAAACATTTACTTAGCAATAAACCCCGGCCGGCGTGCGAGGGCCCCACACCACGGACTCCTGGATGCATGATGTGCATCTTTGGACGTGCATGTAATAACTAGGCAGCTAGAAGTTTCGAAGGATAATGTGCATTATTTTTGCGGGTAGGGGAAGCTGTAAGCGGTCCGTGATTCTTAAGACAGGAGCCTTTTTAAAGGCTGTGGCGTTAACGTTTTTGAAGATGGACAAAAGCGAACCATAGAAATTCTTATTTTCTGGGTCTCAAACTATCCACTGCCCAGAAAGCTTCATCCTGTAGAAAAACCCCACGTCGGCTCTGCCTTCATGGCCCTCGTGGTTGACTCTTACTTTGTTCATGGTCTTAGCGCTTCCTATTCTCTTCCAACGAAGGAGGATTTTTCTGTGTCTGTCTCTTCATAAAAATAATGCCAGAGTGTTTCTAACAGCCTGGCACCAGGCGCTTCTGGGTTCATGTCTTCTTAAATTTCAGGGCTGCGTGGCGCTTTCTGCGAAGCCTTATCTCCGTCGCCAAGAAGAGGGGGTCACAATGGCCGGCTCTTCTTCTCATCTGTGTGTGCACGCAGAGCGAGGGACGCAGACATCACCACTTCAAACGACGGCGTTCAAAGGCATTTGGAAAGAGTGGAGGAAGAAAGGGAAACAAATCTCGAGCTATTACAAACGGTTTCTTGCGCAAGACACGTTTGTGAAGCGGGCTTCCTCCTCTCGCACATGTTCAAAGGCACCTGATTAAGCCGTCCTGGGAGCCGACAGAGCTCCCGTCCGTGTGCGCGGGACAGATAAACCGCTTCCCGGCAGACCGCGGTCGCCTGGCGGGGTCTCCGCCGGGGAGGAGCCCGCGGGGCGTCGTGGGAGGCAAACGTGTGCAACGCGGGGCTGCGGGTCGCAAGGCGCGCGGCGTCTGCAGCCCGTCCGCGGGGGAGGGGCAGGCGGCGCCCGGTGGCCCCGGAAGTGGGTGGGGAGACGCCGCGTGCAGCCGGGAGCGACCGGGGACGCGGGCGGGAACGTTCCGAGCTCGTGTCTCCGTCGACGCTGCGCGCGGCCTCCCGGGCCCCGTGTGGGCCCACACCCGCGGTGCCGTCCGCACAGCTCGGGCTGCGCTCACGGGAAGCACGCGGGTGTCGTGCGCAGTCTGCGTGGAGCACGAGGGTGTCGTGCGCAGTCTGCGGGGAAGCACGCGGGTGTCACGGTCTGAGGGAAGCACGCGGGTGTCACGGTCTGAGGGAAGCACGCGGGTGTCACGGTCTGAGGGAAGCACGGGGGTGTCACGGTCTGAGGGAAGCACGGGGGTGTCACGGTCTGAGGGGAAGCACGTGTGTGTCACGGTCTGAGGGAAGCACGCGGGTGTCACGGTCTGAGGGGAAGCACGTGTGTGTCACGGTCTGAGGGAAGCACGCGGGTGTCACGGTCTGAGGGGAAGCACGTGTGTGTCACGGTCTGAGGGGAAGCACGCGGGTGTCACTGAGGGGAAGCACGGGGGTGTCACTGTCTGAGGGGAAGCACGCGGGTGTCACGGTCTGAGGGGAAGCACGCGGGTGTCACGGTCTGAGGGAAGCACGCGGGTGTGGTTTCACAAGGCAAGCGGCCACAACTGAGCTGGGACAGTGTCTCCCGGTGGCAGCCTCGGCGGGACACGGGGGCCGGTGCGCTACAGCTCCTCAGACAGGGGTGCTGCCAGGTCCAAGGTCCTGGGGCTCCCGAGGGGGTTCCGAGTCACCCTGACGATCTGGTAAACCCACCCCTACCGCGTGTCTGGGCTCCGTGGCCTCGCCCGCCAGGTCGCTCCTGCCCGCACGTGGCTGTGGTACAGTCTGCAGGCGGTGCCCTCCCAGAACTCGGGGTCCGGGGACATTGCTGGGGGGCGGGGGGGGCCCTCAGCTAACTACGGGACAGACACTCTTCATCCCTGTCAGGACACGCGTGCAACTTGCCCCACAACCCTCGGAGCGCCTGCGGTGCGTGGTGTCGTATCTTCTCCGTGTTTTCTCGACTTTGCCCAGGTGTCTTGCGCAAACCAGAGATGAATTTTAGTCAAAGCGAGGTGCCCTCTGGGGTCCCTTCCTACTCTACGAAGGACAATGACACGGAACAGGGATGGGAACAAAAAGCAGGGACAGCGGATTTATAGCAAATTGAGGAGGATGTGAGGAAGGCCCCTGGCAGTTTGTTACTTTTGTGATGGGTTCTTCTGCGAACCGGTAATGTGGGGGCTCGTGGTCAGGGCCGAGGTGACGCACAGGTGGCTGGTGCGGCGGGGGCTGGGAGAGCGCGGCCGGGGCGGGCGCCCCTGTCTGCTCACTGTGATGCGGGCCACTCGGGGGACGGGGGAGCCCGAGTCCCCCAGCCCGGTGCTGGCCTGCCCGCAAAGGACGACGCCTCCCTCCTGCCTCGTCCTGACCTGTCTCTTCCCTCGTTGCCTGGGGGCCCTGTCCGCCCTCATCAGCTACCGTCCGCGGACTAGGGCGTCTTTTCCAACGGCGGGAGTCGTGTCTCTGGGAGGCGGGCCCTCGGGTCCTGCAAAGAGGTGGGTGGCTGTGACCTTGGCCCCACTGGGTGTGAGACTTCTTGTCTTCGGATGCTGGTGTTAGGTCAGAATGCGCCACAGCCTGGGCCTGCCTCCCCGGGGGGCCCGCACGGCGCACGCCTGCCGATCCCCACTTCCTTTTCTCTTCGCTGATAATCGCTGTTTACTGAGGTGTGTGGACCAGGGGGTCGCCTTGGAAGGGCCTGGAGGTTCCTCAGGTTCTTCCTCGCCTAGTGTGGATTAACCCAAGCAGCCGGATTACTGTCACAGGCGCTGCTGGGAATGAATGGAAAAGATAGGGAACCTGAAAGAAAGAACGGGTATCGTGCGCCGGCGGGTAGGAAGCTCTGGGTGGGCTTCAGGGTGAGCGCCCGGGTCAGGGAGGTTCAAGGTTCGGTTCCTTCTTTGCTCACAGAGCGTGCCGCCTTTTAGGTTTTTTTTTTTTTTTATTTTAATTTTTGTATACTTGAGGTGTACAAATTGTTTTGATATGTGAGTACATTGTGAAACGATTATGGCATGAAGCTAATTAACACCTCCATCACCTCCCGTAATTAACATTTTTTTCTTTTGTGAGGAGAGCACTTGAGATTCACTGTGTTAGTAACTTTCGAGTACGCGGTGAGTCGTTATTAGCTACAGCCACTGTGCTCAGTCCCCGGAACCTGTCATCCTGAATCCGAGTCCGTGTTTTAGTACAAAACCAGACCAGTATGACCACGCCCCAGGCCCAGCCCCAGCCCCGGTGACCACCGTTCTGCTGTCTGTTCTGTGGGTCTATTTTATTTATATTTTGTTTTTCTTTTTTTTTTTAATTTTTTTAATGTTTTTTTAAATTTATTTCTAGGAGAGAGAGAGAGAGACAGCGTGAGCAGGGGAGGGTCAGAGAGAGAGGGATTCACAGACTGAAACAGGCTCCAGGCTCTGAGCTGGCAGTCAGCACAGAGCCCGACGCGGGGCTTGAACCCACGAACCGCGAGATCATGACCTAAGCGGTTAACCAACTTAAGCTTAACCAACTAAGCCACCCAGGCGCCCCTATATTTTGTTTTTCTGAAGGAAATCTCTTTTTAAAATGTTTATTCATTTTTGAGAGAGAGAGAGAGAGAGAGCGAACAGGGGAGGGGCAGAGAGAGAGGGAGACACAGAATTGGAAGCAGGCTCCAGGCTCTGAGCTGGCAGTCAGCACAGAGCCCGACGCGGGGCTTGAACCCACAAACCACGAGATCATGACCTAAGCGGTTAACCAACTTAAGCTTAACCAACTAAGCCACCCAGGCGCCCCTATATTTTGTTTTTCTGAAGGAAATCTCTTTTTAAAATGTTTATTCATTTTTGAGAGAGAGAGAGAGAGAGAGCGAACAGGGGAGGGGCAGAGAGAGAGGGAGACACAGAATTGGAAGCAGGCTCCAGGCTCTGAGCTGTCAGCACAGAACCCGACGCGGGGCTTGAACCCACAGATCATGAGATCACGACCTGGGCTGAAGTCAGATGCTAACCGACTGAGCCAACCAGGCACCCATGGGTCTGACTGTTTCTGATTCCACATATAAGTGAGGTCATACAGCATTTATCTTTCTGTGTCTGACTTAGGTCACTTCGCGTAATGGCCTGGAGATCCACCCATGCTGCCCCGTACTGCAAAGTTCCTTCTTCTCTAAGGATGAATAGTCTTCCAAGATACACATGAATCACGTTTTCCTTATCCATCCATCCGTCAGCGGACCCTGCGGCTGTCCCCACGTCGGGGCTCTTGTGGATAATGCTGCGACGGACGTGGGGGCGCAGATGCTCTGTCAGATGCTCCTTTCCTTTCCTCTGCAGGGGTACTCAGAAGCGGGGCTGCTGGGCCCCAGGGTAGTTCTAGTTTTAGGTTTCTGAGGCTCCTCCGTGCTGGTTTCCATCATGGCTGCCCCGGTTAATGTTCCCACCAGCAGGGAGATTTTACAGCGGGTGGTCAGGGCAGGCTTCACGGAGGAGGTAGCCGGGAACGCTGGGGCCAGCCGTCAGCCTTGAAGGGACCCATGCCTGAGGGTGAAAGAGAAGTGAGTCCTTGGGGCGCCTGGGGCTCAGTCAGCTAAGTGCTTGGCTCCTGATTTCTGCTCAGGTCACAATCTCATGGTTCATGGGTTCAAGCCCCATGTGGGGCTCCGTGCTGACAGCGCAGAACCTGCTTGGGACTCTCTCTCTCTCTGCCCCTCCCTCCCTCCCTCCCTCTCTCTCTCTCTGAAAATAAATACACAGTTATAGAGAGGAGACTCCAGATGGAGCTCATGGTTGACAAGGATTATCGCTGAAAGGGGGGGGGGCAAAGGAATGGGACGGGGTGGGGGCTGGAGGGAGAGTGAGGTGAAGAAGGATATTTCTGAGGATGGGAAAAGGAATCACCTGTTATGCCCAAGGGGTGTCCCGTGCAGAGGGGGTCCCTGAGGCCGAACAGAAGGGGCGATCGCCAAGTGCTGCCCCGCCCGAGTCAGTGAGTGGGGGTGGTCCCCGCTGAGCCCTGAGGAGGAAGTCGGAGGTTTTGGGGGCAGGTCAGTGAACGGGACATGTCGGGAAGCAGGCAGGCTCTATTCTAGTAGCTTCCTTCGGAAGGAAGGGAAAGAGGGTGTTGGAGGTTTGCGAAGAAAGGAAAAATTATGTTGTCTCCTAGGAGAATGGGGGAGACGATTGTAACATGGGAAGAAACGCATCATGGGAAACGGCACACACATTTCACGGTGGGGGAGGGGTGAGCACTTGCAGACACGGAGGTGGGGTGAGAGACCGGATTCGGAAGTGGTGCTACTGCTTCCTCATCACTCCGTCTTTGCTGTGCCTGTTGGTGGGACCCGCTCCTGTGCGTCGGGGGCAGGAGCGTGGTTCTGTGGGGGCTGGTCCCGTGCTCCCCCAGAAGCCTGGCCCCTGTGAAGCCCCTGAAGGCCGCCCCCTCCTCTGCTTTCTCCTGGACAGTCACAGCGGAGGTGCCCAGGGGGGCGATGCCCCAGACGTGGCTTTATCTGTGTTAAACGCACCCGCTGGGTAAACTTGCAAACACCTGTAATCAGAAGTCATCAAAACTGCCCTGCCCTTTAATCGAATGGCAATAGAATTGAATACCCCGTAATGGACTAGATGAGGTCGGGGTGGAAAAGTCTAACTGGAGAGACGGGAGGATGAGAGCAGGACCAACGATGGGCACCGGGGGTGGCGGGACCCCCGCTGGTTCCGGCTGAGCCCCAGAGAAGGAGGGAAGAGACTGAGCCCAGGGCGCCCAGGGGGCGAGGACTCTCCGCAGACAGGTGGCAGCGGGGACGTTTTGGTGGCCGCCTTAATGCTAAACTGGTCGCCTGGTCTGGATGGCAGTAAGCGTGTGCTGGCTGAGGCTGGATCCAGGAGGTGGGTCCTGTAGATCCTTCCAGAGTGGGGCAGGCGCTCCCGTGGGGGACAGTGTAGGCAGGCGGCGGCCCCAGACGGGAGAAGTCTCATCGGGGCGCACCGCTGATGTGGTACTCGGTAGATCTGGTGGAGGGCGCAGCTTGGGAAAGACAGCAGGACAGGAGCCCACGGAAGACTGGAAACATGGGCGCCTTACCCAGGAGTGTGTGGGAGCAGAGGCTCTGGCCTGGGGGCTGCAGACATAAATGGGCAGATCTGAGGGACATTGGGGTGTGGACGGAACGTCGGAAAAACGAAACCTGCGGTTGGATTTATTCCCAAGCTGGGCTCTCCATGCCCTTGGCCTCGGCCTTGTCCGTTCTTTCTAGACTGTTTCCGCACAGCCGCTGGCGCTTTTGGTGCTGGAGGGGCTGCCCCCCGAGTCCATGCGGGCACAGGGATCGGCTCTTCACCACCCGGGCAGGAGTCACCGCTCGCCAGCGGCTCCTCACGCTCATGTCGCTGCTTCTCTGCTGCCCTGGGGCTGCCCGGCCTCAGCCGCCCCTCCGGCCCTCCTCGGGGCCTCTCTTCCCACCAGGTCTGATTCCTCCCCGCACCCCCAAACCCGTGTTTCCCTCGTCACCTGTGCCACACCCACCAATCAGGGTCGGGGAGCTTGTGGGTCTTTGGGGCAGTTATTAAAGGTCTGGGTCTGCTCCAGAAAGGGGCGCTCTGAGGTCAGGAGGGGGTGTGGGGGGCTCTAGGAGGCATGGTCCGTGGGCCCCTCAGGGAATGTTTGCTGTGGACTCTGGTCACTGGCTCCTGCCCACTTCACCACACTAATCACATGACCCGTCTTCTGGGCCAGCCAATTAATTTCCAGACACAATTCCAGAGAATTCTAAATGACGAATTCTCATCTAAAGGGATAGTCGGCGGTTTAGAAGGAAAATATTTTTCATGGAGTGAAAGTAGTTTGGAAGAAGATCAACATATCTGCCGGGACCCTGAGATTAAGCAGAAAATTGAGACAAGGGATGAAGTATTATTTTCTCTTACTGCCGGCCCAACGCCTTCTAAATCTCCCTGCGCCCGAAAATGCAGTTTAAGTGATTTTTTCTGAAGGCCTCCTCAGCTTGAAGCTTGAGCTTCACCTCATGCTGAGTTTTACAGCTAAATTATAAGGCACCGACCGAGGGGGTTTAGCGAAGGAAATGCCGGTGGCCCCGCGCAGAGGTGGTTCGGAAAAGAGGCCATTGTGACGGAGGATCTGGATGAGACGTCCAATCAGTGGGACTGGGAGCCACTGAGAAGTCATGTCCAGGGAGATGTCAAACCTCCCTGTAAGAAGTCCTCGCTTTACGCAGCTTTTGCAGAGGACAGAGTCCCGAAGCCTCCAAGTATCAAAAGGGCTCGGTATCTTACGGAAGACGTATTTAAGGAAAATTGGTCCCTGATTCACTGTGCTATTATTACCCTGTGTTCTTGCCACATACAGGCTAACGGAGAAGCCATTTTTAAGGAAGGTTATAAAAACTCCTCTCACGTTTCTCTATCAGGAGGTGAATTTAGCTTTAAATTTTTTTTTTTACTTATTATTATTATTATTACTTTTTTAAGAGCGTGAGATGGCATAAAGCAAACCACTTTGAACTCGGCGTTTCCTTTCGGGTTGTGTAAGCAAAGTTCTCTCATCTTATAGACAGACCCTCACATGTGAGCAGCAAAGGAAAAAGCTCTCGCAGAGGGAGTGGTGTGCGTGGCCCCTTGCACGCGAGCGCAGAGTCATGGAAGCGCTTGGGCTGGGCTTTGGAAGCGCGGGTGGGAGGGAACGGGGGCTCCGGGAGGGGCCAGCCCACCGCGCTCTTCCTTCCCCCTGGCCAGGGCTGTTGGGGCGCCCCTGCACCCACACGCCCAGCGGGGAGGGAGGGAGGGACGGGCGGCCGGAGCACAGAGGATTTGGAGGGCAGTGAAACTGCTCCAGCTGATGTCAGAATGACGGGCGCGAGTCCAAACCCACGGGATCCACACGCGTGACTGTGATGAAAGCTGCGGGCTCCGGTGGCGATGGCGTGTCCATGTGGGTTCGTCCTTGGTACCAAAGGTGTCACCCGCTGGGGGTATTGATGATGTGGGAGGCTGTATGTGGGGAGAGGCAGGGGGCGTGTAGCACATCTCTGTGCCTTTCTTTCAATTTTGCTGTGAACCTAAAACGGTTCCAGAAAAATGAAGTCTTAAGGCATGAGAGGGAGCGTGAGAGCAAGTCCCTTCCGCCTGCCCTGGGGCAGCCGGGGCATCAGAGAGCGAGGCCGGGGCTCGTCCCGGGGCTGTCTTCTGGGTGCCTTGCTGTTTGTCATTGAAGACGGGATGTGTGCTTCAGTGATTTGGATGGAAGATTATTTCTGAGAGTGTCTGTTAAAGGGTTTGAAGGAAGTCGAGGTTTTCACTGCAGGAAAAGTCAAGAATTTATCTTTCGAGTTCACAGCAAGCGCATGATGAGGGTAAATTACCCGGAGTCTGCATGTGGCGCGTTGGGAGCCGCGTGGGGGGAGGCTCCGCACATCCAGGAGCCGTCCCTGCCCCGCTGCGCGGCTCCCTTGCTAAAAAATTGATTCTATTACCGAAGAAATAGCTGAGAGAAGGAAGTCCGGGACACAGGTTATATTTCTGCAGAGGCTTTCAAAAGGCATTTGATAAAGTATCATATAGAGGGCTCCCACGAAGTAAGGATTTATGAATTAGAGGAAAAAAGGAGTCACTTGAAAATGAGGTGCAGGAGAGAGCGAGAAGCCACGATCAGTCACCGTGACAGACAGTCGGGAAATAGAGCTCGGCGGCCGGCCGAGCACAGCGGCCCCGCGGAGCGGCCGCCCCAACCCTTTCTCTGGAGGAAGCCCCCTGACTTCTGCAGGGTCTCAGCCTGGCGGGCGGAGGGGGGCATTGACGAGGCGCATGGCAGGGGGGTCGGCCGAGGGCCGAGGTGACGGCGCACGGCCGGTGTCCCCCCCATCGGTCATGGGCTTGCATGTGGGGCCGGTGGGGCTGCTCCCCTCCTGCTGGATTCCTCGAGGGCGCGGGCCAGGGCCAGGTCCCCACGGGCCAGCGGCTATTCAGGGAAAGCCAGCCGACCAATGGTAAAGTTGAGGTTCTCCACAGCGATGGCGTGAGTTCTGAAATGTAGGCGGTCTCTCCAGCCAGCGGTCCACGGCTCCCTACAGGGCACACACACCCTCCCTTTCCTTCAGGTCCGTTCCAGAAGGACTGTTCCACTCAGCACCTCACAGGCAGTAGGAAGGCGAGGATGCTGGGAAACAAGAGCGCCTGCCCTTGGCAACAGTAATGAACGTGGGCTGCAGGGAGGGGCCGCTTACCCTTTGTGATTTGCACCTTCTGCCCCCAGGGAAGGCCACGGGAGGTACACATAGCATCCCTTCCGCCCCTGAGAGCAGCCGAATTAGTAGAGTCTGGTCCAGGCTGGGGCCCCCGCCTCACACGCACTTTACGGGCATGAGCTCCCCCCTTCACACCCTTTCTCTGCCGCATTTGACCTTCTCCTTCCAGGGGGCTTTCTCCTAACTCACTGGAGGTCAGCGCGGGACCTCCCGGCGCCCTCCCTGCGGTTGTGACCTATGGGGCAGACGGGGCTCTATGGAGGGAAGCTCCAAACGGCGAGAAAAGGCAGCAAATTAGTGACTCAACCCCAAATTTGAAGGGATATATATTTAGACCAGAAACACCTTGGAAATGAAGAAGTCAATCAGGATAATTAAGTCATGGGCAAGTCGGGGTCGACCCACATCACACCCTTAAAAAGCGTGTCTCTAGACTGTTTGAGAATTAACCTATTTTAACGGAACCAACAGCGCCTCCAGGTGGGTGGCTTCAAGATGATGCCCCCAAGTGTCTGGCGGCTTTTTTGACTGTCTTGCTAAAATTACCTGGACACCTTAGAGCGAGCCGGTTAGCCTCAGCTGATGTGGGTTCCCCTGAGGCGAGCCTGCAGACTCAAACTGGTAGGAGGCATCTAGGCTATAAATCGGTACATTTGTGCTTTTCATTGTGCTTTGTCGTTAGAAAACATGGGGCTGGCGTCCTAGCTCTCAAAGCGCCTTTCTGTGAGCTGGCCCAGCGTTCAGCGGACCGGAGTTCAAGGCTCTTCAGATCCACGGCAAAGCCACCCGTGGCCAAGTGTCCTGGGGACAGCTGCCACACTCACAACGCAGGACTTCAGGCTCGTGGCTGCCTCACGCTTGGCAGGTTCCCGCTGATGTCCCAGCTGGGCCACGGGCTTTCAGGAGGGGACGAGGGTCCTGACCGTCTTCTTCATCCGAGCAAAGACCTTCACCTTTCTTTCCATTTCTACCTCCCGGTCACCAGTTTTTAATACGCCTGCCACGCTTATCTGTAACGATTCCTCTGTTCCAGATAATCACTTATTTCTGTCCTGTGCAAGAACAATTTAGAAACACACACATGCAGATGCACATACATGGAAACACACACGTAAATACACACATGCACTCACAAGCACACACCAGTAGACATGCACACACATGCACACATCAATCACATGCGTGCAGGCACTTATGCACACACACATGCGCATGGGCACATGTGTGCACACACGGACCACACGTGTGCAAGCACTTATGCACATGCATGCACTCACACAGCACACACAAGTAGACGTGCACACACATACACACCACGTGTGCAGACACTTATGCACACACACATGTGCATGGGCACACACATGCACACACAGACCACATGTGTGCAAGCACTTATGTACACACACAAATACACACATGCACTCACACAGCACACACGAATACACATGCACACACATACACAGCACGTGTGCACTTATGCACACACATGTGCATAGGCACACACGTGCACACACAGACCACATGTGTATGAGCACGTATGCACACACATGTATACACACATGTGCACACAGGCACACACGTGAGTATATCTGGTTTCTCTTCCCCGCGCTTTCCCAGCAGCTCTGTGCCGGAGAGGAGATAACATATCACCTCCCTGGTCTGTGCTCTACTTAGAAATGCTTATCTTATCCGACATAATCATGAAACCATAAAATTAAAAGTCAGCCCCCGAGCAGTCCTCTGGTCTGGTGCCCGGCCCCAGGTCAGGGGTCCACGGGAGTGCCTCACTAACAGGTCAGGGGCCCACCTGCTGATCTGCGGGTTTCTACAACATTCGGTTCAGAAAACAAAACTGCTTTGCTTTACTGTACTTAAAAACCACATCTTTGAAAAAGAAAAAACAATTGAGTTTGCCTTTAAAGAAGCCACGTCTTTGCTGGGAGAGTGACCAGCTTTGGCCTTGGATCCCCCTCTATTTCTAGGTGCAGGGGCTTCGTGAGGCCTCTTTGCCCTTATTTGTCACGAGGAGCCAATGAAGTTCAGAATTTGCTCAGCTCAGAGTTTGAAAAGAAATCGAGTGAATGGTTGTTGTGGCCCCCGCGCCCTGTCCTGACCCTGTCCTGGGTCACCCTGCGCATTTTCCCGCGTCTAGTCCCTACTCTGCAGCCGGGTCAGAGCCGTCCCTGTGGCCTCCAGAAAGTTCTGTGGACCCGGGGTCAGGAGAAGGCTCAATGCGCGGCCGTCCTGTGTGCGGACCACGAGGCCCTGGCCCCCAGGTGTCCCCAGCGCTGGGACAGCTGAGGGGTGACCCCTGTGCGGCTGACGGCCTCCAGGTGCCAGGGAGCTGGGATGATGCCTCTGGTGAGCAGCGGCAGAGGCTTCCGTGGAGAGCCTGGCAGGGGTGTGAGACAGCGGACAGCGGGGTGCGGGGCAGCGGGGTGCGGGACAGCGGGGTGCAGGGTGCGGGACAGCAGGGGTGCGGGACAGCGGGGTGCAGGGTGCGGGACAGCGGGGTGCGGGACAGCGGGGTGCGGGGTGCGGGACAGCGGGGTGCGGGACAGCGGGGTGCGGGGTGCGGGCCAGCGGGGGTGCGGGCCAGCGGGGGTGCGGGGCAGCGGGGTGCGGGACAGCGGGGGCGGGCCAGCGGGGTGCGGGACAACGGGGGTGCGGGGCAGCGGGGTGCGGGACAGCGGGGGTGCGGGGTGCGGGACAGCGGGGTGCGGGGTGCGGGGTGCAGGGTGCGGGACAGTGGGGTGCGGGACAGCGGGACAGCGGGGTGCGGGGCAGCGGGACAGCGGGGTGTCCTCACGGGAACAGGCGGAGCGGGCGCGCAGCACGGGGCCCCGGGACGCGGGGTGTCTTCACGGGAACGGGCGGGGCGGCCGCATGGGCTGGGGGGTGGGGGCAGCCAGGCCCCCCGAAGCGCAGAAGGAGCGGTTTATTGGGGGGCCGGCGGAGCGGGGCCCCTGCAGGCACGTGTGGGCGGGAGGGTCTCCAGGGCGAGGAGCCCGTGTCCCTGCCGGGGCCCTGACGTGTCCTGGGGCAGGAGGGACGCTCCCAGGGTCATTTACTGCAGACTTTAGGTGACGTGCGGCCTTTGCGGGGGGTCAACATCCAATGAAGAGGAAAACCCAGAGGCCCGTCTACCAGGCTGAGCGAAGAGGGGGTCTGGGAAAGTGACAGTATGATGCGAAAGGAAGACGGGATCGTTTCAACAGGGTCTGCGTGCAATCGGAAGAGGGGTCAGGAGGGGGAAACCGGTCACAGAGAGGGAGGGAGACAAACCACGAGAGACCCTTAAACACAGACAGCAAACTGAGGGGGGAGGGGGGAGATGGGCATGGAGGGGGGCACTTGTGGGGATGAGCACTGGGTGTTGCATGGAAACCAACTTGACAATAAACTATATTAAAAAGTAAATTACACTAAAAAATAACAAGGCCTGTTTGCACAGAGTTCTGTCGGCTTCAGCTCCCCATCCTTGGTGACAGGGACATGGTCCGTGTGGGTGGTTTCTCCTGCGTCCGGGAGGAGGAAGGGGGTCAGAGCGTCCTTCTGGACCTGATATTTCCCCAAACAGTTCTTGTGGCCAAGTGGCACGTTTTTGGTGGCCCGTTCTGGTTTCCTTCAGCACAGTGGGCGGTGTGGTCTGCCTCGCCCAAACGGCTGTCATAACCCCTGACGGATTCCTGAAAATATCAGTGAAGGAGACAATTAGAACATCAGGCGAGAGTGTGTGAACCCCGGTAAGCAGTGAGCACACCTTAGTCCACGATGAACTCGCATCGGTTCCGTGGGATAAACTACACGTGAGGAAGAGTAAGTCTGCAATGTGTCCTCCGGCGCCTTTCCCACCCGTGTGTCTGAGACAGCGGCTGCTTCTCTCCTTCTCTGTGGACGTTTGCGTGTGGCCCAGGCCACGCATGGAGTGTGTGTGCATGTGCGTGTGCATGCATCTGTTGTTTGTTATTATTGCTCACTGGGAATTCAACTTTCTTAACCAGCTATTTTAATGTGAACCCAGTTTGTAGCGTGGTGCACAGCTGCTCCAAGGTCAAGTGCACTGGCCTTGTTCATTCTTGTTCCTTTTTTTTTTTTTTTTTAAAGTTTAATTATTTTGAGAGAGAGAGCTGGGGAGGGGCAGAGAGAGACAGAATCCCAAGCAGGCTCCGCACAGAGCCCGACACGGGGCTCAAACTCAGACACTCAACAAACCGAGTCACCCTGGCAACCCATTCATTCTTGTTCTAAAGCGGGTTACTTCCTCCCACCTGGGCCCCTCCGTCTGGCCTTTCCATGTGCACAGCCTGCGGGTCCCTGTGTCTTAAGGCCCCTGCCCCTCTGGCTTCAGACTTTAACTGATTAGAGTGAGAGGGGAACTGGCAAGCTCGTGGCGGAGACAATTGGTCCGCCTTTTGCTCGCGCACATGGAGGTTTGTATTTCTGGGTAATGTTGGCAAGATTAGTAGACGTCCCCCTGCCCGTGGCAGCCCGGGGTGTCACCGTTTAACTGCTCACAACCACAGCTGGGAAGTGCAAGGTGCATTCACCAATTACACTGCGGCCGTTTAGTTCTCTCCCTCCCCAGCTTTAGAGAGAGCTGACCTTGCCTAGTAATAGATGGTACTTGATGCGTGTATTTAAAATTTTTTTTTGGTTTTTATTTATTTTTTATTTTAATTTTTAAATAGTTTATTGTCAGGTTGATTTCCATGCAACACCCAGTGCTCATCCCCACAAGTGCCCCCCTCCATGCCCATTCCCCTCCCCCCTACATCCATCAGTCCTCAGTTTTTGTCAGCATTCAAGAGTCTCTCATGGTTTGCCTCTCTCCCTTTCCCCCACTATTTCCCCCCTTCTTCTCCCCCTTGGTCCTCCATTAAGTTCCTCCAAATCCTCCTATACGTGCAAACATATGGCATCTGTCCTTCTCTGCCTGACTTATTTCACTCAGCATAACACCCTCAAGGTCCATCCATGTTGCTACACGTGGCCAGATTTCACTCTTTCTCATTGTCATGTAGTATTCCATGGTATAGATAAACCACATCTTCTTGATCCGTTCGTCCGTTGATGGACACTTAGGCTCTTTCCATGTTTTGGCTGTTGTTGAGAGTGCTGCTATGAGCATTGGGGTACGTGTGCCCCTATGCATCAGCACTCCTGGGCCCCTTGAATTTTTTTAATGCTTATTTATTCTTTTTTTTTTAATGTTTTTATTTATTTCTGGGAGAGAGAGAGAGAGAGAGAGAGAGTGAGCTGGGGAGGGTCAGAAAGAGAGGGAGTCACAGACCGAAACAGGCTCCAGGCTCTGAGCTGGTAGTCAGCACAGAGCCCAACGCGGGGCTCGAACCCACGAACCGCGAGATCATGACCTAAGCGAAAGTCAGACGCTTTACCGACTAAGCCACCCAGGCGCCCCAATGCTTATTTATTCTTGAGAGAGAGGGACAGAGTGCAAGCGGGGGAGGGGCAGAGAGACAGAGGGAGATGCAGAATCCGAAGCAGGCTCCAGGCTCTGAGCTGTCAGCACAGAGCCCGACGTGGGGCTCAAACCCACGAACTGTAAGATCATGACCTGAGCTGAAGTTGGACGCTCAACTGACTGAGCCACCCAGGTACCCCTTGACGCATGTATTTCTAATGTACAAGTAAAGCAATAAATGTAGGAATAAATAGTATTTATTAACAGTATTGTTATGTGTCAATGACATTCCATATACCAGAGTGTTATGGGCTGAATCGTGTTCCCCCAAATCCATGTGATAGACTCCTAGCCCCCCAGAACCTCAGAACGTGACTGTATTCAGGGATGAGGTCTTTAAGGAGGTGATTAAGGTAGAAAGAGGTCACTGGGTGGGTCCTAATCCATCTGACTGGGGTCCCTATAAGAAGGGGTGGTCAGGACACAGACACAGGGGGATGACCCCGTGAGGACATGGGGGGCAGGATGTCTGCGTGTCCAGCAGAGGCCTCAGGAGGACCCAGCCCTGCCCGTGCCTGAACTCCGGACTCCCCACCTCCAGGACAGAACATAGTAACTGTGTGCTGTGTGAGCCCCAGGCCGGGTGCTGGTTACTCTGATGCTAAGTCTGTACTAAACAGCGGAAACCCTCCACTTCACTGAATCCTTACATGGCCCGTGTGAGGTAGGCACTCATAAACCTATAGCACACATGAGGAAGTCAGGTTAAGAGAGGTTAATGGCCTTGGCCAAGGTCACACAGGATCTACTTGACGCAAGGGGGTTGGAGAACAGGGAGTTTCACCCCAGCTCCTGTCCCCCAGGACATTCCTCTCGTTACAAAGCTGTGTCTGAGCTACATATGATGACCAACATGTGAGCTCACTTGCACCCATGACGCAGGAGGGACCTCCATGCTGTTTTGTTCAACACAACTCTTACTGAATATTTGCTGTTTATTGAGCAGCGTGCCGGGTGTCAGGAATTTGAAGATGAGCAGCAGAGCCTCAGCTCCGAGGAGCTGGCACTCTGGTAACCAGACAGGTGGGCACAGAAGTGAAGCGCCGTGCCCTCCACATAACAAGTGTGCACTCGCCTACTCAAACAGCGATCACTGAGCACGTGCTATTTGCCGAGATCCGCATTCGTCTCTGCAGATACAGAGACGATGTGGTCCCTGTCCTCGCGGGGCCAACAGGGACGTGGAGATAAGCGCACGTTGTAAGTAAAATACTACACTTACCACGATACAATTATTTATCGGGTGGGTGTGCAAAGGAGGCAGATTCCCACTGGGATATGGAGGAGAGCATAAAAGTTTTCTGGGAGAGGTCGCACGTTGCCTCTTGGAGGACAGATCTCTCGTGCCGGGTAGAGAACGAAGGAAAGCTTCCATGGGGACCGCCAGCCAGCCGCAGAGGCGCCGAGCCGAGGTCGTGGTGCCCTAAGGAAACTGCGGTTTTGAACGTGGGGTGTCTGGCGGCAGGCCAGGCGGCGGTGGGAGGAAGGCTGCGGGGGGGCCACCCAGGGACGCCGTCAGGGGGTGACGCGTACGTTGGGCCAGGCCGTACCACGAGGTTTTCCAGCAGGGCAGTGATCGGCTGTCCGGCTTCCAAAGATGTTGGCGTCCTGGCAGATGAATGGAAAGAGCGGGACTCGGATGGAGGCAGACACCAAGGCGAGAGACGGGGAAGGAAGGAGGAGACGGTCCCGGAGTGACCCCAGGAAAACGTGGCCGAGCAGACAGGGAAGAAGAAATAAGATCCGTCTGTGAATACGCTCAGACTTCTTGCTTGAGTCATTGAGCCGGTTAGAGGTTCTGGAAGGAATGGATTTGGGGCCAGGCACTGTGTTAGCAATGCCTCTGGCTGTCGGGCGGGGGGGGATATCGTTTGCTTACTAACTGGGACAGTGGCACGGTCTGTGTGACGAGCTCACCTGCCCCTATTCCAATGCTGGCCTTTGCTTGTATGTTTCTGCCTCATGGTTACAAACTGGCCGTTGCAGCTCTGGGCATCACATCTGTGCCAAGGCAGGGTGAGGGGACGGGGACAGCATCAGCAAGCCCTCCCCTGTGTCTTCCTTGCTCTCGGGGAAGCAGACTCTTCCTAAGAAGCCCCTCGGCAGATCCCCGCTTCTGGGCGAGGGGCTGGGATTGGCCGCCAGCAGCCCCTTTCCTGTATGTGGGAGGGGGCGTCTGACTTGGGAGCTGGGCTTGTCCTGCCTGGCTGAGAGCCGACCCGATCCATCACCCGAGTGAGCACGCATCACCCCCTGAATGAACGTAGAGCATAAACGAGGGGCCCCGGGTGGGGGCTGAACCACGTCTGATAAACACGTTGTGGCGGCCGAGCCTCAGGCGGGGCAGGTGCTGTGCGCTCGGCTCACACACGGCACTTGTCTTCCCCTTTACTTTCCACACAGAGCGCGAGGAGGGGCCAGGCCGGCCGGCTGCGATGGTACCGAGTGCAGGTGCTCGTCAAGAAGTGGGGCTGAGAAGAGGGGGCAGTGCGGGGCGTCAGGGGAGCACAGGTCAGGAAAGGTTTCGGCTTGGGAGCCTGGACCACCCGTCAGCAGGTTTTGGGTGTTAAATGAGGGAGGGGGGAGGCTGTGAGGGACCAGCTCCCGGTGAGGGGGGAGACAGGCCTCTGAGCAGCAAAGGGCCGGACGGTGGGGGCCTGGGGGCAGAGGAGGGCAAGGTTGGGGTGACCAGCCTGCGGGAGAGGCGCCGGGCTTGAGAGCGGACATTTGCCTGGGGACTGAGTTCTATGTTGAAAGGGGAGACAGGGGTCTGCCGGGTCCCAGGGCCCCGGGGTGTGTGTGTGTGTGTGTGCAGGTGTGTGATATCGGGGACAGGAACGAGTGAGGGCAGTAAACACAAGCCCCGGGCCGGATGGCTGTAGTGCCCCCCACGATAGTGCCCCCACGATAGGAGCCGCCACCAGTTTCTGCTGATGGGGTGGGCGCACGAACGTCAGGTGTGAGGGGTGGAGAGGCTGTGTCTGCTGCGTCCAAGCCACAAACCTTTGTCTTCCGGACCCTGTGCCACGGTGTGTGTCTGCGCACCTGGGTCAGAAGTGACACCTGCCGCTCTTAGACACCACGGTGGCGGGAGGCCAGGGCTGAGGCAGCCGAGCGGTGAGGACCTGGTGGAGGTAGAGGGGGTCTCCACAGGGCAGGGTGGGCGTGGGGCGGGAGGCTCAGGGAGGAGGCCCCACACCCCAAGTCTGCCTGGGCCTCATGCCCTGGATATCTGCGCACCCTGCTCAAAGTGAGTACTGATTCGATTTCTCTTTTCTGAAAAAAACCTCTCCAAAGTGCACAAGGCTGCTAGTTTTCAAACAAGCAAAATTGGTGCAACCCCGCATTCAGCAGTCCCACGTCCTCACATGCCTCGGGGGGCCCGTGTCAGGGGGTTTCTGGGGCTCGTTTTATGGCTGACCCTTCGGTCTATGCTGCAGTATGGCCATGCGCCTGTTCCTGTAGAAGTGCACGCTTGTCCCGGGCAGGTGAGTGTGGGCCCCCAGGAGCCGGGCCATCTCATCCTCACAGAGGCCAGCCCGGTGCGGCCTCTGCTTTGAGTCTCGCTGCCCCTCTGTTCCCCCTCCCTGGTTCCTCAGGCTCTCACGGCCTCAGTTTCCTCATCTGAACATAGGGATAGAATCATCCATAGCTCACTTTCCTTTGGAGACAGAAGGAAGTAATCTGTGTGAAACATTGAAGCCAAGAGCTTGGAACAGCGGCCCCTATACATTCGAGCTTTCATTAAGCAAATAACTAAATTAGATTGGCTTACTGCCACTTTGTATATGGACAGTGATGTGGAAAATTTAGGAAACAAAATGGAATTTTCACTCTCTTATCTGTTATTATGATATCTGTGATTATTTTTGTAAAGGCCATTGCACTTCTCCCCCATTTTCTTAGTAGAAATATTCTAGAGCAGTTTCAGGCAGACAACAGCATTGAGGGGAAGACAGAGAGATCTTCCACGTGCCCCCTGCCCTCCCACGACCTCCCCACTGTCAGCACCCCTGGAGCATGGATTCAGTTACACCCGGTGAACCTATGTGGACGTGTCATCTTTACCCCGAAGTCTGTAATCCATTAGGACCACTCTCTGTGTTGCACATTCTATGGGTTTGGACAAGTGTGTGACGACACATATCCACCTTTATGGTATCATACAGAGTAGATTCCTTGCCCTCAAAGCCCTCTGCCCGGCTCTCCGCCCCCCTCCGCCCCACTGGCTCTGGACTCGTAACTCTCCGAGGGTGCAGATCCCTCCTCTGTCTCCAGGGTCCCGCGCAGCACTATGGGCGCTGGTGGCTTGAAGCTGGCAGGTGGGCTGAGAGATGTGCGCCTGGGACTTCCCCAGTATCCGCTAAAAACTGGGTGATGCATGTTGACAATGTGGTTTGTAGAGTTGTGTCACCTTCCTTTGGGACCTGTAATCAACACTCCAGGTAGCAATTCTAGCAATTGACTGACAGCGTCCTTGGAGCTCGTGAGCCTGGCAGGTGGCTGCTACGCTCTTGGCCTCAAGCTGGGAAAACGCTCATGAAATTGTGCTCAGCCCCATGTTACATCTTAAGAGAATTCCTTGAGTTTCTAGAAATAGTTTCTATTTTTAAGAAAGTGAGAGTCTTCGAAATAGGAGACCCCAGCCTGGGGCGAGCCCTCACACCTCCTCGCGGCCGAAGCTGATAGAGCTGTGCGGTGAGCATCACTACGCACCACATCTCTCCACCGCCAGGAATTTGTCTGTGGTTTTCTCACCTGAGACTTTCATTATTATGTTTTCAGTCAAAGTCAAATTTAAAGTTGTTTCTCTCTCTCTCCCTCTTGAATTCTGCTGTTTTCATTCTTTGGTCTCCTCCATTTTGAAAATTTTGAAAGAGGTCATAATGGGGAGAGCATAATTCAAGACTATTAATATAAATTTTAAGGGTCTTTGGAAATAAGGATTTGGGAGAGTGGAGAATTAATACATATGTAAGTACTAGTTTGGGATATTCATAAGCAAAGCTAACAAGACTCATCGAGGTCAGATATATTCTGTAACACAGCTTTTAACTAAAGGGAATATATTGTTTAAAGAATAATTTGCTACCCATGGGCACTAAATTGATACCTAACACTTTTCTTCTAAAATAAGAGATTTAGCTGGTTATTTGGGTTTATATGTAAATAATAACTATAATTTTTGGGCATTTCAGGACATGCTACTGCATTAAATGCTCTTTCTACATTATCTCATGAAAGTCATAATATTTTCCCTGTTATTATTATTTTTATAATTTTAATTAGGCTCACTTTATGGATGGAGACACTGAGATTCGAAGAGATGAATGCATTCACCTACGGTCCCATGGAAATTAGGAGTCAGAGCGCTAACGCAGGTACCTTTCTCTGCGAAGCAGCGGTTCCTGGAGGCTGGTTCTGCCCCGCAGGGGACATGTGACAATATCGGGAGGCATTTTAGATGCCAGAACTCAGAAAGAGGGGGTGCCCCAGCACCCCGTGGGTCGAGGCCAAAGATGCTGCTCCTTACCCTGCAGTGGTCAGGGTGTCCGCTCCGCTGAGACGCATCAGGTCCCAAATGTCCGTGGTGGGGGCAAGGGTGCAAAGCTTGCCCTCGCGCACAGCGAAAGCAGTATCGTTGAGTGTGAAGAAGAGCCGACCAAACAGGAACAGAACGAGAACAAGAGCAGGAACAAGAAGAGGAGGAAAAAGAAGGAGGAGAAGATGAAGGAGAAGGAGAAGGGGAAGAAGAGGAAGAAGGAGGAGGAGGGAGAGGGAGAGGAGGGGGGAGGGGAGGAGGGGGGAGGGGAGGAGGGGGGGGGGGGGGGGAGGAGGGGGGAGGGGAGGGGGACAGAAGAAGAAAACAGGAACAGGAACGAGATCGAGAACAAGACATCGCGCTGGCACCGGTGGGACCGCCCAGAGCCCAAGTGCTGTGCGGAACACAGGACGTGGCCACGGGCGTAAGTTGCCTGCTGAAGCCTCTTCCACCTTGAAGTCTAGGAAGCAGGGAGGGAGCAAATGGAAAGCTGAGGTCGCGTGGCCCCTTTCTGAGAGAACAGAGATGTCCTCACTTGGACAGGTGTGCGAGGCTCTTATGAACAGATTCCCCTTTTGTTTACGCGGACGTGGGATATTTTTGTTCTGTGCAGTCAAAAATCCTGATATGCCAGAGGAACTTCCTCAGCTAGAATTTTTTTGAGGAAAAGAGGGTTAAAGTTACTTTTTTAAACTTAAAAAGTCAAAATAGAATAAAATTTTCTTAACCTTGTGAGTCCAATGTCCAAAGATTTTCTTATTTCTTAGACCCGGTCAGAGGGATCTCCTTCCAAAATCTGGGTGGAGGCTGTCTTCAGTCAGCCAGACTGTCTACCACTAACTCAGTTTCTTTAGGGCCCCAGAGATTCTTGCTCAGTGACTGGATAAGAAACATGGGACCATCACCTTGTTGACCTGAGAGCCACTTAATTTGGGAGAAAAGATATGTTCCTCGCTCTGGAGCAGCTATCAAGCCTCAGAAGCCAGAATTTAACACAACCCAGACCCATGTGTTGCCAGAGAGGCCATTTGGTGCCTGAGGGAAGAAGGGAAGTCAGAGAAAGCTCTTGGTTTCAGCCCCATGACCATGCTATGGGCTAGTGGCCCCAGGAGTTCTAGAAATCTAAATTCAATCAGGAGAAAATGGATCGTTCACCATATATGTGATGGGAAGATCACCCACGCACATCTTCTCTTCTTTCAGAGAAGAGTATTTGGGATTTGTTCTGTAGCTCATGGTTGAGGTCTTGTCTTTCTTGCACATCAGACATATTAGAATCTTATTTTCCATTTTCCCTCTGGCATCCTGCTCCGTATTTCAGGATGGCCATCTCTGCAGAGTGGCGTGGACAAAATGCCCCTGCAGCCAGTAAGCCTCACACAGCTCGGCCCCTCTGCCCTCTCCCCCCGCCCCCAACCTTTTTATGGCTCCTTTTCCAATGGCAGGTCAAAGGATGTTTATAAGCCAGTCCATGTATGTCTTACCCTCCTGGGCACACCTAAGCCCTAGAAGCTATGCTCCAGGTACAAGCCTATTTGATTGATTTCTTCACTCTTGGATGGCCTGTGCCTTCATTAGATGTTTTCTTTGCTACCTGAAGTTGAAGGCATTTTCCCAGGATGGTGAAGTCCATCACATTCTACGTGTTGGTTGATAAAATCCACCACCTTCTGCAAGGTGAGCAGCAAACAGGGTCCTGACATCTAAAAGCACACTCAGAGTGGGTGTCGCGAGCAGATGCAAAGCTACGGTGAGACCACACGAGGCTCGGGTGCTCGTGATGGGCTCCAGACTCCCAGGGTTCAGCCTCCAGGCCACCCCCCCCTTGGCACCAAGCCCGTTTCTGTAGTTAAAGAGATGGAGATCTGGCAGTCCATCTGGCATTACTTTTACACAGTCTTGAAACCAACTCCCCAGGTGGCTTGGGACGGTCTTGACTGATGTCCCTGTCATCATGATTATTAACACTGTCTCTTCTTACACCTGAATAGGCAGTTCACATGAGAAATTTTGCAGTCACCCGAGCTGTGCTGCCCGAGCCGAGTTTTAGCGCACTGTGGGACTACTGTACAATCCCGAAGAGCCAGTTGAGAAACAGAGTAGAAGCAGCGCAATATTGCTCCCCCACCCCTGCCCACCTCTCCTGAACCTGTCAGTCTTCAGTGCAGGAGGGACTTAAAGCAAACCTGAGATGTCTTCTTTGGCCGTGGGCATATTGGTGTGTTCCCATCACCTGTAAGATTGATAAGATTGGTAAAACCCGGAGACGTTTTGTCACAATGAATACCCATTTTAGAGATTTGAGAGTGCAGAGAGAATTGAGGCCATCTTAGACTATATTTTAAAATGTGATGGGGGCGCCTGGGTGGCTTAGTCAGTTGAGCGTCCCACTTTGGCTAAGGTCATGATCTCACGTTTCATGGGTTCAAGCCCCGTGTCGGGCTCTGTACTGTCAGCATGCAGCCTGCTTGGGATTCTCTCTTACCCTGTCTGTCTGCCACTTCTTGGTTTCTCTCTTTCCCTCCCTCTCTCCCTCTCTCTTCTCTCCAAGACAAACATAAAAAATGTGATGAACTTGATTATGGGATAGAAGGAAGGTGCCAGACTGTATGTTGAAACATCTCTGAAGCAAGTCTGGGCTGAGTAGCCCCATCTTTGTGGGAAGCACCCAGCGATTCCCCTGTGAATGCACAGAAATTCCCGGCACAGTGGCACGTCTCCGACATGTCAGGGAGAGGCTCTTACGCGGTGAGTGAAATCTCCTGGGAGGGTCATAAATCCTGTGCAACAAATTATACACTAACAGGTTCTTAGAGGAATTCAAATAAATCCTCACAACCGCTTAGCAGGTAATCTCCAGATCAGATTCCCATTTTTCTTAAGAGCAAAATAATATATGGCTTCTTATACTCTCCTAGTGAAATGCTATATATCAAAGATATGAATTTAGTCGAAATATTGATCTTAAGCCAAAGTGAAACTAAGGGAAAGTTTAATGTGCTTCCCCACAAAGGGGAGAGCCAGGGAAGGGTGCATAAAGTGTACGTCATGAGGAGAAGCAACCGTGAGGAGGGTGACAGAAAAATCCAGAAGCCTGAGATCTTCCTGGGAGCATCAAGGTAAGGAGAAGAGGTGGAGTTGGCCGCGAGAGAGGCTGAGCACGTTGTCATGGAGACTTGCCCTTGCAATTAGAAGACATGATGGGGCTCAAGGAGAAGGGAAGTACCTTCACATTGCGTGAATCATTTTAAATATTCTATTCTATCTCAAGTCCCAGGACACAACAGCATCAGAGCCACATTCCTTGTGTTCTGGGGGGTCTGCTGCCCTGGAGGGTAACCCTGTGGGACAGGTTGGCAGGATGCCCTTGGGTGAATCCTAGCAGGAGGGGATGGCAGCAGATCCTCCCCATATGGAGACCATGTGGCTTCCGTCAGAGGAAAATGCACGTCTTCCTCCTCTCCCTTCCTTCGTCAGTCATCGAAGCTCGGGACAAGCATAATAAGGAAAATTATCTTCCTTTTTCATCTCACTTCCACAGAGTGAGTCAGCTCTTGCTAAATCTCTTCGGAGTAGCTGAGCCTCGTGGGTCATAGGGCAAACCGTCGGAAAAAAGCGCTTTTAAACAAAAAATGTCTTTATTTCCTCTTAATGAAAGGCTCTCATAAAGTCATTTGTCATTCAATTACCTGTGTGTTGTCCGGAATTGATGAGTGAGCGAGGTTTCTGAGCAAAGCGAGGGGGGAAACCTTAGAGAAGCCACCCCGGGCACAGTCACATCAAATTTACACACTGGCGGGGTGGCTGTGATTTTCCCGTTTAATGTCTGAAGAATGCCAGGTGACTGTGCCCTGGCCTGGCCCTTGGCTTGAGTTGCTGGATGTGACTTATCAGACACCAGCAGCCAAAGTCCTGGGTAAACCAAAGTAGTTTTTCTAAATAGGCTATTACTTATTTATTTGGGGGATTTATAAAAATGTGGCCGTCGTGTGGAGCCTCTGGGCACATGAATAATGCAAAAGTACAAAACATTAAGAAACAGAAACAAACAAAAGCCAGGCGTGTAGCTCTATTTCTCTCCACAGACAGAAACCACTTTTTTGATCAATACATTGAATTACAAAGAGGGATTGCGAAAAAATGCAAACGGGCATTTAATAGGACATAAAAGATTTAGTTGTCAAGCAAATGCTTTCCTGCCATCTTGCACACACGGTGGTGTGGGTGAGTCTGGGAGGCCGGGCCGCTGTGTGAACAGGCCCCAGAGTGGGTGACAGGGTCCCTGTGAGGAAGGGGAATTGATGGGGGCAGTGGCCTGGCCTCGGGAGGGTGGGATGCGGGCTTTCCAGGAGGGGTGGCCGCCAGGTGTGTCTCCCTCGCGTGGGCCGTGCATCTTGGGTCTTGCGCCCTGGCCCTCCCCTGTCCCTTCCTGGCCAGTCACCTGGCTCTTGGACGCAGCTGGGGCTGGGGCTGTCCTCCCTGGTGATGGGCACGTGGACACGCCCTTCCCACCCGGTCAGTCGTCTCCAGGCCTGCGTCGTCTGCACCACCTGTGACCTGACTGTCTCAGGGCTTCCAGGGCATGCGCTCCGCTTCTGTCTCAAGACTTAAGCCTTTCGCTGAACAACCAGGAGCGTCTGCTGTTCCCCAGGCCTAGATGAAGGTCGGGATCCAGCCAGGGGAGGGAGAGGGGTGGGAGAGAGTCGGGTAGGGATGGCGATTTAGTTGCTGAGATCTACGTACAGAAGAGAAATAGTTGGAATGAGAGGTAATCACGCACATGGCGTCTGCATTCACCAGCAAGAAGAATTTCATTAAATGTAGAAAGCCCTGTGGGCCGCTCATTAGTATTTTTTAAAGTATTCTTCAGCTTGGTTAAGACAAAATCAATACAGGGCTGGCACCCGGTGGCAATGGCAGTGAGACTAGCATTTGTGCTCCAGCAAGAAGACGGGCATTTCCGTGTCCCGGACTCCCTGGGACCCTCAGAGAAAGGGGAGTAACGCCAGCGCCACGAGTCTAGGGTTCAGGATGACAGCTCAGCCTCAGTGTTCTGCCTTTTTTCTTTCTCAACAAATGAACCCAAAATATAAAGGCATGGAAAATGATCCCAAGTCACTGGAAAGTAGAGAAGAATGTTATCAAAAAAACGATATGCTTTTTTTTTTTTTTAAGGTTTATTTATTGTTCAGAGGGATAGGAGGGACAGAGAGAGAGGGAGATAGAGGATCCCAAGCAGGCTCTGCGTGCTGACAGCAGAGAGCCTGACGTGGGGCTCGAACTCACCAATCGTGAGATCATGAACTGAGCCACCCCCTCCCCCCACCCACCCAAAAGCCATATGCTTTAAACATGTCTGGAGACTCTGAGATGAGAGACCATGAGAGAAGCCAGGACTGGGTTGTTTCATGGACAGTTTTAGGAAGTCTTAGACCTTCCACCCCCAGCCTCAGACCTGCAGGGGTGAGAGGGAAGCTGGGGGAAGATGCAGAACCCAGGGCCAGCGGAGGCTGTGTGGCATTCATGGCCCATGGCGGAACCCATCTACACAGTACCAACAATGAGCTGTGTTGAGGGTTTTAGAGAGAGACAGAGAAACAAACCCAGCGAACTTGGTGCCAATTCACATGGATGGGGAACGTCTGGAAGATTCTATCATAGAGGGTCTGAGCTTCATGCCCAGCCTTCCTGTAACGTCTCTGGTTTTCCAGCTGATGGCCACAGCTCTATTCTTCAACACATACTACAGGAGCTTATCGCCAGAGGGATGACTCCCATTTTAGTGCACATATAAACATTATGAAAAGAAAAAGCGAGATGTTACTGAGACATGTTGATGATAACCATCTGGGTCAACAACCTTGATTGTTCCCGTGGAATTTCCAAGTGTGTTTGGTGGGAGGGTGATGACACAGCCAAGTTTCGTAACCAGAGCACTTAACCTAAGAGCAGGCGATATTCTTGATGGGGTAGAGAATGGGGTTTTAAACATGCCTTCCCTACTGGTAGCATAAAAGTAAGTTTCATGAAATTCCAAATAACATTAGACCTTTGGACAGTGTGAGAATTAACAGCAAGAAGGCATTAAACAGAAAAATCAAGCTAGTCATTATGGCAACTATCTTGAAAGACCTGCTATATTAATTTCTATGACATTAAAGGATAAAATCTCTCTTTTTGAGTAAGAAACATGATATGTTATTTACAAAGAGGTCTAAGAAGACAGGACACAGAAAAGATAAAACTTGAAGGACCAGCAGATATCGACAGAGGATAGGCACATAAAACAATGCATCGTTAGAGGAAGCTGGGAAAAAAGTAGGACTCGAGGCAAAACCCTGATCCTCTCTGATGAAGATACAGCATTTATGAACATTTGTTCAATAAATACTGTGGCATGAACAAGAACTGTTAAAAAATTTTAAACTGTCACCACAGTGAAATTTCTCTTTTTCTCACAGAGCTCAAGAATAAAACATATAAATTAAGAGTAAAGATGAGGTAGTAGAAATATTGGGTTCTATTCAAGAATTTGTATACTGTAAAGAGAATTCACTTTCCTTCCAAGTGCTTTTGGAACATAAACAAAAGTTGGACTCAAAGAAAACAGGAATAAATACCACAAAGTGGGAGTTATATTCAGAAAACATTCCTCAGCCACAACAAAAGTAGCAATTAACCAAAAAACAAAAATTGGTTTGGATACTTTTGAAAAAAAATCCATCTCTTGATTCAGTGAGCAAATAGCAATTGTAATTATATACAGGGTAGGAAACTAGGTATAATAATATTATGTTTCAAACACGCGTAATTCAGCAAAAATTGAGCTCCAAAGAAAGTTTGTATTTAGAAATCCTTTCATCATTAAACTAAAAGGAATATATAAGAATTCCAAGAGTAAGTAAGAATAAATCAAGTGTTTATTTTCCTATAAGAAGCAAACATATAATGCTAGGAGAAATGAATAAGAAAATAGAGTCTCAGAAATTAAATTTATTAGAAGTCACAAATCATCAGAATCAAAAGGGAATCCCAGTAGATAATTTTTGGGAAGGAGGGAAAAAAGTACATGTGTAAACCTAAAGTAGAAGCCATGTCTGGGTCAAGGGCAGCAGGATAATAATTCTGGAATCCTGACTTTTCTAACGATTACCCCTCTGGGCCGAGAGGATGTGAAAATGACTTCTAAACAACAACAGAAGATGGAGGAAGATTTGTACAAATGTCGCAGGGAATGTGGGGTGTTCCACCTCCCCCCTTTGCTGCAGTGTGTGTGAAACTCTGGGGGGAGAAGAGTGACTTCCAGCTCATCCGTTTGGCCAGCGAAGACCTGTCCTGGCCCCACTTCACACGATACTGTCCAGATCTACCGTCCAGATGTACAGATCTCTGGGTGGGCTTGCGGCTTCGGGGTGGTGTACACGCACCGCTTCCCCAGAGCCCCTCTGACGTCCTTCCCTGAGCTCTCGGGAGGCTCGGTCCCCGAGTTCCTAAGCAGGAGATAAGAAAAGGAGTTTCAGGAAGGGCTGCGTGTCCTGGGATGTCGCCTTTCCTCACCACAGGCAGGTTCCTGATCGAACCGAGCAAGTCTCAACTGTTTACGACAGTGACTCTAGGTTCTGCTTCTGGAAAACCTAGTATGGAGGAGCCCAGCTCACACTGTGTGACGGAGAAGGGTCAGGTCAGCCCAGGGCAGAGGTCCAGTCACTGCTGGCTGGCTGATCACTGCTGTCCCTGGATGTGCTTTCGTCCTGTCCCGGTCGACCCCTGGCTCTTGACTGAAGATGACTCTTTTCCCCAGAGTCTCCCCCAGTGCAGGTGGTTGACGCGCCAGGAGCCTGGAGGAAGGGCCGTTGTCTTCTTGTTCTTCACTTGCGACTTGCAGACGTCTCTCCCTCTGCCCTTCCCGAAACTCCCAGCTCCGATACCAGCCATCGGATTGCATCTCTCCTGCAGGCTCTTGCAATCTTCTCACTTCTCGGCGGTTCTGGGCTCACCGCAGCCCTTTCCAAGACCATCGCTCTTCCCGTGTACAAGAGGGAGACGGTTGGTTCCCGGAGCTCCCGGAAGTCTTGTCTTCTGCTGTGCGTCGGCTGCCTGCTCTCTGCCGCCACCATCACACCTCCCGCCTGTGTCTGGGACACGCGGCTCCTGAGCCCCCCTCTCCCCCGTCCAGAACCCGTGGCCGCGATCCTTCCACGTCTAGCATCTCCAGTGTCTCCAGGGGCTGAACGCATGGTGTTTTCCCACTCCTCTGCTATTAGTGCCCTCACCGCCTCCGTGTCCTCTCTTCCTCTTCAGCTTAATTCCATGGTCAGTCACTGTCATTGTGTCCTTGACCTTTTCTGTTCATCTACTTACTGTGTGTACCCTTGTCCCTCTGCAGGGGACAAGCGCCTGGTCTGGCGTCCTTCATCTGAACTATAGACGCAACCAATTATTTGTTGAGTATCTTCTCAGCGATCTCAGACGTGATACGTAACTGGTGTCATTTCTGATGCAAAGAAGACTGGTTGATTCAACAGGTGTCTTGGAGCGTTTAGGGCTTAATTTCCCCCAGAGCCTGGGCAGAGACAGGTCAGCTCAGTCCTCCTCAGAAAGCCCAAGATCTCCGCTTGGCTGAAAACCTGGCAACAGCTTCCTGCTTCGCTCAGAGTAAAAACCAGGTCCTCATGATGTCTCGAAGGCATCGTGTGGTCTGCCGCCCGCATCCCAGACCCTTCTGGTCTCACGTCCATTGCCTCCTTCACTCTCACCTCAAGCCAGGTAAGATGCCCACTTTTCTTGGGGCTTTGCGACTCTGCCCCCTCCCTTGGGGAGGCCTTTCCACACTACCCCATGGCGCACATCCCTGCTTCTGGTCCTGACCTCAGTGAGGACCTGATGACCCTATTTAATCCTCAACTCCCTCTGTCCTGCACCCCTCATTCTTTTACCTGGCCATTCTTCTCCCCCCTCTAAACATACCATATGATCAATTATTTATTATGCTCATATTTTATCTTTCCTTTTCCTCCTGCCAGAATGTAAGCTCCACGTGGCCAAGACCTTTGATTCGCCACTGAACCCCAAGCACCCGGGGGCATGCTTTGCACACAGGAAGTGTTCAGTATCTATTTGTTTAATGAGCCAATGAAGAAGACTATGGTTTTGAAAGGAGACTCATCTATGATCCACTGAGGCCACAGCTGTTAAGTGAAAAAGTGTGTGGCATGCCATTATGTGGACTATAGTACCGTATGTGTCTGTGTGCAGAAATGTACTTCATATCTATCGTGATTCCTATAGAAAAATGTCTGCAAGGTAGGAATATACAGAGTAGTTTTCCCTTGTTGGTGGGAATGTGGGAGCCTTTACGTTTCCCTGGATTTGTTTATTTACTTACTTATTTTTGCAGTGAGCATAAAGGCAATAACATTAACTTAAACCTCTCTCTGCAGAGAGCCAATTCAATGCCAGCTTTGTGTATACGAGCTTCAGAAATATGTGTCTTGCATGGGGCTGCATTAGAACCTCTGAGGGTGTGGTTTTCCTGGAAAATCTCTTGGAATTGGTCTCTGGGAAGCTCTACTTAAAATAATTCTAGGGGCATCTGGGTGGGTCAGTTAGTTAAGCACTGGACTCTTGATGTCAGCTCAGGTCACCATCTCATAGTTCATGAGTTCGAGTCCCGTGTCAGGCTCTGTGCTGACCACGTGGAGCCTACTTGTGATTCTGTTTCCCTCTCTCTCTGCTCCTCCCCTGCTCTCTCTCTCAAAACAAATAAGTAGACATTAAAAAATTTAAAAAAATTATCAAGAAAGTCCCATCATCTCCAAAGAAAGCGTTCAGGAACAGACTTTGAGACAAGATCTGTGAAGGCAAAACATAGAACCTTGATACCTCCCCTTTCCTATAAGCCTGTCCACCGCATAGTGTCACTTTGGGGTCGATTTCTATAAAATCCACAGCACAAGGACCTGCAACATTGTTTCCTTGAGACCCCGCTGGAGCCCATGGTGGGTCCCAATCACTGAACATCTTACCTTGGATTCTTCTCTATCATCCATGCAGTCTGCTTTGCTCCGAGTGGCTTGTGGACACTTATCATTGTAGCCCAAATAGCCAGGGACCAACCAACCAACTTGTGAAGGTGGTGGACACTGGAGAAAATACTAAAAAAAATTTTTGAAAATCGATTGCAGACCAGAGCTCGGCTTAGGATGGACAACGACACAGCTAACCTCAGTTTACATCAGCTGGGCCTTTCTTGGCCTGGTGTCGCAGTGGCTGGAACGCGGGGAAGGGAGGGTGCCCAGCACTTGGGGAGGGGGGCGTGGCAAGTTGGTGACCTGAGGGAGGCGGGCAGTCCTCGGGCTGACTGAGGGTGCGGCCAGAATGCTCCGATGGTCCTCGGTCGTGGATCTTCTGCAATGGAAGTGGCCGCAAGATGCAGAAGTCTATGTTTGAGGTGCAGAGAGGCAGGCGCCGAAGCCAATGATAACGGGATGATCAAAGATGTCGAGTGGGGTCTGAACAAGCTAGCGATCTCGTCTCCATGGTGACAGTGTCTGCCACCACCCTCTTTCACTGCTCAGAGGCTCTGAAACTCATCTTTTACAAATTCTGCTTAAAAATGGACGAAAGGAGAAAATGACTCCAGTTTCTTTCTCTTTTTTGCTTTATTCCAGTTATCAGGTTGAACAAAAACGTCTTCTGCATAGATTCGCCAATTCACATAGAAACTGGTAGTCTAAGTAATTTTTTTCACTTCTTTGAGTCTATTATTAGGGTTAACAAGCCTAAAATGGGTGTTAGAAACGCCTAACTCATGATTGAGCTCCTTCCCCAGCACAATGTCGTCACGTGGCCCTAAATTTGAGTATAATACACCTCTGATGAGGAGCTAGCACGGGGGTGATTGATCGTGCGGTTTGGCAAATATTACTGTGGGTAAGGCAGACCTCATCACCCTGGAGCGGGGAGAGCGCTCTCCGCCGCCTCATTCACGTGGTAATTAATCATGCATCCCTGCGGCAGCTCCAGTGCCGTTGTATTGAATAGGTTTCTTTTTTTCTTAAAGTGTTTCGTGTGTGCCCGTATGTCGCCTCTCCAGCTCCATAGACTTTGGGAAGTCACAGCCACTGATGGGCACCCATCAGTCTTATGTATTTTCAGCTGCTCTAAATGACAGAAATACGGCAGTCTGTCTAAGACGCGTGAAGTCACCGCCAAACGTGAAGATGTAATTCATTCCACTAAGAAACACATTCGGCATTTTCTATGGTCTGAATGTTCATGTTTCCTCAAAATGCATGTGTGGAAACCTAACCCCCAAGGTGACGGTGTCGGGAGGTGGGGTCTTTGGGACGATGAGGTCGTGAAGTTGGAGCCGCCATGATGGGAGTAGCGTCCTTATAAAAGAGACCCGAGGGAGCCCCCTCGCCCCTTCCTCCAGTGAGGACACAGCAAGAAGACGCCGTCTATGAGCTGGGAAAGGGGGCCTCACTAGACACGGAATCTGCCGGCACCTCGATCTGGGACGTCCTGCCTCCAGAGCTGGGAGAGGGTCAGGGCGCGTTGTTTATGAGCCCCCAGTGGATGGTGTTCTGTGATGGCAGCCCCGGTGGATGACGGCAGTGTTGCAGGGTCACACAGCCCGCCAGCGGAGGGCTGTCCCTGCTTCCCGAGGCCGCCGGCACCCCCTGGCTCCGGCCCCTTCCACCTTCAAAGCCAGCGATCGCCAGTGGGGTCTTTCTCCAGCCCCATCCGTGCTGACTCTCCTGCCTCCCTTCTCCACGTGGAAAGACTCTGTGACGGCGCTGTTGCCCGCCCAGGCGGTCCAGGGGGGCCTCTCTAGTTCAGAGTCAGTTTATTAAATACTCCATCTGCAGAGTCACCCCTCTCGTCCATGCTGTGACATACCCGTGGCTCCCGGGAGGTTTCAGAACGGAAGAAAGTGAGGTTCAAAGCGGATGGCTGACTGCCCCAGGGCACCTTGGGGTACACGACTCTGCCTCTCATTCCCCCCTCGTGGTGAAGCTGGGGTGGCACGGGATGTGTGGGAATCACCACATGAGGCAACTTTCGGAACTCAGGCTCCCAGACATCGGTTTGGGCTCCTGGAGGGGCCCGAGGCTCCGCGTGGGCTGGGACGCTCGCCCTGGGGCTCTGTGCACACCCGAGGCTTCATCTTTTGGGGAGGAAGCACCACTTTGGAGAAGAAGCGGGAGAGGCGGGGCTGGGCTTGTCCCCGTGCCCGCGTATTCCTGGCGGCCATTATTCCCATCCTTGAAGCAGTGGCTCCGACAACCTGGAGGCCCTGATTCTGAGGAGAGGGACCCCGGAACCGTTTTGCACTGGACCTGAGTTTATGGCCCTCGGAGTCTACATTTTGAATTCCTCGTGGTTGCAGGAATCACTGTACTAAGGGGATTGATCCGACTCTCAGGAGATGATAGGGTCGCTGCCCGCGATGTCTAGAGCTTGGAAGAATCCCTGGGGGGCCCTGTGACAGGTCCACGTTCAAGAAAACTGTAAGCAGGAAGTTGCATCAACAGTGGCCTGACTAGGGCACCACGACCGGGGAGCTGACCCTTCAGGCTCCAAGGTGTGGATCTCTCCCCCTGCATGTAAGCGGACCCAGCAGATGCTGACCGAGTGTGAAGGGGTGTCTAGGTTGGGTGCAAGGGACAGATGGTTAGCATGAGCTACTGTGCTGGGTCTGACTGCAGGGGTGAGGTGCTGGGGAAGGTCTCACTAGGTCTTTGGCAAAACTTTCTTTCCTTTCTTCTTCTCTCTCCTCTCTCTGATAACTTTTTTTTCTTTTGTAGTTTATTGTCAAGCGGGTTTCCACATAACACCCAGCATTCATCCCCACAAGTGCCCTCCTCCATGCCCGTCACCCCCTTCCCCTCCCCCACTATTTTTTCCCTTCTTCTCCCCCACGGTCCTCCGTTAAGTTCCTCCTAATCCTCCTATACGTGCGAACATATGGTCCCTCTCTGCCTGACTTATTTCGCTCAGCATGACACCCTCAAGGTCCATCCATGTTGCTACACAGGCCAGATGTCATTCCTTCTCATTGCCATGTAGTATTCCATTGTGTAGATGAACCACATCTTCTTGATCCATTCGCCCGTTGATGGACACTTAGGCTCTTTCCCTGTTTTGGCTGTTGTTGAGAGTGCCGCTGTGAACGTGGGGTGCATGTGCCCCTGAGTGTCAGCACCTCTGGGTCCCTCTCTTGCCCCTCCCCTCCTGCCATGTCCAGCGGGCCAGGTGGCTCCTGGGCCCCTGCTCCCCGGAAACGGCTGCCCTGGGTATGGAGCTTACTCGGCCTGCACGCCGACTCCCTTCCAAGGGGCCCTGCCGATCCAAACACGGGTGTGCGTGGGGTCTAGACGGCCCGCTTTCCCCAGCTGCAGTGCTCCGAGGCATGCCTGACGTCGCTCCTCAGCCCTTCTCAGCAGGGTCGAGCTGCAGCCGCTGATTGTGGTGCTCGGCTCTTCCGTCATCTGCTGTTTGCCCGTCTTCCATCACGCGCCTGCTCCGCACCCACCGTCCGGCTCGTCCAAACCGACACGCAGGCTGCCCTGCTTTCTGGACGCCCATCGCGCCTCTTTGCTTTTATGAACGACCTGCATTAGGGGCGCTTGGGTGGCTCGGCCCATTGAGTGTCTGACTCTTGATTTTGGCTCAGGTCGAAATAAATAAATACACTTAAAAAAAAGAAAGGCCTACATTAGTGCCTGTTTTCTTTAGCCGAAATGAAAGAGAGCTGAAGAGGATTTCCTAAGTTTATTTGTAAGTTTGTTTATTTAGTGTCAGAGATACAGAGACAGTGTGCGTAGGGGAGGGACACAGAGAGAGAGAATCCCAAGCTGGCTCCGCACTGTCAGCACAGGGCCCCATGCGGGACTCATGAAGCCACAAGATCATGACCAGAGTGGAAACCAAGCGTTGGACGCTTAACCGTCGGATCCATCCAGGCGCCCCTTGTTTCTGCGTCGAGGAGAAAAGCCTGAAAGCCTGGGGCGTCTACACTGGTTTTGCCAGCTGTCGGAGGCACCGAGACTCGCGCCACCTAGCGCCCTCCCCGGGAAGTGCACGCCAGGGCGCTCAGCTGTGTCCGCCCGCCTCTGACCTGGATTTCCAGTGATTTGGAACCTCCCTTACCCCAGGTGTGCCCAAAGCCTCAGAGAGCCCAGGAGACATGGTTTTGGGGGATCTGGAATGCTCCAAAATTGTTAAATTAGTTAGTATCAGTTACTGGGGATTGCTTCTTCGCTCTGGGCCATTCGGAAAGGTTTCGTAGGAGGAAGGCTCTACTTTTGGCTGGTGTGCGTGTGCACTCAGTCCGAACCCTGCATCGCGGGGAACCCAGGCCGGAGGAGAAACACGGGTTCTGGGATTCAGGCAATGCCCCTGCCCTCAAGGACACGCAGTTCTTGTGAGTTCCAAGTTCTCAGAAGCCTCGAGGTAGATTGGTGATTCCTGGATTTTACAACAAATCAGGGACAAAGCTCATTTTCCTTACAGTGAGCAAGAAGTATTTAACTTTTTAATTGTCAACCCAATGTGCAACATAGGAACAGCTGTTAGGTACGCTTTATGTGCTTTTAGGCACCATTCTAGAAAATGTATAGAATTTGCCTTGTTTTTCTTCCTCGTATGAGGTTGCTATGTTATCCCTATATTATAAGCGAGAAACTGATGTCAAGAGTGGGTGAGTAACCTCCCCGTGATAATGCAGTAGAGGTGGGTCCACGGGGCAGGCAGGTGTTTCTGGCCCTGACTCTCCCCTCCATCCCCCCTCCCCCAGAACTGTCACATCTCGCAGCCTCATTCATGGACTCATACTGCTTGCCGCCAATGCATGACGCTTCTGCTGAAATTGTTCTGTCTGGAGCTGAGGTCACCTCAGGAAAGCAGAATTAACCGACTTATCAGCTAGTGACCTGTATACTGATTAAAATTAGTAACACAACAGGCCCCATATCATTTGCCCCTTAAATAAGCTATGCTTTCCTATGTGCTTTGAACCTCTTTGCTCTCCTTTTCTCTCAAGAATAGACTCTACGCCTTGACCTGACTCTTTGATGTGTTCATTGAGGAGCCCCACCCAGGTCATAAACTAGATCAGTTTTTAAAATATATGCCTTAAGGGTCAGATTTATTTTAAAAAGGCAAAAATCGAGGTCAGACCCATGAGCCATTGTGCAATTCTCACTTTAGGGTTCTGCCTCTAAGAACACGGTGACCTAAATGTCGAAAGTAACTTTGCGCAGGAACGTTCTGGTTCTCGCCTGTCACTCCCTCCCTCACGCATCCTAGGTAGGTAATTCTAAAGTTAATTCTCCTTTCCTTCATGGTCTTTCTTCCAGAAAGGTATTGTCAGATCGTGAGTCTATTTATTGATTTGTTTCCTTCAACAAATGAGCCCATTCTACGTGCCAGGCACTGGGCTGGAACAGTCCGTAAAAGAGGAACAGCCTTGCAAAGAAACAGTGGGCACACTCAGTTGGAACATTGGAGAGGGTTTAATAAAGGAACTTTTACATGAGTGTGGGAGGTTGTAGGGAAACAAACAGAGAGATAGTCAGGGACTTGGGAGAACATGACCGGGGACTGCTGGCTCTGGAGGTCAGGTGGTGACGGCAGCTTGTGCTCAGTCACTGTGACTGTGCAGAGGGAGAGGCCGTGACTGTGCAGGACACCTGCTGGCTGGTGGACATCCACCAGGAGGCACAGAGAGAATGAAGTCTAGCTGTGGAATGAATGTGTCCCCCCAAAAGCCTAGGCTGAAAACAAAGGCCAGAGTGGTGGGGTCAGGAGGCGGGACCTATGGGAAGTGATGAGGTCATGAGGGTGGGGTCCCCATGAGGGGATTGGTGCTCTTATAACAGAGACTCCAGAGAGCCCCTTGCCTGTCCCCCCATGTGAGGACACGGCGAGAAGACACGGGATCTCCTGGTGTGTCTTGACCTTGGACCTCCAGCCTCCAGAGCAAATGTCTGTGGTTCATAAGCCCCGGTCTGCAGCGTTTTGTTAGAGCAGCCCTGACACACGAGGCCACTGCTCCAACGTCCCTCCCTTCCTTCTTCCACCTCCCCCAGCTGGAGGTCAGCCCTGGTGCACAGGGGAGGGCGGGAAGGGTGGAGGGGGCCTCTGGGGGCGGTGGTGAAGGGAAGCCGCCAAGCTGCTGATGGGTGACCGCACATGATAGTCTAGTGATGCCACGGACATGCAAACCATTAAGTACTTTGCACTATAAAATATTCTTCAATTAAGGCCTGTCTGAAGTGAAGTAGGTGCCCAGAGGAAATTTTAATACCTGCCCAGAGAATCTGGGAAGCTTCCCATCGGAAGCCATACTCAGCCGCGTTCAAGGGGTGCTAATATACAACATCACCCAAGTGTGAAAAATAACTAGCAACAACGAGTGTAATTGAAAACGTAGGTCTTAACGCTGGTTCAGTGGGGTAGCAATGTGTCCGCTGATTTACGGTCCTCTGGCGCTGCAGCGGGAAAGGTATTCTCAGGAAGAAGAAAAGGAGCCACAAAGGAGAGCAAGAAGTTCAGATAAAATACAAAAAGTCTTTTTAGAATCTGGGTGCACCGAGAAAAGGCATTTAAGTAGACAAAGCCACCAAGGCATCAGGTGGATGCCAAGGAATCAGCCTCGGCAAATCAGTTAAAATAAGCCGAGATCATTTTCACGTAAGTGGAAGTTAACTGCATGGCATGTTAAAAACACGATGAACATTAAGAAACCCAGAATAAAGTAAGATGAGCACATCACAAACACTCAGCAAGTATTTGGGCTGGGTTTCGACCCCTAAAAGCAAAACAAAGAACTAACTATGTTAACGATCTCCCACAGAATTACATTTTAGCAGAATTCTGAAGAAATAATCCAAGTGTCTTGACAGAAATAGTTGTGAAGGGAAATAAAACAAAATGTTAGAAGGATCTATCCAAAATCCGGATGGGCCATCCTATGCCTGTTTATGATTGATGCTCAGAAAAATACCTTGCCTAATGTTTGTCAAGGATCTGGAAAGTACGTTTGCAACAAGCAGGTTCAGCTGGCATCGCCCTGGGCACTGACCATTCTATTTCTGTTAGAGATCTCCATCCCCAGCTTCTAGGCTTCCTTTGGAGTCTCCGTCCTATGACAGCACGGATTCGGACTCCTTCCCTGGATGCAGTGGTGCGTGGGTGCTGAGTGCTCCATGAAGGTTTATCAAGTCGAATGGATGGTTACCGAGTATTTACTGAAAGATCAGGCCCTGTAAAATAGCACAGGTTCTTTGTCGGGAGGAGAGATACTGTCAGAAAGAGTCAGGAGATTCTTCAAGAGCTCTTCAAGCCGCCGGCAGCAGAGAAGAGAAATGCACTATCATCAGAAGCACGCTGACAGTGATGTGTGAAAACTACTGTATCCAAGACAGGATCTGATGTTGCTTTATAGCGTTTTAATGGTAAATAGAAAGAGATGTGAAGGAACAGAGGTGGAAACCTGCCTGAGAGACAAGCTGAAATCTATTGGAAATGTGAATGCAGATCAAAATACGAATGGATCTGCCTGAGAGTGATGTTCTGAGCAAGGGAGTAGGGAGCTATGGTTCCCTCATACTCCAGGTCTGACCGAGGAAAGAAACGGTAAGCCCCCAGGAGCTCCGAGGAGAAAAATGTGTAAGGAACCGAGGGGAATAAAGGTGAATAAAAAAAGAGTTATAAAGATGCCACATTAAATATTTATTATGATTATTCTAGCTAGGAGGTAGAAAACTCATTCCAGCCAAATTAATCTATAATTCTATTGGGTCATTGCAACAGCCTGAAACAGATTTTAACAAAAGAGGCGTAGTTAGGCACAAATATAGTCCAGATTCTTTGCTATCAATTTAATGTGTTGTATTTTTATAGCATTTTATGATTAACAAACTGTGTGTGTGATTCCAGTGCCACATTCAATCCTCATGATAATACTGTGACAAGGTTATTGTCTATATTTTACAAGGGAAAAACTGGAGGGACACAAAGAATAAGTGAACCAGACCCCAGGGTTCACACATCTGCTTCGTGACAGAACTGGGGTCCAAACTCAGCCTTCTTACTCGACCTTTACCATTCATTTGATGACTCTAAAATTTGGTTTTTGTGAATGTCTACCAATTAGGTAAAACTAGTCTTGAAAATAACTGGTGGTTTTGTTGATATTTCCTACTGAAGTATAGTATAGAAAAATATCTGTTCTCATATCTGAATGATGGAAAAGAAAAATCTTTTAAATAAAATGATTCATAGCCTAAGAATAGTTTTGAGAATCTCATTTAGTGGTACGGTACATGAGGAGGTACAACATGGTGGTTACAAACATAGACTATGTCACACTGACCTTAGTTTGAGCACCAGTACCATTGACTGATCCTGTGTCCTGACACATTGGGCATCTCTAAACTTCCTTTCCTATCTTCTGAATGGACTCCTCTGATATATAAATGAGATTGAATGTAGAGCTTAGAGTCCCAACACATCATTCAATAAATACTGGGTAATATTATTGTATTAATTTTTCATGCTTTGTAGTAGGTCATTCTAATGACTGCTCCTGATAATGCATGCTCCTCCACACATACTCTTGCTGCGTTCAGGTATGATTTTTTTTCTCTACCCGATTTGTTGAGGACTTTTTTTTTAATCAGGAAAGGATGTTGAGTTTTGTCAAATGCTTTTTCTGCATCGATTGAGATAACCATATCACTGTGTCTTTCATGGTCTTGATGTGTTGATCACATTTATTGATGCTCAGGTGTTGAACCATCCTTGCAACCCAGGGATGAATTCCATTTGATTGTGTTGTGAGATCCTTTTACTGTGCGGTTGAATTTGGTTTGCTCGTATTCTGTTATTTTTGCGCCTACCGATATTGGCCTGTGGTTGTTACTCTGCCCCCCTACCCCCGCCACCCCAATAGTCTCCTTATCTATAAGGGTAATAGTAGGCTTATAAAATAGTTTGGAAGTATACCCTCCTGTTCAATCTTTTGGGAAGAGTTTCAGAAGAATTGGTGTGAATTTTTCTTTAAATGTTTGGTAGAATTCACCGTGAAGCTGTCTGATCCTGGACTTTTGTTTGATGGAAAGTTTTTTATGACTGACGCCATCTCCTTACTTTTTATTGATCTGTTCAGGTTTTCTGTTTCTTCATGGTTCAGCCTTGTTCGGTGTGTGTTTCTAGGAATGTATCTGTTTCTTCCAGGTTGTCCATTGCATTGGCATGTACTTGTTCAGAGTTGTCTTTTAGGATCCTTTGCACTGGTGACATCAATCGTCATATCTCCTTTTCATTTATCATCCAATTTACGTAGGTCCTCCCTTCCTCTTCTTGGTAAGTACAGCTAAAGGTTTGTCCATTTTATTTGTCTTTTCAAAGGACCAATTCTTAGTTTTGTTGATCATTTCCAATTTTTGTTCCTCTATTTCATACATTTTGGCTCAGAACTTTGCTATCTCCTTCCTTCTGCCAGTGTTGGTTTTAGTCGGTTCTTCTTTTTCCTACTTCCTCTTATCATGAGGAATGATGTTAGATTGTTTATTTAAGATTTTTTTTTCTTTTTTTAATGTGGGCGTTTATAACTGTAACCTTCTCTTTTAACATCACTTTGTTGCATCCCCAAAGTTTTTGTATTTTTTTCCAAGATATTTTTTTGATTTCCTTTTTTCTTTTCCTCCTTGACCCACTGGTAGTTCTGGAGTGTGCTGTTCAATATCCATATATTTGTATATTTTCCAGCTTTCTTTCTTTTTTTTTAAAGTTTATTTATTTATTTTGAGAGGGGGGCAGGGCAGGGAGAGAGAGGGAGAGTCAAAGAGAATCCAGAGTAGACTCTGATCTGTCTGCACAGGGCCTGAAGCAGAGCTCGATCTCACAAACCTTGAGATCAGTCATGATCTGAAATCGAGTCTGATGATTGACTGAGCTACCCAGGACCCCCCAGTTTTCCTTCTGTTACTGATTTCAAATATCATACTCTTAGTATAATTTCAGTCCCCTTGTAAAGTTTTCTTTCTTTTTTTTTTTTAAATGTTTTATTTATTTCTAGGAGAGAGAGAGAGAGACAGCGTGAGCAGGGGAGGATCAGAGAGAGAGGGAGTCACAGACTGAAACAGGCTCCTCTTGTAAAGTTTTCTGAGTCTTGTTTTGCGTCCTAACACATGATCTATCCTGGAGAATGTTCCATGTGTGCTTGAGAAGAACCTATATTCTGCTGCTGTTGGTTGGAATGTTCTATATGTGTCTGTTAGGTCCATTTGGTCTAAAGTGTGGTTCATATCCAGTGTTTCCTTATTGTTTTTCTGTGTGGATGGTCTATCTGTTATTGAAAGTTGGTTTTTGGAGTGCCTGGATGGCTCAGTTGGTTGAGCGTCTGACTTTAGCTCAGGTCATGATCTTGTGGCTTGTGAGTTTAAGCCCCACATTGGGCTCTGTGCTGACAGCTCAGAGCCTGGAGCCTGTTTCAGATTCTGTGTCTCCCTCTCTCTCTGACCCTCCCCTGTTCATGCTGTCTCTCTCTCTCAGAAATAAATAAAACATAAAAAGAAACTAAAAAAAAAAATTACATATTACAAAAAAGAAAAGAAAAGAAAGTCGGGTTTTGAAGTTTCCTATTATTGTATTATTGTATATTTCTCCTTAAGATGTGTTAGGACTTACTTAATATATTCAGGTGCTCCGATGTTGAGTATATTCATATTTACAAGTGTTATAATCTCTTGATGAATTGACCCTTTGTCATTATATATAGGCATACCTCATTTTATTACATTTCAATGTATTGTGCTTCACAGATTTTGCATTTTTTAGTAAATTGAAAGTTTATGGCAACTCTGCACCGAGCAAGCCTACCAACACCATTTTTCCAACAGTATTGGCTCACTTCATGTTTCTGGGTCACCTTTTGGTAATTCTCAAAATATATCAAACTTTTTCGTTACCATGTTTGTTTTTGGTGGTCTGTGATCAGTGCTTATGACTTGCTGAAACTTAGAAGATGGTTAGCATTTTTTAGCAATAAAATATTTTTAAATTAAGGTACGTACATAGATTTTAAAGACATCATGCTATTGAACATGTTATAGAGTACAGGATAGTGTGAACACAATTTTACTGTGCACCAGGAAACCAAACACGACATTTGACTTGATCTGTTGCAATGTTCACCGTATTGTAGTGTCTGGGACCAAATTCACAGTATCTCCAAGGTATGCCTGCCATGACTTTCTTGTTCTCCTGTTACAGGCTTTGATCTGAAGTCTATTTTGTCTGATATACATGTATCAGCTCCTACTCTCTTTTGGTTACCATTTGGGAACAATATCTTTTTCTATTCCTTGATTTTGAGCCTATGTGTGTCCTTGAGGCTAAAGTTAGTCTCAGGTACATAGTATAGAGATGGGTTCTTTTATGCCTCTCTGTGCCTTTTGATTGGATCGTTTCATCAATTTATATTTAAAGCAATTATTTATAGGTAAGGACTGACTACTGCAATCTTGCTAATTGTTTTCTCTCTGTTTTATAATTCCTTTGTTTTCTTCCTCTCTTACTTTTTGTTTTTTATTGTTTTTGATTCTGTGTGTGTGTGTGTGTGTGTGTGTGTGTGTGTGAGTTGATGATTTTCCGAAGTGGGGCATTTTAATTTCCTTTCTTTATCTTTTCTGAACCTGGTCTAGGTTTTTGCTTTGTGCTTACTATGAGGCTTATATAAAACATCCCATAGATATAAATGTATATTTTACGTTGATGAGAACGTCACCTTGAGCTCATACAAAAACTCTTTCTTTTACTCCCCTCCATTCATGTTTGCTTTCAACCTGAGATATAATTGACATCTATCATGGTTTAAGTTTAAGGTGTACAATGTATTGATTTAATATTTGTGTATATTGCAATCTCGTTACCTCTGAAGCTTCAGCTACTGCCTCTGTCATGGCACAGAATTACCATTTTTCTGGGTGTCACAATTCACTTTTTTAATATTGTCTACTCATTAAATTATTACAACTATAGTTTTTTTTTAATGTTCTTGTCCTTTAACCTTTCTATTAGAATTAAGTAGCTAACATATCTCCATAAAACAGTATTAGAGTATTCTTAATTTGACTATATACTTACCTTTACCAGTGTGTTGTATATTTTTGAATGTTTTCATGGCATTACTTAGAGTTTTTTTTCATTTTGTCTTGAAGAAGTCCTTTTAGCACTTCTTGTAAAGCATGTTTGGTTAGGGAAAGTCTTTTTATCATTTTCATTTCTGAAGGACTTCTTTCTTCTTTCCTTCCTCCCTTCCTCCACCATCCCTCCCTTCTCCATCACCCCCCAATATTTTTAAATATAATTTACTGTCAAATTGGCTTCCATACAACACCCAGTGCTCACCCCAATGAGTGCTCTCCTCAATGCCCAACCCGCCCCCACTTTTAAAAGAAATCTCAGAAGTGAAATTTCACGTATGACTCACTCAAAACAACATAAGGGATGTCTGCCTCTTCTCCATAGTAGTAAATGCGATGATTAACATAATAAAATTATTCATCTTTGTCACCATCATCCAGATTAAATAGCCATATGAACACTGAAACAGCACTTCTGTGATTAGGTTGATTGGTATTTATGATCCTTAATGAGACATAATACAGTCATTTGTGCAAACCACGAGCGTATCCTCAACTCAAGTTGTCATGTAGCCAAGTGGAAATTACCCGGGGTAGAGATAGCGGCACCGCCGTACCACATCCTGCAGTGGTCGGACTTACACGGATGCCAGAAACCTGATGTATTCATTCACGATCGTTGTTCACTTCTATTGGAGATTTTTGAATCTATCTCTAAAAGTATTTTAAAAACTTTAAAAAATTTTAAGTCTATTTATCTATTGAGAGAGAGACAGACAGACAGACAGACAGAGAGACAGAGGGAGTGCAAGCAGGGTAGGGGCAGAGAGAGAGAGAATCTTAAGCAGGTTCCATGTCAGCGCAGAGCCTGATGTAGGGCTCGCTCCCACACACTGTGAGGTCGTGACTTACGCAGAAAATCAGGAGTCGGATGCTCAACTGACTGAGCCACCCAGTCCCCCTGCCAACTGTTTTTTAATTAAGCTTTTTATTTTGAGATAATCATGGATTTACATGCACACGTGATCAATAATACAGAGATTTCACTCACCCTTTGCACAGATTCCTTCAGTGAAAACATTGACAAAACCATAATATGATATCACATCCAGTGAACTGACACTCACACGAACCCCTGATTTTGCCCAGATTTTCCCCATTTTCACCTGTCCTCTTTATGTGTGTGTGTGTTTAGTTCCATGACATTTCGTCATGTGTGTAGGTTTGTGTGTCCGCCAGCACTGACGTCACAAGGGCACCTTGAGCTGCAGTTTTACAGACATGGGAGACACCTCACAGGGGAGGAGTCTCTCCCCCAGCCTTCTCCCATATTTAACCCCTGGAAACTGCTAATCTGTCTTTGATTTCCAGAACAGTATATACAAATGGAGTCAGGCAGCGTGGAACCTTTGGAATTGGCTTTTTCTCACTCAGCATAATTTTCTGGAGATTTATTCAAGTTATCTATCATGTGTATTGACAGTTCATGTCTTTTTATTGCTGACGAGCTTCCATAATATGCATACATCCTTTTTGTTTAACTATTTACTCACTGAAGGACCTTTGGCTTGTTTCCAGTTTGGGGATATTATGAATGAAGCTGACATAAATATTTGAGTGTGTTTTTTCTCAACATAGTTTTATTTTTCTGGGATCCATGCCCCTAAAATGTAACTGCCAGGTACCTGCATAGCTTTGCTGAGCAACTGCCAAACCGTTTTCCAGACTGACTCCACCACTTTTCCATCCACCAGCCCTGCTGAATGCATGAGGGGCCCGTGTCGCTTCGCTCTTGCTAGCATTCCACGTTGTCACTGTTTCTGTAAGCCATTCTGATAGGAGTGTCGTGCAGGGATACCTCATCGTGGTTTTAACACGCATTTTCTTAATAGATAATGAATCCTTTTCTGTAGTCATTTGCCATGTGTATACCCTCTTTAGTAAAATGACTGTACGTATCTTTTCTTATTTCCTAATTGGATTGTTTGTTTCTTAGTGTCAATTTCCAAGAGTTCTTTATACATTCCAGATACTTGACCTTTTTAGGTATGTGGTTTGAAAATATTGTCTGCCAGTCTATACCTTGTCTTTTTATCCCTTTAACAAGAGCAAAATCTCTGATTTTGATGAAATTGATTTATCAGTTTTTCCTTTTATGGAGATGGTTTTGTTTTGGTGTTAAGTCTGAGAACTCAGGGCCCACTCCAAGTCCCAAAGATTTTTTTCCTACTTTTTCCCTAAAAAATTTTTTATTATTATTTTACATCTTACATTTAAGTCTGTGATCCACTTTGAGTTAATTGAATAAAGTGTGAGACTTAAGTTGACCTTCCGTTTTGTTTCTTTTTATTTTGTTTTTTTGTTCTTGGACATCCAATTATTCTAGTATGATTGGTTGAAAGGCTATCTTTCCTTCATTGTCCATGCCAAACATACCTATCAATATGCTATGTCTATGTAGGGCTATTTCTGGGTTCATTAATCATGTGCACACTGAAGCTCTTTTATTTCTTCTTTTCCTGTATGAACCCATTTTATTTTATTTTTTTCTTGCTCTAGTAGTGTTCAAAATGTTCAGTACTATGTTGAATCAAAAATGGTGATAGTGGACCTCCATGCCTTGTACCTGATATTAGGAATTAATACGCAGTATTTCATTAAATCTAATACTAGCTGGAGGTAGATTTAGTTGCTTTTTTCCAAACTGCAATACTTCCCCTCACTTCCTAACTTAGTGAGAGTTTTTTAAAATTATGAATGGATGTTAGATTTTTTTCAAATATTTTTGTGTATGTCATTTCACGTGATTTTATGATTTTTATTTATAATCCATTGATATGGTGAATTATACTGACAGATTTCTAAATGTTGAATGAGCTTCCCATACCTGGAAAAATCCTACTTGGTCATGGTGCATATTATTTTTGAACATTGTTGGATTTGATTTTCTAATAGGTTGGGGAGAGTTTTTGTATCTTATATCATGAGAAATTCTGGTCAATAGTTTTCTTTTTTTGTACTGTCTTTGTCTGGTCTTTGTATCAAGGTATATTGGCTTTATACGAGTGGGCTGTCAAGACTTTCCTCCTGTTTGTTTACTGGGAAAGATTGGGTAAGTTTGCTGTAAATTCTTATTTAAGTGTTTAGTAGAGGTCTACAGTGAAGCCATTTGGGCCTGAGGTTTGATAAGAGGATTATCATTACAAATAGATTTTTTTTAGCTGTTATGGGACTATGGTGGTTGTCTATTTGACTGTGGTTGAGTTTCAGCGGTCTGTGATTTTCGAGGAATTGGTCCTTTTCTTCTTAGTTGTCAAGTTTCTGAGTGTAAAGTTTTTTGTAATATTCTTTTATCCTTTCAATGGCTACAGGATCTGTTGTGATGTCCCGTGTTTTTTCCCTGATGTTAATAATTTGTATCTTCTCTCTTGAGATTATTATCTGTCTTTCTAGTGTTTTCTTAATTGTATTTATTTTTTTCAAAGAACCAGCCTTTGGTGCCATTGACTTTATTCTTTTTCTGTCTCAGTTTCAGTGGTTTCTGTTCTTATTTTTTAAATTATCTTCTTCTTTGTAGTTGCTTTAGGTTTTTCTTCTTCTTTCTTATTTTTTGGTCTTTGTTTTTCAAACTTTTAGCTTTTAATTAGGCCACAGAGACCATTTGTGTTACCTTTTCCCAGGGGAGTAAGTAGTGACTGTTTTTCAAATTAGAAACGTAACCACTAACCCAGTTAAGTGATTGAGCAGAGCTGCTGATTCATTATGTATTCCAGTCAATTGGATGCCAAGTTGCCGAATGGCCAGCATCTGTAGTAGCACTAATAATACATTTTTAATTAGTCATTTGAAGATATAATTCTAATGTGTAAAGTTGAATTTATGGACTTATGGTATTCTTCAGCAGGTTAATTAAATTTAATGTTTCATACTCAAACTAGAGTATCATTAGGAAATGTGTGTGAATTTTATCACTTACAGTTTATTTTTTCCAATAGAGAACTAACTTGAATTGAAAAGTAACATAAAGATCTGCCTCAAACATTCTAGAATCTTCTTTGCCTTCTTCTATGTCCCCAAACTAATTTTGATGGAATTAATCTGTGAATAGAATGCATATCTTAATTTGAAAAAATTTTTCGATAATCTGTTAGTAACTGTTATGTTTTCCCCCATTGTAATAAATCAGAGTCTTGCGATAAAAACAACCATTGCTATAAATAACATACTTTAAAACTATGGAATTATTTCCTCAATGAAACATTTTAAAAATGATTCATCTGAATTCCTGACTCTGCTCAGATCTTGCTGAGAAATGTGATCTGTTAAGGCCATGAGTTCTTGGATTATCTTTGAGTGACACTAGTGGGTGACAGATTTGATTAATTCCTCCAATGCAGAAATAACTGTACCAAAAAACTCATATGAAGATATGACAGTTAGGTTTGCCCTTTGAGAATACTATTCTTTGTGCAATGTATTCAATTCATTCAATTCTCTTGTTAATTTACTCACTCGTGTATTTATTTAGTAATTAAAGGAATTATCATGTAGGAATAAAAGCACTTTATAAACAGACATTTAGTAGACTTTAGCTATTAAGCTGAAGGTCGTGAATACATTAAAACTGGGTATTTAAAAATCACGTGGCAATAAGATATAAAGATTTTATTTCATTTAGATATCTCTCTCATAATCCCTTTCGAGGCTCGAGCAACTTTTTTTTTTTTTGGCAATTTCACAAGGAACATAATGAGTGAACTTTGCCAAACCTGCAGTTTTGTAAATGCAGCAGAAGCAAATTATACCAACTGCTGCAGAGAGCGAGCAAGAGCCCTTCAGTGCGTCCCTTTATGACTTGGGCAGCCTGCTCAATGGACTGTGGTTTCCTCCGCATTTGTCCTGCTCGAAGATGCAAACACGTACATATGTGTGTATTGCTGTGTACACTCACCGATTTTAGAGCACGCCAACTTTAAGGCTAATCAGACAGAAGTACTAGTAACCGCTTGCAAAAGGAAAACACCTTTAAAAACATGAACTCCAAAGCTTCAAGGAAAAGAGAAGCTGTTGAGAGAAGTATCCATGCTTATGAGCGCCCCATAATCTCGATGCAAGGCAGAGAAGCACAGGGGAAGCGTTTGTCTCTCGTTAAGGAATAATTCTACACAACTGGTTGTGTTGTCAAGTCTTCTACAAAAACAGGCGAATGCAGTTGATTTTGGAGAAAGATGAGTCAATAAAGGCAGGAAAGAAGCTCTTGCTTGATTTTATGCTTGGCCTGGGAAAAGGAATTTTTTCCTAACCCCTAGGAAAGTTTTTATGCCTAAGCAAACAGCATCATTACAGGAGTGATGGTAAAGTCACCAACAGGCTTATGGGACCTCATGGCATAGTTGCCAAATGATGGAATCTAATTTGACTCAACTCATTACTTATTTCCTGAAGAGCTATTTCTTCAGGGTGGACTTTAACCCCTTGGTGTTTGCTAACCTCATGTGTGTGTTGTTTGGCTCCACAAGCAAGGTTATTCTAGCATTTCTGCTTCTCTCGGTCCACAGTGACTGTTTTGAAGATGAAGCCGTGTTTCCTAAAACCCTAACGTTGATGAGAGATGCATGAGAACAGAAGGCAGAACCTGGGCACTGGCTAAAGCTCCCCTGTTCCTGGGGACACTGAGCCATCACCAGATAGATTCCCCCCGTGGCTGAAGGTCTAGTCCACAGATGCGGCAAGACCACCTGTTTTCTGCAGGTGTAGGGATGAGTCACAGACGCAAGTGGCCCGTACCAGGACAGCGTCACTGTGGGGTGGGGCCCTCCCCAGGGCACCTTTTACTCCGCCTACACCTGCTCACTCTCCCCCCTGCCCTCCCCTGAGTGTCTCATTACAAGGTCGACTCCCCCGCAGGAGGGGATGCAGATGGTTTTGATGACAGGGATTGTGTTTACTGTTCCTTTCCTCCCCCGTTTTTCCTCACCTCTGCCAACACGTCTCTGTGCAGCAGAGTTCTCTGCATCTTCTGTGCTCGTGGCCCCCTGGCAAGTGTACGTTAGCATCAGTGCCTACTGTATGCTTGAGAAATGTCTGGATTTGCAGTAAATATGGACAGCTAATTAACTCTGATCTAGAAAGCTACCAATCAAATTGTGAGGCACCTCAAGAATCATGGTAGAAATCCAAAGAGTGTGCGTGTATTTATTACATATATAGTAATATATGTAATATATTATACCCTATTATACCCTATTATATAGTTACCGTACTGTGCCACAGTTATTGTACATGATAATACATATAACAATTTTTTAAATGTTTATTTATTTTTGAGAGAAAGAGAGAGACAGAGTGTGAGCAGGGGAGGGGCAGAGAGAGAGGGAGACACAGAATCTGAAACAGGCTCCAGGCTCCGAGCTGTCAGCACAGAGCCCGACACAGGGTTCGAACTCACGAGCTGTGAGATCCTGACCTGAGCTGAAGTCAGATGCTTAATCGACTGAGTCACCCAGGCGCCCCTAAAACCGGGAATACATATATTGCCAGAAGCACATGAGCCCAGGTGCTGTGAATCTGTGGTTGGAGACTTGACTGTGTACCAAGTGAGCAGGCAGCCTCAATGGAAGCTCCTTCATTTTCCCAGAAGATCGAGGAATCTTGAAAAACCACCTCAACCAAATGAGGACGTTGCATTTTGGAGCACGAATGTTTAACAATTCTGAAGCTGAGAGTCAGTGCGAAAGGGGGGTTTCTCAGGGAATCCCGCGGACTCCGGGGCCACTGAGCCTTCGCCAGTGGTTGTGCGGAATCCCTAAGCCTCCGGAAACAGAGCAGTCAAGAGAAAGGACCCCGATGGCCCCTCAGTGCCTGCTGGGACCCCTGGGAATCCAGGCAGCACAGTTTAGCTGGTGCAAAACCGCAAGGCAGCACGTGACTAACACAGCAAGTCCTCGTGACCTTTTCATTTCAGCTTATTCTATGCTAATCCTTTCAGATCAAAAACGTTTTAGAGGACGCTAAAATATATTGTAACATGTAAAAAATGCAAAAAGTTAAAATCCAATTAGCATACATAACAGCACCCAAATTGTACCGATACAACTTGCTAAATTCTCACAAAGTAAATACACTTGTGTAAACAGATCAAAAAGTAGGACCGCACCGGACCCCAGAGGCCCCCCCTTTCCTTTCCCTTGGCGGCCAGCCCCTCAGAGGACACCCCTGCCCCGCTCCCCCAGGCCTTGGGCAGGTGTGCTGGCGCAGGGCTCTCCTGTAGATGGAACAACACCACCTGCATGTTACATGTGTGAGGGCCCTGGAGGCAGCCGTGTGAGATTTATTAAAAAGATGTTGCTTCCAAAATTAGCAGGGAAGCCAGTGTGTAGAAGGCGTTATCTACTTGTGTAAATGCTGCCATCAGCAAGGAGGCTCTCTCCTCGGGACCCTGGGGAAACAATCAGGCTATCTCCTCGCCTCCCAAGGCCAACATCCCCGCTTGTAGGGTGCTCGTCTGCATCAGGAGCAGGCGTTGCTTGGTGGTGGGTCTGCATCCAGCCACTGGAGGGGAAGGCATGTCTGTCCCCCTGTGGGACCCCTCACACCTCGCCTCCAAAGTTCTTATTGTGATGTGCGCGCTTCTTCCATGAACGTGAGGAATAGATCGGCCCAGACTTCATTCTTGAGTCTATTACCTTTTTTTAAAATTTTTTTTTAATGTTTTTTATTTATTTCTAGGAGAGAGAGAGAGAGACAGCGTGAGCAGGGGAGGGTCAGAGAGAGAGGGAGTCACAGACCGAAACAAGCTCCAGGCTCCGAGCTGGCAGTCAGCACAGAGCCCGACACAGGGCTCGAACCCATGAACCGCGAGATCGTGACCTAAGCGAAAGTCGGACGCTCAACCGACTAAGCCACCCAGGTGCCCCTTGAGTCTATTATCTTGTACCAATGATCATCTCACACAGTTTATTTCCCTCTATGTGCCCAAAGGAGTTATTTTGGAAGTTAAATTTACCTGTTTTTTTGTAGTTATTCCTATTTGGTGACTTTGTTCAGAACTAAATGAAATGTGCTCATTATCTGGGAAAAAAACCCAAACAAACCCAAATATCAACTTTAACCCCTTATTAATTGCCAAGGTTATTCTAGCATTTCTGCTTCTCTCAGTCTGGAATGACCGTATTTAAGATGAAGCCCCGTTTCCTAAAATCCTAATGTTGATGGTATCGACCTGTAGATACACGGCATTCGAATGAGTTCTCCAGACGTTTGTCAACTCAGTGTTCTATTTTTCCTTTTCGGTGCGATTCCCTTATCTGGGACCTCTGCTGAGGTTATCAGCCAGCTGGGCGGGATTTAGTAAAATCCTTTTTTGCCTTGAAAGGATTAATCTTGGTGCAGGGAATATCTGTTCTGGCGCTTGAGTATAAGAAAGCGAAATGCTTTAGGTTGGCCAAAATGTCTGAGAAAGCCTTGGGGTATTTCATAGGTGTGAATAATGAAGCCATCTCTGTTGTGTCATTCCATTCCTTTCTTAACATTGGTATTCCCTAACTCCAGTAGTACATATTGATGATCTATGCATATTAATCACAAGCTATGGCAAATTAATCGAGTATTTCATAATTCTGAGGACATCCGTAAATCTTATCTGACTGTTGGCTGGAGATTTCCTGAGATATTAGTTTTACTTCTTAGCAGATAGATGATATTTTCCTGCCAACACAACAATATCAAATAAAGCCTGTGTGTATGGGGTTGTTTGTTCGCTTCTCAGGCTTCAAAACAATAACAACAACAAAAGGAAGCAATTGTGTGCCAGAACAAACTATTTTATGTGAAATTGTGTCATCTTCTTTCTGGAAAATCTTTCAAGATAAGTTAGCTTCTTTATGTCTTTGTTGGTTTTTGTGAAATTGTACAAACATGTATTATGCCATATCTTAGCCATCGCTCATTGAACTCAAAAATAGGATTTTTCAGTAATTATCAGGCACATTCTATTAAACACCTTCGTTATGCCGGAGGCATGTCAATTGAATGTCACTTATTTCTTATTACTCAAATATGGACCTGTTACTTTTGAATAATTTCAAAATTATCTTGAGCCCAATGATAGTCTCTGCCTAAAACACCCTTGAGTGAAGATCAAGTAGTTCCACAGGTTAACCAATAACCTTAACAAACTGAGCAAATGTTCCATTCTTTCTTCCTGAAATCATTTTCTTTGAACTTTGAGTCTTTTTCAATGTAGTGAAATTATTTCCTCTTTCTTTCTTTCTTTCTTTCTTTCTTTCTTTCTTTCTTTCTTTCTTTCTTTCTTTCTTTCTTTCTTTCTTTCTTTCTTTCTTTTCTTTCTTTCCTTCCCTTCCCTTCCCTTCCCTTCCCTTCCCTTCCCTTTCTTTTCCTTTCCTTTCCTTTTTCCTCCAGACTACTAGAATAAAAGAAATGAAGCAGAGGATAGTTGGAATTTATTTCAGGTTGATGATTTGATTTAAACTGAAACATCATATTGCTCCTCTTCAGAATCCTTTTCATAGACTTCTTCCTCCATGTGGTTCATTATATCACGATCTGGTGGGAGCTTTACTTTTCTAGAGGACATTGAGTTGAGATGGTTGAGGATGGTTGACCCGTGAAGGTGACAGAGATCACCTCACATGGGAAGATGGGGGCTGACAGAATTGTTAGGAACAGCTGCATTCTGACGTTGGAAGGTGTGATTATGTCCATAATTGGAAGGCTTATTCATATGTCTTATCAAGTAAATGCATGTAACACTGTATGCCCAGCACAGGTCTCAGCTCTTTAAATTATTAATGCATTCATTTTCATAGTTTATTATCATTATTTTGCACTAATGATGAGCTGGGCCCAGAATGGTTAAGCAGCAGCCTGTGGCCCCACAACCATCAGTGCCGGGGGCGTGGGGGCACCAGAATCCAGAGTGGAGATGCTGTGCTGCGCTCCCTACAGAAAGGCCGCCTTTCCTGGGTCAGTGGCCTGGATCATGGGTTTGCCTGTGTTGCTTCTCCCTACGAAAAGAAAGAAGAAACATCCATCCAGGGTGTGATGGGAGAAGATGGGGCTGGCTGGGCAGAGTGTATTTATAAGGCAAAGGGAGGGATTCTAAATGAAAACCTTTTTTTCTTATTTGTAACTGGAAAAGGTTTTCAAAGAACCTCTCAATCTTTCAAAGTGCTTTCAGTGCTTTTCAGCAGGGACTGAAAGTAGAAATAATGGAACTGATAAAATGATGCTGATTGCATTAAAGCCACCTCCCAGCGCCGGTCTCCAGCAGCAGGGAAGAGCCTGAACTAACACGGCTGGGGGATGGAAAAGACACCAGGAGACCGAAATTCATTATATGATAGACTTCATCTACACCCAGGATCCTTTTTCTTAAAAAAAAAAAAAAAAATGCTGCCTTTTCTCTTCCTTTGTGATGGAATCAATAGGAAAATATATTGAAATAGTCATATACATCATTTCACTTTTTTCTGATAAAAGATTCAACAAAGTTGTAGCTACCCAAAGTTAGAATGTTTCTCCATGGTTTCGAGTTCAGAAAAACTTTGCTCAGATATCACTGATTTTCTGGCACTTGTGAGGAGATTATGTTAGAGACTTAAATGTGATTTCTGAGATCCTGAAGTGTTTGAAACTGTAGAGATGTCCTCATTTAATATTCTGGGTTGAGGATTGGCACCCAGTTGGAAGAAAGTTTTCCAATCAGCTGTATAAAGGGGGAGTGGGAAAAAGGGGTGCAGGAAGGCAGAATGTCTTTCATCAGGACTTTGCCTGTTAGAGCCAATATTAACATTTTTAAGTTGTTACAAGTATGTCTTAGTCAGCTTGAGATGCCGTAACAAAGCAGCACAGACTGGGCAGTTTAGAAAGAGCATGAATGTATTTCTCGTGATTCTAGAGGCTGAAGTCTGGAATGAGGAAGCCAACACAGTCAGGGTCTGGTGAGAACCCTCCTCTTGGTCCACAGATGGCTGCCATCTTGTTACAGCCTCACATGGCGGAGGGAGAGAGGAGAAAGGAAAGCAAGCTCTCTCCCTGATGTCCCTTATCAGGGCACTAATCCCTTTATGTGAGCTCCACCCTCATGACCTAGTCACCTCCTGAAGGCCCCACCTCCTAACACCATCACATCCATGTGTTAATGCTTCAACATATCAGTCTAGGCAGGGACCCAAGCATTCACTCCATAGCAAAGCATATATGAAAACCTTCAAAAAAATTTTTTTATACTGTGTACTTTCAGGGCATCCTGGCCAAGACACAAAATCAGATGTTTGATTCGTGTTCCTATGTTTAAAAGTTTGTTTCCTAATGTTAAGGAACATTCCTGGTATTTCTGACTTCCCTATCTTGGGAATTTCTAACTCTCTGGAGCAAGAAGAGCTTCCCAAAGACACGTACTTATGTGTGTGAGGAAGGGTGGTAGGAAAACCCTGGAATCGTGGTCAGAGATCCTGTTCAAATCCAGAGCCAACAACGTACCAGCTGGTATGCAGGTCACATTATCTACTCCCTCTGGGAGTTTATTCTTCACACCGGACTTTAGCAAGTATTCACCTCACAGTGTTGTTCAGATCCGATGAAGTTGTGTATGTGAAGCCGCCATATAACTGAACACTGGAATTGTTCACACAGGTACCTGTGCACAGTGCACACTCACGTGAGTGATACTTAGTAACCAGAAAGGAGGTAAAGACGCTTACAAGAATGCATGACATAAGATGCTTGCTCAAGGCATGGGTTGGCGTCGGGACCAGAAGTGGGCAGAGGTCCCTGGGGTGAGGAGAGGGTCAGGGGCCTGTCAGTCACACCTGTCACACCTGTCACGAGGTCACACCTGCCAGGTCCCCATCGGTGGCACAGGGTGGGAATTGCCTGCCCATCACCATGTCCCTCTTGTGCGGAGCACGTATCTTTTGTCTGGAACTCAGCGATGCAGATCTTGCCTCTGGCTGTTCTAAGTCCAGAATGGTGACACCAGGCTCCTAATAGCCACTAGTCAAGGAGACTCGACTGAAAGGTCAAAGGCCAGCTGCGGGCTTCTGGGAAAACTTCCCGAGGCCCTAAGGTGGACATTCTGGAAGGGACAGAGCCATTTTCCTCGGATTTTGTGTTGCTTGCACGTGATTTCCAGAACCGCAGCAACCATTTTGACGGCCCCTCATCAGGAGGCCCCTGCCCACACCTGCAGCCGCTGTGTCTCAGCCTCCTGGGGACACCCCTGTGGGGGCTGATCTGAGCGGGACTTCCCTTTACCCACAGTGAGAGGAAGACTCACCAGTCAACAGTAGTCCCGGCGCGTTTGGTTGGATCCCTTATGACGTCCAGGAGACAAGAGCTATGGTCTAGCTACTGATCTCCCTGAGAAGACCCAACTAGACTGACATTGCTTCCGCGTGATCCGTGGAAGCTGGGGACACCCGCCACTGCACCTCTGCAGTGGCCATGGTGGCGAGGCGAGGAGGGCGGTGTCCCACGCTGACCTTCCTTGTAGACAGATGGAACCCAAGGCGAAGCCACCGGCTGCCACTGCAGGGCGGGAGGCACATGCTCTCTGGGACCCAACTCCACAGAGACTCTAAGGGTTGGCGGACTTTCTGTCCCACAAGAATTTTCTCAGGATCTTGTTTTTCTCAACCAAGTTCTGATAAATATGAAGCCACAGGACGCTGAAGCTTGTTTTCTCCATCAGACCCCGGGAGGGTGGTTCCCCCATGCTGCTTCCTGCGCGCAGGCGGTAAACCCTGGCTGCAGATGGTACCCGTGTCAACTGGGTCCTGGCTGGAGGGCAGGCCTGGACCTTGGGAAGCAAGAGCAGAAGCAGATTCTGAGTCTGTTCAAATGCCTCCACCCAAGGCAGGATTCTCTGGGGAGCTTCCTGTCTTTCCCTCAGGGCAGATAGGCATCCACAGCATGTTGTGTGTGAAATGGAGAACTTTATAAGACCTCAGATATGGTATCGCCCATGTCCCTAACATGTAGATATATGCCCAAAGAGTTAGTTAGAAAGATCGCCCAGCAAAACTCATGATCTATGGGGGTGGGGAGGGTAGATGGGTGGTGGCGTTTCTGAAGATTTCTGCTTCCTTCTTGGTATTTTTTGATATTACTTAGATTTTTACAATGAATATATGTCACTTTTATGCAACTAACAATATCTTTCTAAGGGGCGCCTGGGTGGCTCAGTCGGCTAAGCACCCGACTTTGGCTCAGGTCATGATCTCGCAGTTTGTGATTTCGAGCCCCGCTCAGGCTCTGTGCTGACATCTGGGAGCTGGGAGCCGGCTTTGGACTCTGTGTCTCCCTCCCCTGCTTACACTCTGTCTCTCTCTCAAAAATAAACATTAAAAAAATTTTTTAAAATATCCTTTTAAAAATTGGACAATTTATAAGACTAAATCTTTTGGTTTGAGAATTTTTATTTAGAACCCCTTTTATCCCTGTAATAATAGTTTGGAAAAATAATCAGTAGGCTGTTCAGGATTTTGAGATTTTGAAATAATAAAACCATATAATTTGGGTACATGAGAATTCTTGTCTTTCTATTCTTTGCCACAGAGGGAGGTGCATGGATCTAATTAAGTCCAAAGCAGTATCACATTATCAGGACAAGCTGGAATTTATTAATGATCAGGACACAATATGAGATCCATCTTATTGACCTTAAATATCTAGATGACTGGAATGCAATCCAATTTACTTGATAAATCAAGGGATTGATTGTCTTATAGCAATATTTTGTCTCTGTGCCCCAAGCCCAGCATTTCTGATAATTTATGTTTAAAAATTAGCACATAAATATCATGCCAAGTTTTTTTTTTTTTTTGTCAATAGCCCGCTGATGTTGATGTATTTCCACTTGTGCCACGAGTGCAGGTGAGTTGTGAGTTGTAAATTTAGATGACACCCCTGGAAAATCCTAATTACTTTTGGAAACAACCAACATTTGAAGAAGTGGCTCATCCTCTGATGTGTTTGGCCTGTAATTATTGGCCAGAACGGCAATCTGTAAGTTCTGCACTTTCTGTTTTGCTAGGTCTATGCTCACCTGCATTTTGTGGGGAAACAATGACTTTGGAGAGGCAGACCTGCCGTAAACCCAGCTTCATTACTTACCATCCCTGTAACCTGGGCAACCCATTTAATCTCTGTGAATCTTCCCGTAAAACGTTGATAGCAACACCATTTTAAGATTGATGGTAATGTATATATTTTGTCTGCAACAGTGTATGTGATCAATAAATAGTAGTTATTATTCCTGCAAAAATAATCAAAGCAATGATGGGACATTAGATTAAACATCAAGGAACAGGAATTGAGTAAATGGCTCATTTTTAGACAATGAAGAAAATGTCATTTAGGACATAAGTGGCCATCTTTCTTGAAGTGGAAGGTGATTCTTGGCTCCCCTTCTGAACGTAAGCAGAACACGTGGGAGTGTGGGGTGACGGTCCGGGATTCATAACCCACGTGAGAGCAAATCCTCTTTCCATGGGGCTGCTCATCACCTCACAATGTATACATTTTTCTATTGATAAAATGTGCAGGTTTTCATAGTTTGGGAGCAAATGAAAGTGAAACTTCTGTCTCACAATTCATGTGAGTTGGTTGACAATTATGTCGTTTTTGGGGGATGGATAGTGGACCTTACCCTGCAGTGAATGATAAGGCCGTCCAGGCAGCAAGCAGGGAGTCTAGACCGTCTTGCTAGGGTTCCTTGGATACAAGCAACATCTTAGAAGCACCTGTGTCTTTCTATCCTCTGTATGACCCGGACCCAATTCACAGCGCAGTGAGGGACTGAAAGGTGAGGGACATCCTCAGCATCACGGAGCCCAGTGGCAGCTCGCTACTACCGACACCGCACTGTTCGGGTGGCCGGACCCCTCTGGGAGCCGCCGCCTCTGAGGGCTGAGCCTCCGCATTAGCCTGTTCTGTGTGTGTCCACGTGGTGCCAAGCCCGGCTCAGGGCATCATCACGTGGCACCCGAGTCTTCTCTCGACAGCACCGCTGGCACGTGAGCTCCCAGACGGTGCAGGACATGTGTGTCTCACTCACGTGTGTGTGTCCAGTGGCCAGGCGGCCGGAACACGGCAGCAGTGTCTTCTAGGGAACGGAGGACACGCCGCCCTCACCTGGCCCGGAGCGGAGCCAGGGTAGAGCTGGTGCGGGAAGGAGGCAGCGGGCTCCTCACCTGGGGTGCTGCTGCAAATGGAGCCACAAGCTGGGCCGGCGGTGTCTGCGGCGACTAGTGCAGGGGCACGCGCGTGTGCCCACCCTGATCTTAGAGTGTGACCGGACGGTGCAAGGGACACAACGGAATCGACCTGGGTCAAGGGAGGGTCCAACAAGGGAGGGTCTTGGGAGGAGCTGAGACTAAACTTAGCAAAGGTTCCCGGTTGAAAGCAGGATCATTTGGGGAAAGCGAGTCAGTTGGGAGGATGTCTGTAGATGTGTCCAAAGGCACAGTCGATGTTGCCTTCCTAACGTCACTGTCAGAGAATGAAGGTTTCTATTGCTCAACGTCAATACTTCCGGTCTTTGATCTTGACCTGCTCTGCTTTTCCTCGGAGGCACCTTGCTTCTCTGTCTCTTTCTGTCTCTGTTCTCTCTCTCTCACTCCGCTCTTCCTTGGGCTCCTGTTTCTTCGTCTACAAACGTGCTTAGTGTTGCAACTTAAGCAACAGCAGCGAAACACTAACCCCTGCTTACTTCTCCACTACTTCTCAACCCTCTCTCCTCAGACGTCCTGAAATGTTTGCGGTCTCTGTTTCAGGGTGCGCTCACCCCGCTTCACCGTGGCTCACGGCTCGCGACGCTGACAGCCCGTCCTTGGTGTGCGCCCAACATCTCCCAGCCCCCAAGCTGCCCCCGTGTCCGTCTATTCTTATTTTCCTGGGTGTCTCGGTAACGCTGGATACAATTAGTCACTTGATTCATAATGAGATCAAGAACGGCGATATGAATGTCAATAATCAGGATATAAAAGACCTGATGATGACTCCGGTCGTCTCCCCTCAAAATCCGTCACCCCATCTCCTCTTGATGAAAGCATCAGCCCAGTCCCAAATGAGAGACGTTGTACGAAGGACCTGACCAGTACTCTTCCAGACTGTCAAGGTTGTCGGGAGGAAGGAAATCTGGAAGCTGTCACAGCCGAGAGGGGTGAAGGGGACATGGATGATTACGTGTGGCAAGGCGTCCTGCACGAAGTCCTGGAACAGATCAAGGATGTGAGGTAAACTCCAAGGGACTCTGCATAAATGATGGACATTTCCGTAAAACGATGATTCGATTTTGGTTTGTTAGTTGTGACAAAGCTATCACACTAATGTGAGATGTTAATTGAAGGGGAAACTATATGAGGCACACGAGGACCCCATGTGTAAGATTTCTGTAAATTGTCAGTGGTTCTAACTTAAAAAGGTTATTTTTTCTAAAACATCCAATGACATAAAGGTTTTGGAATGACCCTCTTTAACAAAAGCCTGAGTGTTTTCCTCATATAAGAGGCTCAGTATTACCAAATTGAGGACATTACTTAAGAATTAAAATACTAGGGGCGCCTGGGTAGCTCAGTTGGTCAAGCGCCCAACTTCAGCTCAGGTCATGACCTCGAGGTTCACAGGTTCGAGCCCCATGTCGGGCTGTGTGCTGACAGCTGGAAGCCTGGAGCCTGCTTCTGATTCTGTGTCTCTCTCTCTCTCTCTTCCCCTCCCCCGCTTGTGCTCTCTCAAAAATAAATAGACATTAAAAAATAAAAAAATTAATATACTGAAGAATATATATATTTCCATAAATGATTGGTTTTTGAGTATAATCATCAGCTGATTATATCTCAGAATAAATACATTGATTAAGTTAAAATGCACCAATGGGAAGTAGAAAGTTTGTAAATTTCCTTTGTTTTTTCTTGTGCTTTTTTTTTCCCCTTGAAGAAAACATTCTTCATGGAAATGTATGAGTTGACATTATAGTCTAATCATACTTTATCATGTAAATGCATATTTACAATATTTTTAAAAGGTGGATTATGTAAATCATTTTAGGGACGTACAAAAAAAAATGTAGATTATTTATCCGCCAGAAAATTACACATTTAGAAATGTGTTGAAGAGCATTTTCTTCAAATGAGAGACCATCAGTGCTCATCCTCGTTGGAACAGCATGATCAGATCATGCGCTTTATTTAGACAAAATATGCAGAGAGCATTCTGATGCAGGGAGCTCTAAACGTGCCCGCAGCCGCCAATTTCCAGTGTTCAGTGTAATCATTGTTTTAAATTTCCTGCACGACTTTCTTCCAAGTCATCAGCCCTATTCTTGGAGATGTATCCAGGATTTCCTGTCTAGAATAAGGGGAAGCAGTTACTCATTTAAGGGAATATGTATAAGGTAGACTTTCCCCTCTTGCAGATGGTGGTTCACGTGGCCTTTCCGCTCTGTACGTTGTCCCTGCAGCCCAAATGCCCCCTGGGAGGCTGGGAAGGCAGGAGTGTGGCCAGGGGTCTGTTCTTCCCCTTATCCTGGGCAGCATATGTGCATTTGCCCCCTTGAGGATTTGTTGGCCTTCCCGACATTATACTGGGGCTGCAGGCAGGAGAGAGGGGAACCTCAGGCTGGGGAGGAATCCTCTCGATCTCGCGCTCCAAGAAACACCCAAGGATGTCCAAGAGTGTCCGTCCTTATTGCTTCCAGCAGCTGCAGACACACTCCATTCCTCGGAGGCAGGGGTGCAGATACCGGGCTGGCGCTCTCTGTGTGGCTGCGGGCTGGCCACACTGCCTTTCGGGCATGGGTGCCCTGGGTCGGAGGCTGTGGGCGCAGTTACAGAAAGGTAGTACCAGCAAGAGGTGTGCGAAGAGGGGCGCGTCACGGAGGCAGAAGGGGTACCGCTAACCACACCCTCTTTTCTCAGCCCAAAGTTAAAATCAATGGAGACACAAAGAGGTCAGGAAGATGCAGGATAAGATAGTGTTATATCATTTTTTATTTATTCATTTAGAGAGAGAGCATGAGCAGGGGAGGGGCAGAGTCAGGGAGAGAGAGAATCCCAAGCAGGCTCTGCACTGCCAGCACAGAGCTTGCCCTGGAGCTCAACGTCATGAACCATAAGATCACGTTGAGCTGAAATGAAGAGTCTGATGCTTAACCCACTGAGCCCCCCGGGCGTCCCTAAAATATCATTTTTATGCTGATGAAGCAGCAGGAGCATGTGGTTTGTTCACCACATGGGAAGGTTTGTATTTCACCCTAATTAATAAGACTTACCCCCAAAGTCATAATAAACCTTTGGCATTGACCATCTGTCCAGCGGCATCTGCATCTAAGAATCACGCTCAGAGAGGCAGACCGGACCTGTGCTTCCTGCTGGCCGCTGGCGTCCGTGGGCAGAGAAGAGGGCCGAGGTCACTTTCCTGGGCTGCCTCCAAATCTGCCGGCCGGGTAATCTGGGTGGGAACAAGTGCAGGGAACCCAAAGGGTTATTCTTTTGCACGGTCTTCCTCTGGGAAGAGGGAGAAAAAGAGTTTCCTCCCACCTAAACTGTGTCTTTGACAGCAGAAAAAATGCACGCCCATGGTCATTTGTCTTTTGGGGGACATTACTCATTGTTTACCGCCCCGGGCTAAAGGCTCGGGGCTGGGAAGATAGGAAAGAAATGCAAGGCATTGTCTCTGCTTCCTGGAGATTACAATCTGCCTGCAGTGCCCCAACCAATGGCACCGTTTAGGTAACAAATCACAACATATTATCAACTGCGCCAGTGAAAGAGACAGATGGCGGAGGCTTGCGAAGCCAGAGGAAGGGACAGCACAGCGCGCCACGCGGGAAAGCCGTCTTGCACAAGCGGGCTCTTCCAAGTGCACCGAAAAGGATGGGAAGTTCTTGGAAAGGGAAGTACAGGACGGAGGGATTCTGTGCGCGCACACATGGGTGTGTGCGTGTGTTTGCGCATGGGTGTGCGCGCTGAGTGCTGGGTGCACACGCCACAGGTGGATTTCTGTTGGCTAAGCCATTTCTCGAGCTTTCTTTCCGGATGGAAGCATATTCCTTGACTCTGATTATGTTGTGTGCCCACGAAGCACCCTGGGCTTAGTCCTGGCTGCATTGGAAGCTCAGTCCGTCTGTAGCATAAAGCGGATGACACGTTGAAACACTGAGGGAGGAGAAGCAAACACGTGGTGTCTGGCCACCGAGGGGGTGCGGGCTAAGCCCCGTGTCTCAGCCACAGAGACAGTGTTGTGTGAAAGAGCAGCTAGAGATGGGGCAGTGGGGTTGGCGAGGGATGGAGCACACTTGGGCGGGGATGGGGACAGTGGCAAGATCCAGGGGCCCCTGGGGGCTCAGCCGTTAAGCGTCTGACTTGGGCTCAGGTCATGATCTCACAGTTCGTGAGTTCGAGCCCTTTGTTGGGCTCTGTGCTGACAGCAGAGGGCCTGCTTTGGATCCTGTGTCTCCCTCTCTTTGCCCCTCCCCTCACCGCACTTTCTCTCTCTCTCTCTCTCTCTCCCTCCCTCCCTCAAAAATAAGTGAACATTAGAAAAACAAAGGAAAAAGTCCCGGCAGTGCCAAGGGGTATCTGAGGAAGGCTGAGATTCTGTGTGTTTCCCCCGACCTTTATTGATACAGAATTGACACGCAACATTGTGTAAGTTTAAGGTGTACAACATGTTGATCTGATACATTTATAAAATGCAAAATGATGGCCACCAGGGTATTGGCTACAATCTTTATTTCGTCATATAGTTTTGTCATTTCTTTTTTAAAGTTTATTTGTTTATGTTTGAGAGAGAGGGAGATTTATTTTGAGAGAGAGTTATGATTTCTTTTATTTTTCTTTCTTTCTTTTGTGTGTGCGTGTGCGCATGTGCGTATGGTGAGAAGATTTAATACCTAGTCTCTTAGCCACATTCAAAAGTTGTAGGATTTTCTTATGTGAACCCCACACTTCAAGTTTCTATCTATTTCTTACTACTTAAACTTTACAGCCTGTGTTCACTTCTTGTCACATGCATCAAGAACAAGACAGAGATATGGAAAAATATAGAATGACTCATCTATATCTACGTAATTCTCTTTGATTTAGCAATTCCATTCCAGAGCTATGCTTTAACAGAAATCAGCATAAATACGCATGAAACCGTCAAAGAGGAAGAAAGCAAATCTTTCAACCAACCAGGTATTGGATCATATTAGAGTAAATTATGCATCATAACTTGATGACATGTAATAAAGCCATTAAATTAATTTATACCCCAGCTACATGCCAGGTGCCTGTTATTGCCGAGCATGAAGGGTTTCACAGAACATGAAAAGTGCTTATGCTGTAATATTATGTAAAAATTGTAACAAAATTACACATGTGGTAACTCATGAGCATGACTGTGGACATACCCCCTCCTCAAAGTCATGCCTTGGGTTAAGACTTGAGAAGAATATTGAAGAGCAGGCTTCAGTGACAGAAGGGTATGTGATTCTATTTACTTCTCTGTAAGTTTTATGTTTCTCAAATTTCTTTTTTTTTTCTTGTACACAAAAGCTCACAGCAGCTTTAATAATAATAATCTAAGCTGGAAACAATCTAAATATCCATTGCCTAATGAACAGATAAACAAATCGCAATACATCCATGCAATGCTAGCAGAAAAGGGAACAAACTTCACAGACATTATGCTGAGTGAAAAAGAGACACAAAAGAATATATGTGACATGGCTTTGTTTACATTCAACTATAAAAAAGGAAACAGACTAAATAGGCTTGTGCTCTGGAGGTAGGGCTTCAAGCATCCAGTGAAATGGGCAGTGGCTCTAAATCCGCTGGTCCATGGGGCTCACACCTTTTCTGCATGGATGCGTCAGTGGTGGGTTTGGGATTTATGCTCCCCTTCGTTTTACTTCTGTCCCTGATGATGCCCAGGACTGTGTGTGTGTGTGTGTGTGTGTGTGTGTGTTCAACTGGTCGGTCTCCACAGCGGCTGACTTTACAACCTGTCACACCTGGGGTCACTGGGATCCACTCGGGTCGGCTGGGCTCCAGGGACCTGTCCTTGGCAAGTGTCTCCAGCATTTGGCATAAATCACAGCTCGTGGGTGATGTTGTGCCATCATGTCAGAGGCTGGATTTGCTCCCTGGGAAAGTTCCAGGGTTCACAGTAAAGACAGAAGTCACGGCACTGAGACGAAGGGTGTTTTTCTGCCGTGGGGAAGAGCCGCCGCCTTGCTGTGCCCCGGGCCTCTGATTCCTAAAAACAACGGCTGCTCCCAGTCTCCATTCTGAGCACTGAAGAAGCACGCGCCCCTGGAGGACTTCGGCGCAGAGCCCAGCTGTGCACGGGAAGCTCGCATGTTTGAAGGGAGCACTTTGGTGAGGTCGGTAGGGAGTGTACGTGGTGGCCCCAGGCACGCAAAAGGGGGTGTCTGCCATTTCTGTCGTGATCGCTTGGGGTGTTTGAAGACTGGGGATACACCAGTGTGGGTGTTCCTTGGGTTTTAATAATCTACGAAGTCGAGGCAAACGATGACTATGTAAGTGAACAGGTGGGGGATGCGGGAAGTTTGGGTGCCGGGAAATGACCCTGGCCGTGCGGGCAGGTTGTTCGGGGAAGGCCTGTACAAGACAGTGACCCGAGGGGAGATACAGGTGGCAATGAGTCAGGTGTGCAGAACTTAGAGCCTTCCAGCCCTACGGAATCAGAAACGCCATGGAGCCAGAGTAAACACAAGGCGCTCAAGAGTTGCGCCTGGTGCCCCAGGGAGGATCCTGGGGGCTGATGTTGGAGGCGGGCGAGGAGAGGCAGTGCGTGTGGACCACGGCGAGCATCTGGTGTGCCGCCGCAAGATTTTGAGCAGGGGAGTAGCTGCGTATAGTTTTTATTTAATGTATCGTTGTAGTTTCTCTGTGTTAAATGCGTTGTGCAGAGTCCGAGAGCAGCGCAGGGGACCCAGTAGGGGCCTGGCAATGGGAGCGTGTTCAGGCCCCGGCAGCAGGGCTCTAGCACATCGGGTGGTTTGTGCAAGACAAGAGAAGGAATTGGTGGTGATGACAGTTTGGTCTGAGCTCCTGGACAGAAGGACCCGCCGTTTGCTGCGTCGGGAAGGACGCGGGCAGTCAGCTGGCCGTGGGGAGGCGTGCGGGCATGTGGCCCCGTGATGCCTGCACTCGCTAGTGACATGCCGATGGCAATGTCAAGGGGGCCGATGGCACGCAGACTCTGACCTTCCGCGGGAGCTCGGGTAGAGATAGGAGCATGCCTGTCCCTGGCGTGCAGGTGGAATACATGATCATTCCTTCCGTAGTGACCCCTGGGGCCCAGCGCAAAATGCAGATGCGGGTCCCTCATTCTCCAGTCCTTAAAAATTTCAAGAGGACAACAGCAGACCATCGGCCAAGGGTGGCCCTGTGCGCGTCCCCTGTCGTAGAGAGAATCCCAGGAGGATTCCTCACCCTGGGGGCTCGCGGAGGAGGGAGCGGTTGTTGGCTTCGAGCAGCATTGATTCAGTGGAGGAAGAAGGCGGAGGGCTCCCTGTGGGGCGCTGTGGGTACATCAGTGACCGGGGCGAGGGCGTTTTCAGGGGTCCGAACGAGAGGACACAGGCCTGGGTGAGGTGGTTTGGGGGAACCGAAGGCAAGGGATGAGAAGAAGCGCAGGACACTGGAGTCAATTAAGGCGCCTCTCAGGACGGCGCCTCAGGTCTTCCTAGAAAACCCAGGGCCTCTGCTTTCCGTCGTCATTTAGCGCCTCCTGACACCCTCCTGCTGCTGGCTTTGCAGCTGTGCTCGGGTCAGGACGCGCCCCTCTACGGCTGCCGGGGCGCCGCGTCCTCAACTGTGTCCCAGTCTGCTCACAATGCAACCCTGTCGGAAAGAGCGGATCCTTTATACCATCTTGCGAGAGGGGCGCCTCAGATTCGTACGGTGGTGTGGCTTGTTCACAAAGCAGGAGACCTCTGCCAGGCAATCGGAGGGGGAAAATAGCATAATTTAGAACGAATCACCCTTTGACTGTCTTGTGCCCACAAGTTAATCTGGAATAGCAGCTAGCAGCTGAAGGTGTAAGTGAATTAACATTGATTCGAGGAAACTGTGTTTTCAAGCCACTATTATATTTCTGAAGACACAAGGAATTCTAAAAAAGCTTCAAACTTCTTGGCATCAGTGCTGGGGAGCCTCTCTCTATTTAACATATATATATATATATATATATATATATATATGTATGTATGTGTGTGTATACGTGTGTGTGTGTGTGTGTATTTATTTGTATTTAGCACTAGTACATTAAAAGAAAGTTACTCCTGAGCACTTTGAAGTATTGTAGCCAATGCAACAAATCTGGAGAATTCCAATTCTCTGATTTCCAGAAGCGACCTCAGTGGTTTCTTTGCAGAACTGACAATGCTTCCCGAGGGTCCTAGGCTCATCTCATTGGATCTCGTCCTCCCTGTGCCCATGCAAATTCCAGAATCCACAAACTCAACCTACTACCTGCTACTTTTCAGTTAGTGTCTTCTTTTACCACAGAGTTAAAGAGCTCCTAAGAATATGAGTCCATATATATATATTCTTAATTACTCCTTGCTTTTCTAGGTAGTGAGAATGAGTTCAGAGAGAAAAAGCAAGTGGCCTAAACACGCCCAGGGTCCTCAGTGGTGGAGCCGGACTCTGCTCTGTGTCTCCGCCCTGCCTCCCCCCCCCGCCCCCCCCCGCCCGGACAGCATTCACTCCCAGGTCGTCTCTGGTGCAGAGCTGCGTGCTTTACTGGTGCTGTACCTGTTCTGTAGAAATTAGCCAAGCTGCAGAACTGTACGACCCTGTTGATTTGGGCAGCTGGGGGGGTGGCTCTCAGTGAGGTCATGAAAGGCACAGCATTTGTGCCAGATGTCAGCTCCGAGAGGTGACAGCCCCTTGTCTGGGACCCTTGCAGCCAAGTACCTTGTGGAATTAGGAAGTGTTCAGACGTTAGCAGGCAAAGCGCTGCCTGGCTGTAGAAGTCACGATGCGGCTTTCTGGGGCAGCCCCCAGGGGTCAATGTGGCTGATCCTCTGCCTTAGTCTGGCTGCTGTGACAAATACCGCGGGCTGGGTGGTTTAAACAACAGGTGTTTAGCCTCACAGTCTGGAGGCTCAAGTCTGAGACCAGGCTGGCCGTGGGTGGAGCTCCCGAGAGGACCTTCTTCCAGGTCGCACACCGTTGTCTTCTCATGCCCTCACGGGGCAGACAGCGGAGAGGGGAAGCTGGCGCTGCGGTGGCTCTCACAGGGCGCTAATCCCATCTCGGGCCCCCCCTCGTGTCCTCAGCTAATCTTAATCCCAAAGACTCCACCTCCAAACACTATCCTTGTGGGCAAATTTGCAACATAGGCATTTGAGGGAGGACACAGACATCCAGTTCACAACATCCTCATTATTTGCGGGTCCCGTATTTGCAAGTTTGCCTGCTTGCTAGCATTTATTTGTAACCCCAAAACTAATACTTGCAGTGCTTTCTCCATCAGACATGGGCAGAGCAGCAGGGCACTTGAGCCAATGAAGGTCAGGCTCCGGGATGAGACAGACAATCATCCTCTGCCTCCTAATCCAGGCCTCCCCCTGCAAGCACCGGTCCTTTCCACAGCGTGGTTAGTGCCATGTTTTCACGTTCCTGTGTTTTCTGCTGGAGACTTCGTTGTTTAAAATGGCGCCCAAGCATAGTGGGGAGGCGCTGTGGGTGTTCCTAGAGACACGAAGGCTGCGATGTGCCTCACAGAGAAAACACGTGCTGGATAAGCATCTCTCATGTGCTGGTTACAGCCCTGTTGGCTGTGGGTTCAATGTTACTGACTTGACAATGGCTATTCTGTATGGTGTCCTTAAATAGAAACACACAGACAACAAGGTCATGGATTGGTTGGTTGACAGACACGTGACCAGAGGCTCTCAGGAACCCCACCTTGTGTTCGTCCAGGGTCCTTGGTTCGGTGTTTGTGCATTCAGTGACTTCTTAGAGCATATCTACCACAAATGACCAGAATCAGGTGTACCTCGAGATTTGCTTCATGAAAACTATGGATATTCACACAGTTGAAGCAATAAAGACTTTAATTAGCCTCATGTCAGGTCAGGTTTTATCATTAATTTATTTTAGGTTAGGCCAGGTGCAGCCACCAAATGAGTCAAGGAAAAATATTGGCTTTCAAATTCTGGATGGCGGAAATTCAAGAAAGGAGCTGTGACTCTCTCTTACCTGGTATAAATCCCTGTAGGCTCCATGTAATGGAAGAGTGTGTTAATTGGCTTAGGATGTTGTGGAGAAATCTATCAATACACCATTTCTTGAACTTTTAAAATTAATTAGTTTGTGAAAGTCCTCTTGCAATTGTTTATATTCTCCTTATGGATAGCAAACCTCTTTTGTTACTCATGTGAAACCAAGCTTTAGTGGAGCAGTGTTGACTTACCACAAATTCCAAAGTCATAAAGTACAAGGTGTAGATTTAATAGAGACAACTCTTGCTTTCCCGTGCTTGGAGGTGCAGTTGAGGCATGGTTTTACGGACAGGATTTACATCTCATCTATGCCCTAGTTACAACCTCCCTTTCTATCAGATCCTTCATCAGAGCAGCTAATGGGAAGTAAATTGGTTGGGTTGAGTTGGATCTTCTGAGTCTATCCTGGGATTGCTGCTGCTGAGAAGCGAAGTGACCAATCTGGCACCAGAGCAGGCTCTGGATGATGACGGGTCAGTCATATAAGAGAAGAGGAAATGCATATACACAGGTAAAAAAAAGACAGAATTTTATTTTTCTTTTAAGTATGAAATTTATCTTATTAATAAATATGTGTGTAATTTCTTAAAAAATATGTTGTAATGTTTATTCAGTTTTGAGAGAGTGAGAGAGACAGAGCATGAGCGGGGGGGGGGGGGGGGGGGGGGGGGGAGACACAGAACTGGAAGTGAGCTCCAGGCTCCGAGTTGTCAGCACAGACGCTGACGCGGGGCTCGAACTCATGAAGTGTGATATCATGACCTGAGCCAACGTCAGGTACTTAACCGACTGAGACACCCAGGCGCCCCAATATGTGGGTATTTTCAAATAAAAAGTTTCAAATGTAAAGAAGTGTACGTAATAAATGTTTACTTGGCAGTTAAGATGTAACACTACCAATTTAAGAGGCATAATATATGTTTTCACATTTTACATTATTCTAGGTCTGTGTTTGAGTGAAAATCTATTCGTGAGCACTTTAGAAGCAACTTAAAAAGCAATTTGGAAGTGTTTTCTGTCTCATGTCTTTTGAATGAGATGGTGCTAATGTTAACCACTCACATACCTCCAGGTGTTTTCTAAGTATCTCAAGTTGTGTGTGTGTGTGTGTACAATATAATAATAATTTGAGACATGGCAACCGCTTTAGCTATTTGAGATCACAGAAGAGTTTAGAGAGGATTGAAAGTGATTTCCTATTTTTGGATGCATTTTATTGTTTCTAGCTTTGAATGCATAGTTATTATTGCAATTGGTAAAAAAACATTATATTTAAGTTATTTGAAATATTTTTATGCTGTTGGGAATCTTAAATATATGTTGTTTTAAATATACGTCTACTTTTTTGATGAATCTTCAACAATTCATACCATTAGTTAAGATTTAACCCTAAATCCGTGAAGGAATACTAACTGGAATCTGGTTGTTACATGAGGATATAAATAAGTGAATTTTGGTCCATATGCCCACACACATAGACACACATTTGTATTTTCTAAATAGATTTTTTTTAAGTTTATGATTTGAAGACAGCAGTATACTATCAATGATATAAAAATGACTGGTTTGATTTTTTTTTTTTTTAAATATTTTTTATTTATTTCTAGGAGAGAGAGAGAGACAGCGTGAGCAGGGGAGGGTCAGAGAGAGAGGGAGTCACAGACTGAAACAGGCTCCAGGCTCTGAGCTGGCAGTCAGCACAGAGCCCGACGTGGGGCTCGAACCCACGAACCGCGAGATCATGACCTAAGCGAAAGTCGGACGCTTAACCGACTAAGCCACCCAGGCGCCCCTGACTGGTTTGATTTTGAACACAATTCAGTATTTTTTCAAACTTTGACATGTAAAAAAGCCAAACTGTCATAGACATCGTGATAAATAAGCTCCAGGGAATGGAGGATTATGGGATAGATTGTTGCCATGTGGTTCAATTCTGCCTGTTTCCTAAGAATAGAGAAAAAGTGTTCAGTGATGAGTGGTCTTCTTGGAAATGGTCTTGTGGTAAGCGTCTGGTCTCCCCATGACAATGCTAAGGTCACCTGGACCCAGGGGTGGGAGGCGGGAAGTTGGCACTTGTGTGGTCACTGCTGGTCATGTACAAATGTGTCAGAGCCAGCATCTCCCAGTTTCCTTTACTCATAGGCAAGAGGAGCTGTGTTTCTAGGACTTCAGAAAATGAAACACTTTGACTAGCTGGTAGCCAAGCCAGAGGTGGATAGAGATTCTCGTTTCCAGATGTGGGCCATGACGGGAGGTCTCTGTGAGCCCACACCCATGGTTCCCATCTACATTAAGGAAGCAAGGAATTCAGAGGAGCCAAAGATAAAATGAAATAATTGCCCAACTGATCAGTAGGGATCTGGAGAAGAGGGGGCGTGGGTGAGGCTTGGGCACAATGAACTAAGAGGAAAGGTCTGTAGACAATCAGGTTTGGGGTATACAACTGCTGGGTAATTTGTTTAAAAGCAAATTCCTTCTATGAAAAAGAGTTTCTTTGCTCTCTTGAGTATAAGTTTCTAAGTCATGTTCCTTTTCTAAGAGAATTACATACAATCGTCAGATACATGATAGTCATGGCTAGTCACATTCTATGAGAAGAGGGTGAGTTTCCACTTCTCTGTGAGCTGCCTGCTTCCTGAGCAGGTGTTTTCCATGGGTCTTGGGTGATGGAGAGGCCGACAGGTGCATTGATCAATTTTCCCCATGATCTCCGTGATGATTCATGATCCTTTGGCTATTTTTCAACTCAAGTTAGACAATAACACTACTGCCTTCAGCTTATCAGGGGAAGCTTACCAGACACTTCTTCCTGTCTGGGGGATGTGAATTGTCAGCCTCCGTGAAATCACATTCTGATAGACTTTAGTATTATTCACGATTTCTTATTCCCTCCTCTGTAGTAGGATTATCCATCCCTATCTTTGCCATGGCTCCCTTTAGAAGGACTGTCCTTACTCACCACCATGGTAGACTTGGCTATGTGACTTGCTTTGATCAGCAGAATGTGAGCAGATGTGCCCAGATGAGCAGGAACCTTAAATGTTATGTTAAGGTCCAGCTCAACCTCTTGAGCTCCTGTCCTCTCTTGAGGACATCGTCTCCTGGAGAAGAGCTACTTCCTCAGTAGGGGTCCTAGGATGGGAAGGCTCAGGGTAAGCCACACTGCAATAGATCTGTAGCCTGGGACAGAGGCCTGGGCAACTGGTAGACCTCAATTATGTGGGTAGGAAATAAGTGTTATTTTGAGCCATTGAGATTTGGGGGCTGTCTGTTACAAAGTGAGTGTATACAACTGATACACACACCAAAGGGACCACGAGAGAATATCATACTGGGCAAAGTCTGAACAAAGAGTGGCGTTAGAGAGCCATTGCCACAATAACATTACATGACAAGCCAAACTTAGTGTTTTAAAAGGAGAGGACTTGACTTAGCTCATGCGTTTGTGTGTCTAGGAAATCAGGGCTGTTTGCAGCTGTGAGATTCTTTTGGTCTCAGTGGGGATCGCTCACCCATGTGGCAGTAGGTTGAATATTAAAAGGACGGTGGAAGCCACTCAGGCCTCGTTGTCCGGCAGGCTGGCCTGGACTTGTTTGAACAACAGTGTCAGAGCAGAAGTGGAAATGCACAGGACTCTACTGGGTCTCTGTTTGCATCACATCTGCTAACATCCTGCTACACTGTTCTGTATAGAACTTGTTTGTGTGAATTGTCATGCATTTCTACCCAGAGCTGCACATACACACTCATGGGTCCTTACTTGGCTTGTGCTCCATATCTGGTCTTGGGATCAGAATTGGCCTTTCTGTTCCTGACGCCAAGAGGGATTAACTTGCCTCACCTCCTTAAGTCAGACCAGGCTGGATCAGAGTGGGAAGAGATATATGCAGATGCCCAGACTCCTAAGATTGTGAGATATGATCAGAGAAGCAGAGAAGAAAACTCAGCTCATGAAGGCCTGCACTTAGGCAAACTTAATGAGTAACCCTAGATCGCACACGGGCAGTGTATATATTGCCCTGGTGGGAAGAGCTAGTTGGAAGCCTTACCAAAGGGGGGGACAGTCCTCCCAGAACTCCACCTGGGCTGCTGGGGGCTTCCCCAGCCAGGATGTCAGATGTTGTGAGCACCCGATTTGATGTACAAACCCTTCTTTGTCATTCTCTGTACTTCTCTCCCTCTTTATGTTTACTCTAGTTGTTTCATTCCATATATCTCCTTCCCCTTATAATTAATAAAGCTTTCCTCCATGAAGTAGGAAGTGTGGTATCCTGAATTACTATTATTCAGAACATAGAGGCAGTCCCAGGGCACATCAAGAGATGTATGTGATGCCCTGACCAGATGAGGGGGAGGTGCCGCCACAGAGTTCTATGGCCAAGAGCAAGGCCCCTGGAAGGGGGAAGATGTGGGGAGATTTGGCAGCCTGGCCCTGAAGGACTAGACACACAAAATGGAGTGACGGGCAAATGCAGGTGGAGGAAAGGAAGCACGCTGGTTTAGATTGCCCACTGGCACGGCCGTAAGAGGAAGTGCGTGGCTGCACCTACTGGGATCCAGTCTGGTGGTTCTTCTGATTCCACCCAGTGCTTTCTTGTGGACTCTGGTAGTATTCCCTCCTTTCAGGATCTAGAAGGGCTACTTTTATATGTGAACTTGGCTGGGCTAATGATGCCCAGGGGGCTGGTATAAGGTGATGTCTGGGTGTGTCTGTGGGGGTGTCTCTGGAAGAGGTTAACATTTGAACCAGTAGACAGAGTGCAGAAGCTCTGCCTCATCAATGCTGCTGACTTTATCCCACCTGCCCAGGGCCAGAATCGAAAGACAAGGTGGAGGGAGGGTGAATTCCTTTCTTTGCTTGAGCTGGGACGTCCATCTTCCCCTGCCCTTCAACATCAGAGCTCCTGGGGACTGAAATTTCACTGCCAGCTTCCCTAGGTATCCTGCTTACAGATGAAAGATCATGGGACTTCTCAGCTTCCATAATCACATAAGCCCTTACAATAAATCTCTTTGTATGTATCTAAGTATACCCTATGGGTTCTGTTTTCTCTGGAGAACATTGGCTAATGTAAAGTCTAACCTAAATGCATATTTTAACTCATGCCCAACCTGGTTATTCTCAGGGCCAAGAGTTGGTGTCATCTGCCCATCTGTGGGGTGAAGAACACCAGCTGAAAGACTATAGGGAAAGCAAGATAAAGTGTGCATGGAGCCCTGATGCTGCTAACTATGGCCTATTAACACAGGTTGTGAGTTTTGTTTTTAAATTTAATTTGAGAGAGAGAGAGAGAGAGAGAGAGAGAGAGAGAGAGCCTCCAAAGCACAGAGCCAAATGTAGGGCTCAATCCCACAACCCTGGGATCATGACCTGAGCCAAAATCAAGAGTTGGACACTCAACCCACTGGGCTCCCCAGGTGCCCTGTAAGCTTCTTACTGAGATATCTGAATTTGCTTTTGGATAAACTGTGAGTTTTGCATGGGATGGGGGAATGTAAAAGCAAAAATATATGTATTTTTATATATCTTCTCGCATTAGATGATGTTTCCTTGTATTGAGAATGAATCCTCTCAATCTAAGAATGCTTCACATTATTGGAAGTCATCATTATAGATTTTCTGACAAACATCTTTTGAGATGATAGCTGATATTTCATGTCAGTAATTAAAAAAAATGAATAGAAGCTTTTTAGTTACATTCTGTATAGTTCAGTGATGAAATACAGCAAAGTATATTTCCTCAATAGGTTAATCATTTTTCCCATTAGATAAAAAGTAGAAACTTGTATAGGGGAAAGCGCTTAGTTCTTAATTGATTCATCACTGGTATGTATAAAAGTATGTCTCTGAATCACTTACAATAGAAATCGAATTTAAAAATTTTACCAGGTTGATTGAAATATTCCTAAGACTGATGTGGGCATTGAACTCAGTGACAAGACAGAAGAAAGAAAGAAACAAACAAACACAAACTACTTCTGGATCTCCAGAAATATTTAAGGCATTTCTGAGCTTAATTACTGAGCTCAGGAGGGCACTGCATCCTTGCTGTCTCCTGGTGGCACTCGGGAGGGATCCATGGCAACAGTCCACTTCCGGAGGCCTCCCCCTCAGCTTGAGAGTGCGGTCTACATGGTAATGGGGAGAGGATCGTGATGAGCTCATCTTCAGTGTATGACGGCCCGGAGTCACAAGGATAACCTCAGAATCGCAGAACAAAGCAAGGACAAGGTGTCCCCAGGATTTGGTGTGGTCAGCTCTTCTCTCGGCTGTGTCCCGTGTCTTGATAAGCCCATAAAAGACATTCTCCATTTTGGTTCTCTTGTTTTTAATTTTTAAAAAGTTTTTAGCATTTCCTTTTGATTCTTTCTTAGCATTTCCATCCCTTTGCTCACCTTCCCCATCTGTTCTTTCATGGTGTCCACCTTTTTATGATAGCCCTTGGCATATTAGTCACAGGTGTTTTATTCTTTTTTATTTATTAAACAATTTTTTACATTTATTTATTTTTGAGAGGCAGAGAAAGACAGAATGCAAGTGGAGGAGGGGCAGAGAGGAGGAGACACAGAATCCGAAGCAAGCTCCAGGCTCTGAGCTGTCAGCACAGAGACCAATGCGGGGCTCAAACTCATAAACTGTGAGATCATGACCTGAGCCGAAGTCGGATGCTTAACCGACTGAGCCACCCAGGCGCCCCTAGTCACAGGTGTTTTAAATTCCGTGCTCTGATGGCCAACATCCCTGCCAGAGCTGAGTGTGGTTCTGACGTTTGCTTGTGTGTTTTGTCTCTTGGTATACCCTGTAATTTCCGGCTGCAAGCTGCGCATGAGGCGCTGGAAGGAAGGAACTGGGTACGGGCTGTTGCAGTTTCTGCCCGTGAATGCCCACTCTGGGAGAGTGTGATTCTCTGTATCCACCTGCCTGTGTCTCCAGGGCTGGGGGCAGTGATTTGCTCTGGGACCTCAGTTCTTTGGTGAGTCTACGAAGAGCTGTGATTTTCGGTTTGTTCAGCACTCTATGTTATTTTTTATCTTGTGGTTGGAGGGAGTGATGACTTCTAAGCTTCTTACATGCTGGACCAGGAGCTGGAAGTCTGTGTGGTCAATCCTTTAGGAAGCAACCTGTCAGCAGGGAAGGGCAACTGCCAGGGAATGAAATCGCTAGAAGGACACATTTTGGCAGGGAGATGGAACAGAGGCCGTACATATAAACACAAGCACTGCTCATTTTATTCTTCTCTCTGTTGTCCCGATGCACTTCCCAAATGAACCTTTCTATTGGTGGCATGGAATTTGGTTCTTGTTAGACGACAAGAAGTGTGTGTTCGTAGGTAAACAGAAGTTTATTTTTGGACACTTCCATGCTATTTTTTCTTGGCTTCACCCTATAAACCTTAAGAAGAACATTGAAGAAACAGAAATGAGTATCTGGAGCACGTCGAGACTTGAAGAATAAGATCCTGGAGACAGCAGTGGGAGTGTTGGGACTGTTCCTTCTGGGGGAGATCAGACTGGTCCCCTGACTATGTTATCAAACTATGTTCTCCTCAAAGGCAGCGTACACAGTCTATTGCAAAAGGCACATGTTACCAGGGGCGCCTGGGTGGCTTAGTCGGTTAAGCGTCCGACTTTCGCTTAGGTCATGTTCTCGCGGTTCGTGGGTTCGAGCCCCGCGTCGGGCTCTGTGCTGACTGCCAGCTCAGAGCCTGGAGCCTGCTTCAGTCTGTGACTCCCTCTCTCTCTGACCCTCCCCTCCTCGCGCTGTCTCTCTCTCTCCTAGAAATAAATAAAACATTAAAAAAAAAATACTTTAAAAAAAACATTTAAAAAAAAAAAAAAGGCACATGTTACCAGTAAAGGTTGCTGATGACAGTGACTAGTCGGACGCATTTTCACCGCCTAGTGCAGTGCCTGGGCCACAGAGGGTTTGCCGGCAGGTAAATGAATGGAGCCTAGCAAGTATAGCACACTGCCCAGATTTTCTTTCTCTGCTCCAGAGAATAGAAGTGAATGATATGGGCTTACATTTGTACAGTTAGTGAAGTTAATTATGGGAAATAACCCTTCTGGTATTTCTGGGAGCATTTGCTGGGAAAAGTCGAGTACTTCCTTTCCCGTCAAATATTTAAGATGGGAAGATTTAATTTTAATCCTACTTGATAGTGCTTGGGTCAACTATAAAATTATAATATTTAAAAAATCACTTCAAAAGACTTTTTTTTAAAGGAAGATTATCCTACTAGGCTTAAAAGAGAAACACATCCTTACTGGAGGGATCCTTCTACTATTATATTCATTCCATAGCTTCGATAAAGACCATTAACCTTGTCCCTGAGATAATCCACTTGTGATATTCACGGTGTCCCCTGGGTCTTAGAATAAAAGACAAACAAATGTATTCTTAGTTGTTTCTCAATTGTTTCTTTCCAAACAGAAAATGTCCATGTAGGGGTGCGAGTGTCTTTCCCTTTCAATCAGGAGGGAAGGAGTATGGCAGGGATGAGGGCTGAAGGCAGAAGTTCGCCCCCCAATGCTTGCGGAGTGTCTAAGTAACACAGCTCTCATAATTGACCAGCAGATTTCCAGGTCCAGCGCCTCCCCGGGTTCAAAGCCACACAAGTTAAAGTTAATCAAGTACAAAATGGCTTAAATTGGTACATTGCAAGTCGAGTGACAAAGTAGAAGAATCCTGTGGCCGACACCGGCCCCTCTCTCCGCGGCCCCCGCCCTCCTCCCTCTGAGCTCTGGTGTGAACTGCTTGGAAGAGAATTGGCATCAAATTATCTCTGCCTTGAGGGACTTCATGCTTTGGCACTCCAGCACGGATGGACGCGCGACTGCTAATGAGAGAGGCCGCCATCGGGGGATGTAATTCCGCATAGACATTTCCACCAAAATGGATTATTTCAGCCTCGTTGGTCACAGATTCTGTAGTTTTCCAGCGATTCATCTTACTATTAATAATGTCAGAGAATTTTAGTCCCTTGAATTAAATAATGATAAATAGGAGCCACGCAGTGCGCTAGGCTGAAGCAAGGCTGTGTATTTCGGTGTGCAGCACTGTCAGGCCTGATAAATCGGATCCCTGAAATAGTTTATAAAGCACTGAATTGATGTGGCCGTTGGCGAGGGAGAGAATTAATGTTGCCAAATAGGCCTGCAGCCTAGATTGGATGAAAGCTGAGGAAAGCCTTTTCTATAAATGCTGTGTCCATGTAGGAAATAGTCGCAGGGAGAGGGGAGTGAGGCACATGGGGAAATAATGTGCTTCAGTGAACTCGGGGGCGCCGGTGAGGGGAGAGGCTTCTTGGGGCGCCTGCAGGAAGGGGGAGGGTGGTCACAGTGCTCGTTTGAGGAGCTGGTGGCTGCTTCCCAGTTCTGCGGAGCTGGGCTGACAATTCCTTGTCAAAGGAAGCTGTGCTCAGCAGCCCTGTCTCATGTCCGCCTGCCCAGTCACCCTCTGGTCCACGCGACCTGTAATGATATCCCATTTGGTCTTTACATGGGAAATCGAGCTCGTTTCTTGTTTTTCTAAACATTTCTGTAACCAATGCCAGCTGGGGAAATGTTTGGATCACAGCACTTTGAAAATGTGCTAATTTATAAGTACTGTTAAAATAGCATTTCAATTAATAGCGGAATGTTTCTAAAGTTCAAGGTTGGATTCCAGTTTGTTTGGTGTCGGAAAAGGTCAGTCTTTCAATGTTTCCCTAATGAGTTCACTATAGACTTTAACTTAATAGACCTCTGAGCATTTTCTGAACACTGCAATACTGGGCCTGCCATTATTACTCCCCTCTGTTATCATCCATTTAACAAGGCTTTTGCAGATGTTTTATCAGGAGAAGGAAGATTAAAGCAGATAAACTCACTAAGCTCCTCACATTTTTGTAACTTCTCATATCTCTGTGATATTAATTTTTTAAAAATGTTTATATGTTTTGAGAGAGAGAGAGAGAGCCCGAGCAGGTGAAGGGCAGAGAGAGAGGGAGACACAGAATCCAAAGCAAGTTCCAGGCTCAGCGTTGAAAGCAGAGAGCCTGATGCGGGACTCGAACCCATGGACTGTGAGATCATGGCTTGAGCTGAAGTCAGACACTTAACCGACTGAGCCACCCCGGCACTCTTAATAACTGCAAGATATTAAAAAAAAAAAAAGTAAAAGGTGCTACATTTTTGTCCAAATGGGTTGATCCAAAGACAAAGTCAATGCTAGAAGTCCTGTCCCTTGAATACATGCTTTGCTCACCTAGGTTCTCTTTTTTTATAGGACTTTCTGAAGGATTGGAGTGGAATGGAAGACAAGACTCCAGGTCCTAAGTAATTTCCTGACCATGCATGATGATTTCCATCATGCTAAATATCTAGAAAGCATCTGAAAACAACATGTAAATAAATGTTGATGTATATGCTATTCAGCAACTCGATGCAGTGGGCTTTAGGTTTCATGGGAGATTTGCTTTTTGGTGAAGCTGGTGGGGGATTTTTAGGAAAGAAAGGACCCAATATGGTCCTCACATGGTGCATTTCTCTTGAGACCCCAGGCGGATAGTTATGGAGACCAGTAAGTAGAGACATGGTGAAAGACAGTCTCCATAAATAAAGTCGTGTCTTACCTAGATTATAATTTTCTCAACGCAAAGAACCCAGAAGAGTAGATAGTCACTGGGCAGACGGTTCCTGACAGAGGGTCAGCCTGCAGGAAGCTATTCAGATTCTTCACTTACCTGTGTTTCACACTGCCTGATAAAGGGTCCTCCTTTCGAGGAGGAGAACATGGGAACTTGGCTTTTCCCTGGTGAGGAAGGGTCCCGCTGTCGCTTTCCCACCTGAGGGTCCCACCTCCCTTGAGGATACTTCTTCCTGCTCACCTTCACCTGCCCGGAGGCGTCTGTGAGGACAAAGAAGTGCTCCTCTGTGTATCACATTCTCACACCGCAACCACTGTCTGGAAGCAGAACGCTGTGTCCCCTCAGGGACCACATCTGTGTGCCTGGATCAGAGATGGGTAAGTAGGTAAGTAGGGAGGGAAGGAGAGCGATCACTCACTTTGATTTGCCTCTATCTATCCCAGCTTTAAAACTGAAGGTTCTCAAGTCCCAAGAACCAACTCAGTCTCTAACTCAGTCCCTGCCAAGCTGGGACAGCTGGTCAACCCAAAATGCAAAATGTAAGTTACCCAGATGTGCGACTTGCCTTGAGTTTGGAAGACCATCTGCTTAGCTTTTTCTTATTTTGGCAGACTTTTCTGTGTGTGTGTGTGTGTGTGTGGTTTAGCATTTTATTTTGTTTTATTTTATTTATTTTATTTTATTTTATTCACACACACACACACACAGAGGGAGAGAGAGAGCGAGAGCGAGAGAGAGCGAGAGTGCACATGTGTGAGCAGGGGAAGGGCAGAATCCCAAGCAGGCTCCACATTCATTCCGTGCAAAGCCTGATTCAGGACTTGATCTCACAACCCTGGGATCATGACCTGAGCTGAATCAAAGAGTCTGATGCTCAAACTCCCTTGGAGTTCAGCTTTTTAAATCATACTGTGACATGTAAAAGCACAAACCATTAACATCTTACAATGATGGAGTTAAATAGGATTTAGCTTTTCCGTGATAAGAGAGGGTTGTCATAGACAACACCATTCTCGCCCATGGTTGACTGGCAATTCTCGCCCCTGTGAAGCTGAGAACTTTCATTTCAAGCAGAGCATTTGGCTGTTCCAGCCTCTTCTCTGCATTGTGTTTCTCCACAACCTGCCATGCGCCGGACATTCCTTCCTGTTGCCCTAGTGGCCTTGGGGGCTAACTTTCTGCTTCCTGGATGGGCAATTCTAACTGACAAAAACCCAAATGGGTGCAAAGTTCTCCTCCCCAGAAGGGCAGTGTTGGAGGCAGGTCTTTTGAGAAGCTCCTCATTTACTTTCAAGCTGATGGCTATGTTCAGGATGGTTGGAGTTGGTGGGAGTCTGATTTGCAAATTAGCTTAACATTCCTCAACTCTGATTTACCAGAAGTGAACAAAATCAGGCTGATCTGGGTCTAAAAATCTTCCGAGAGATGCAGGGTAGGGGTAATTTTTCCCTGTCTGAGTAAATTTGGTTTGGCTGCTTTAAGTCGTTAGCAGGGCAGCTTTTCTTAGTCCAAACTAGCTGTCTGCTGCATACATTGATGCGCTCCATGGTGAGCTAGAAGAAAAAATCCGAAACAAAAGGGAGATGTAATCAACTACGCAATTTTCCTACTAGATGTGCTACTTATGATAGAAAAACAAAGGGATGTCTACACTCTGCCTGTCAGTTGATGTGGATTCTGTGGGCTGGGGGGAGAGACTGATTACAAGCGCCGGTGTGCAGTGAGGACAGCACAGCTGGATTGAACCTTGGCTGTGCTGATTGCCCAGACGGGGGGCTGCCCATCTCGCTGCTTTACATATTCAGTAGGAAGCACACGCTTAGGTTAACGGGAAGGGCTCACTCCAACGCTGAAGAATGTCTAACCCCTCCATCTTTCTTCTGACTCTGGCGGAGGTCTCTAAATTGGGAGTAATCTTGCATAGCCCGTGGGCTCCCTCCGTGTGGTCCAACCAGGTGAGCTAAGGATGAAATGTGGCAGCCCGTACAGGGCTGTTAAATGTAATGGACATGCCATGTCAAGAGCGATAAACCAGCAGGGGATGCACAGACTTGAGGGCTGCTTTTATGAACACATCCAGAGCCTTATCAGCCCCAATCACAGGCCACGAGCAGAGGGGAGAAGGAACAGCAGGCTTCCAGGCTCTCTGAGACGGGAGCAGAAATCTGCCCATTAGCCCCAACCGATTAAAGAGCAGCTAAGCCTCCAGTGTGGCAGATGGACGTCAGAGAAGTCCCAGACATGCCCCTTATCTGGGAAGGGAGCAGCTATCAATTTAAAAGGAAAATAAGACTTATAGCTACAAAATGACCGAGGAGCTAGGGAAACGATGACATATGAAGTAGGCGGGATTTATCACATAGGGGAATTGGGAAGCTCCAGGAAAGTCCTCTCCATGAAATAAAACCCAAAGAGCATCTCACAGCCCGAGGCCCCTTCCGATGTCCCGCAGCCTGGATCCCTGACTGATCTGCCTGTCCCCTAACGAGTCACTGGGTGGCCATGTCCGTCTGCTCTCTTTTGGCTTAGATGTGCTAATATTTCTTCTGCCTCAATGCCTTTGTGTCCTTTCTCTCTTTTATTTTATGTTTAACCTTTTTCTTTTGTCTTTTTTTTTTTTCATTGACAGTCTGGGGAGCCAACATTCCACATATTGCTCAGTGCTCATCACCTAAGTGCACTCTTAATCTCCTTCACCTACCTCCTCAATCCTCCCTCACTTCCGCTCCTGAAGCCACCACTTTGTTCTCTGCATTTCAGTCTGTTATTTCATTTCTCTTCGTTTTTCTGTTTTCTTTCTTATTTTTTTAAGTTTATTTATTTATTTTAAGAGAGACAGGGAGTGAGCAGGGGTGGAGAAGAGAGAGAGGGAAAGAGAGAGAGAATCCCAAGCAGGCTCTGTGCTGTCAGCCCAGAGCCCGACATGGGGCTTGAACTCAAGAACCATGAGATCCTGACCTGAGCCGAAGTCGGATGCTTAACTGACTGAGCCACCCAGGTGCCCCCGTTTTGTTTCTTAAATGCCTCCATTTTTACAAGGGCTCCTGCCTTTTTATCTTGGAAATGTCACCTTAAACTTTCTGTCCCAAGGAAGGTATTTCCTGCCCTGCATCAAGCTCCCACACCATCCCGAGATCATAGCAGGATCTGTCATGATTTTATTCCCTTTACTGCTTTTTGTCTATTTTGTCGTGGCATTTTCTCATCTTTGTACAGCTAAGACTGCACAGTGCCTGGGACATAGTAGCTTCTCTGTAAATACCTGTTATTTGCACTTCAGTCCTCATGCATGGTATTAGCATTAGAGATTCATTCGGGTACGGAAACATGGCTTAAAAAGGCAGGTAACATGAGGATGGTCAAATACTGTTAGTACTTTCTCATGACTTGATTTATTCAGATTTGATTTCTGCCAGAGACTAAGGGTGCTTTCATCAAAACCATGCGCAGGCATAACTACGCATCCTTAACATTTTCCCTCCCACCTCTCCCTTTCCATCTTCCTTAATTTTGGCAAGGGGGGGGAATGGGGGGAGAATAATGTATTATTCTTTTCGTATTTGCTGTTAACATTAAAATAGAATAAGTAATATGTTCTTACTCTGCAAAACTAAGTTATATTTATATGGCCATATGATGTGAATGACATCCAATTAGATGCATGATATAAACTGGATTCTCCTTTTTGTAATTCACCTCTGCTCTCTGACCTCAATTTTACCCTGATCTCCAAAGAGAGGTAACTTGGTTAGTAGTTTGGAATATACACTTTCAAACAATTTTCTACCCATTTGTAACCTTCCTACTGTGTCTTTATATTACTATCTATTTATTGATTTCTGCCCCTTTCTTTGTTATTTCCTATTCTCTGTTTTCTTTGGGCTTATTCTCTTGTTCTTTGGGTAGACTCTGAAGTCGAAAGCTTAACTCATCAATTTCCTGCCTTCTTTTGGATGTGAGCATTTAAGGCTAAATTGCCCCTAAGTACCGCCTCAGCAGCACACGACAATTTTTGACATTTTCAAAATTATAGTCCAGCCCCCAGAATTTCTCATTGACAGTATGATTTCCCCATTGGGAAATAAAATATTTATAGACTCTTTAACATTTTTGAAATGTTTTGATTTATTTTTAGACATTTTGTGATTCACCTAAGTTAATTGCACTGTAGTTAGAAGAGGCGATTTGTGTTCTTGGAGACACCCTCGCTGTGTCTTACGTTTGTATTGTCCTGACTTTGCTCTGCTTCTTTTCGTTTTTCTCCTTTTCTGCCTTCTTTTGGATTGAATAAATGCTTTTTTAAAAAGCGCACAGTTTCTGCTCATTATATAATTTACATACAGAGAGACGCACAAAATTTGAGCGTTGCAGTTCAATGAGCTGGTGCAAGTCCCGACTCTTAAACCCTTTATTGAAAGATGAGGTATGTGCAGCATGCCGAACGTTTCTGGGGGCCCCTTCCTGGACAGTCTGCCTTCTACCTGGACACCCTACATGCTGATCAATTTGACCGGTTCTGGAGCTCAGGAAGATATGGACTATTCCACAGCTCACGACTCCTGCCCAGCACGTTTTTGAGGTTCTCTGGGCTACTGAGCGATGACTTTGCTCCTTTAAAAACAGTGTGGGGTGGGGCGCCTGGGTGGCTTAGTCGGTTAAGCGTCCGACTTTCACTTAGGTCATGATCTCGCGGTTCGTAGGTTCGAGCCCCGCGTCGGGCTCTGTGCTGACTGCCAGCTCAGAGCCTGGAGCCTGTTTCGGAGCCTGTGGCTCCCTCTCTCTCTGGCCCTCCCCTGCTCACGCTGTCTCTCTCTCTCTCTCCTAGAAATAAAAAAAAAAAAAAAACATTAAAAAAAACACAAAAAACAGTGTGGGGTCATATTCACTACTATGAATATGCCGCAGTTTCCCTATTCAATATTCTTTTTTAAGTTTATTTATTTATTTTGAGAGAAAGAGAGAGAGAGAGTATGAGCAGGGTAGGGGCAGAGAGAGAGGGAGAGAGAGAATCCAATAGCAGGCTCCACTCTGTCAGCACAGAACCTGACACAGGACTTGAACTCAAGAATCATGAGATCATGGCCTGAGCTGAAGTCAGATGCTCAACCGACTAAGTCCCCCAGGTGCCCCGAGGTTGTTGAACTTTTTCATTTTAGCCCTTCTGTGCTGTGTTGTGGTATCTCAGGGTGGTTTTATTTTTCACCTCCCTGATGACCAGTAATACTGGGTATTTGCATACACACATTCGCCGTTGAAATACCTTCTTTATGAAGCATGTGTCCTATATTCCCCTCATATTTCTAAGGGGTCCTGGGGAGCTGTGTTGTGGGGACACTGGATTTCTGAGCTTCCATCAAAAGTTTTGTTTTAGGGATGATTCACCACGAGCGGGTCTGTGATTCCTTAGAGGCCGTTTTCTATCTTCTGCTTTGCTTTCCTTTGCTGAGGTGTCTGGAGCACTTTACATCTCAGCTGTCAGACCCCGTGGCCGCCGCTCAGCCCTTCTCCGGGCTCAGCACACTCTGGAGTCGGGGTGTGTGCACCCTGGCCAGACTCGGTGAGTGCCCTTCAACCCTGCATTGGGCCTCCGCCTCACGCAGGTGGCTGCTGTGGGGCCTTGGCGCATCCTTCCCGGGGCAGGTGCCCCACACTTTTCTAAAGTTCCCGTCAGGCCACTTCGCTTTTACCAAACACCTGACCTAGTACCTGTTCTCACATACTGAGAAGAAGAAGACTTTTGCTCTTAAGAGAAAGGATGAGAAGCACGAAGAGTGCTGGGTGGGGGGTGGGGGGGGAGGGTGTTGACTGCCTTTCCAGGGAACCGCATGTGGCCCTCTGTGCACTGGCAACCCATACCCTCAGCTGTGTCCGCCAGCCTCTGACCTGGATCTCCAGGTATTTGGAACCTCCCTTAGTCAAGATGTGCCCAAAGCCTCAGAGAGCCTAGGAGAGGTGATCTTTGGGGTCTGGGATGCCCCCCGTATTCTTAAATTAATTAGCATCAATTAATGGAAATCGCTTCTTTGCTCCATTACAATAATTTTCATAGGAAGTTTCCACTTTTGAATGTGGGCAAAGCCTGTAGATATGTGTGCAGCTGAGTGTCCTGTCAAAGGTGAAGGGGCCCCTAGGAAGCGCTCTAGAGGCCCACCTCCCGGCAGAACCAGACTCCACCAGCTGTCTGTGTGGTGAGCACAGCAACATCACCGAGCGTGCACACTCCAGCCGGCCTTACAGTTGTCTGCAGTGGGGGTGAGAGTCCCGTACGGGTCCCTCCCTGAGGTCTTTTTGTGCGTGTGTACATTTTCTCCATCCTATATTTGGTTGAGGCTTGTAAATTCTACTTACACTGTTTGAAAGTCTAATCACAACACTTGGACATGCATCTTTCATAAGTGAGGGGACCAGCATGCCCAGAGTTACCTGTACAATAAAATAGGGTGTATTAGGGGGGGACGCAGACAGGGAAGTGTCTGGGTCCATGTTTCCTCGTCTTCCTGCCAACCAGGGAGTCAGCCTTGGGTCTGGGTTTTTGTGTGGACGTATCTTTTCAATTCTTATGGATACACAATCAGGTCTGCAATGGCCGGGTCATATCACAATATGTTTAACTTTTTGAGGAAATGACAAACCGTTTTCCAAAGTTAACCGACACTGTTACTGACAGTCTTTTAAAAAATATAATTTACTGTCAAATGGGCTAACATACAGTATGAACAGTGTGCTCTAGGTTTTGGGGTTCATCACTTACATAAACCCAGTGCTCATCCCAACAAGTGCCCTCCTCAATGACTGTCTGCCTTTTTGATTACAGCCGTTCCTGTGGGTGAGAACACAGAATACACTGCAGGTTCTGTTTGCTTTCCCCTAATGACCAATGGCAGTGAGCATCTTCTCCTGTGTACTGGACATTTGCATGTCTTCTTTGGGGAAACGTCCTTTGAAATATTTTGTCCGTTTTTTTTTGTTTTTTTTTTTTTAAACTGGCTTGTCTTTTTATTGTTGAATTGTAAGCACTCTTTACATCTTCTGGATGTGTCCTATATCAGATATATGATTTCAACATTTTCTCCTATCTTGTGGGTTGTATTTTCAGTTTGTTGATGGTTTATTTTGAAGCACAATCATTTACTATTGATAAAATCTGATTTATGTGTATTTTCTTTTGTTGTGTCTTTGGGGTTCTATCTAAAAAGTACTGTTTCATTCAAGATCACAGAGATGCTTTCTTCTAGGAGTTTTATAGTTGAGCACTTATATTTAGGTCTATTATCCATTTTGAGTTTGCTTTTGTGTATGGTGAAAGGCAGGAAGACAAATTAATTCTTTCACATGTGGATATCCAGGTGTTTGTTCCACAAGAAGACTCCCCTTTTCTCCATGAATGATCTGGGCACCCTATTTGCAAGCGAATTCACCATAGATATAACAATTTATTTCTGAACTCCTAATTGTCCTCCATTGATCCATACTCCCATCTTATACTAGTACCACACTGTCTCGACCACTGTAGCTTTGTAGTAAGTTTTTTTTAATTTAAAAAAAATTTTTTTTAATGTTTTATTTATTTCTAGGAGAGAGAGAGAGAGAGAGGCAGCATGAGCAGGGGAGGGTCAGAGAGAGAGGGAGCCACAGACTGAAACAGGCTCCAGGCTCTGAGCTGGCAGTCAGCACAGAGCCCACCGTGGGGCTCGAACCCACGAACCGCGAGATCATGACCTAAGCGAAAGTCGGATGCTTAACCGACTAAGCCACCCAGGCGCCCCATGTAGTAAGTTTTGAATTGGGAAGCAGGAGTCCTCCACCTCTGTTCTTTTTCTAGATTGCTTTGTTTATTCTGTGTCCCTTGAAATAACATAATCATTTTAGAATCAGCTTGTCGATTTCTGCAAAAATAGGCAGCTGGAATTTTGATAAGTATTACATTGAGTCTGTAGACCAATTTAAGATGTATTATTATCTTAATAAGTCTTCCAAGTCATGAACGTACAGTGTTTTTCCATTTATTTGCATCTTCTTTAATTTCTTTCAACAATGCTTTGTAGAAAACATTTATGTAGCTTTCAGTGGGTAAATCTTCTAATACTTTTCAGAAATTTATTCTGAAATATTTTATTCTTTTCAATGTTATTGTAAATAATGTAATGTTTTAAAAATTTCATTTTCATATTGTCCTTTGTTAGTGTACATATACAACTAATTTTTTTTATGTCAAACTAGAATCCTGCAACCTTATGGAACTCACTTATTAGCTTTAATGCTTTTTCATGTGGATTCCATAGGATGTCTGTAGGGAAAATCATGCCATCTGCCAATAGAGGTAGTTTTACCTCCTTTCCAATCTTGGTAACTTTTATTTCATTTCCATCTGGCCTAAACCCCAAGTACCGTGTTGAATAGAAGTGACGTCAGTGTACATTCTTGTCTTATTCCTGATCTTAAAAACATTCAAACTCTCACTATTTTTTAATTGCATCAGGAGATTTAATAAGAGATTTTGTCACACTGTTCTAAGGAGGCATTGGGATTTTTTAAAAGTGCCCCTTGTTTAGGCTAATGTGCAACTGCTAACATTAAGAGCTGTTTTATTAGTATTGAGAAGAAAATAAAAGAAATCCCTAGGATTCGCAAAAACAAAATATGAATTGGTTTGTATGTATATATGTACTCGCACACATGTGGATGGAGCGTGTATGACTCTTGATCTCGGGGTTGTGAGTTTGAGACCTGTGTTGGGTGTAGAGATTACTTAAAATCTTTAAAAAAATAATTTAAAAATGGAAGCAAAATAAAATAACATAGATTCAGGGGATTTGAGAATCTTTGCAAAGTGGGGTGCCTGGGTGGCTCAGTCAGTTAAGAAACCGACTCCTGACTTTGGCTCAAGTCATGATCCCATCGTTATGGGATCAAGCCCTGCGTTAGGCACCTCACCAAGCCCAGAGCCTGCTTGGGAATCCCTCTCTCTCCCTCTCTCTGCTCCTCCCCCATTTGTGCTTGCACATGCTCCCTCTGTCTCAAAATAAATAATACTTTATAAAAAGGAAAACTTTGTAAAGAGAACAGAGACACTCTTGTGACAAAGTGAAACTTTTAAATACTAAGAATGCTCACTCCCAAGTGCCAAACAAGCACCTCAAACTCAGTGTCTGCTGAGGCTGCTGACACTTGTACACATCAAGAACTGAAGGATTTGAGATTTTTCCCTCTTTGCAAGTCGACAAGTTACCTGCCAGCATTTTATGGATGTTAACAGAAGACATGAGATCCTGGGTCAGAGATGAAGGAAAGATTATTATTCACAACACAGCAAGGATCAGGAACACTGTCACTTTCGCCTGCCCTGAGGTCCTCAGGTTTGAAGTCAATGTGCTGAGATGGATGCCCACATGCGCTGTGGAGTCAGTTACAGGAGGAGAATCCTGAGCTGGGGGGATGGATGCTTTGTAACAGGAAGAAGACACTGAACGTCAGTGTGGTGCTGATGTCTCCCCAGCAACAAATTACTTTTTCTTTTTTCTTTTGTGAGAGAGAGAGTGAGTGCAAGCAGGGGAGGGGCAGAGAGAGGGAGTGAGAAACTCCCAGAGTGCAGGCTCTGCACTCAATGAGAATCCCAATGCAGGGCCCCATCACACAACCCTGAGATCATGACCCGAACCAAAATCCAGAGTCAGTTGCTCAACCAACCAAGGCACAGAAGCACCATGCCAGGAAACACATTTCTAAGGGAATAAAAATTAGATAATGAAAGTTGTGGATGATTTGGTTTGCCAGAGTTTTAAGTAATTCCAATAGACTAGGTCATATAATAAAAAATACATAGAGGAAAAAATTTCCAGTCTAAATTAATGAAAAGTGGGTTATGCAGATATACTTTCTAAATAGGGCTTCTTAACACACAATTTTGTCTTGTTCAACCTCTCACTCTTAAGCATGATGTTGGTCATGGAATTTTTGTGGGTGGTCTTTTTCAGGTTGATGTTTTCTTCTATTCCTAGTTTCTTGAGTACGTTCATTTGAAAGAGTAGTGGGTTTTGTCAAATGTTTTTTCTGTCTACTGAAATAATCTTTTATTTTATTTTATTAATGTACATAGTACCTAGCCCACTGTCGTCCTTTTCGTACAAATTTTTTTTTCTCCATCCAACCTATAAATGTTAGAGACTCTCTAGGCTCACTTCTAAGCCCTTTTGTATTTCACCTTTACACATTTACCTTTGAAATTCCCATAACATTGAAAATATCTACTCGCCACCTCTTCCAAACTGATTTATATGTCAGCCCCAGTGATTTTTCCAATCTAAACCCACGTGCCTGGCACCTGCCTGGGCTGGGCTATGGGCATATTAAAATTAACTTGTCCAAGGCCTCACCGTGGACCCCCTTCAATTCTCTACCTGGTCTTCCAATCGGCTTTGTTTTATGTGGTTTCTTTCTCCATGAAGTTTCTCATGCCACAAACCTAGGCATCTGTTTTTGAAATATCCATCTTACTTACCATGCTCCTAAAAAAATAAATCTATGTGTCTAGCTTCAGAACGTTTCTCTGGCTCACGGCTCCCCCCACAGCCACCTGCCGGCACCCTGCGGCCCTTGATCTGTGATAAGAACTCTCCTCTGTCAGGACATTCCACCTGCGACTTCCTTTCTCTGAAGGACTTTTCTGCTCCCTCCAGCTTTTATTTTTATATTGGTGGGGGGCGCATTTAAAAAAAACTGCTTGATGCATTGTGCTTACAGAAGCATGTGTGAAAGTGTGTCACTAAGTAAACACTCACAGCATCACTCATCAGTCTGAGAGCTGACACGGTGCCAGGGGCTGACAGGTCCCGCTGTGCTGGCCTGAGGCTCTCCACCCTCTGCCCTTTAGGTGACAACTCTCCTGACGTTAGCATTAATCAGTCCCTTGATTTCTTCATGTTCTCAACACGTGTGTTTGTGTGCATGCACACGCACACACCCCCCGAGCCACAGATTGCCGGGTTTTGAACTTTATGGAAATAAAACATCCTATACATATTCCGTGACTTGCCTTTTTGACGCAACGTTTTGTATTTGAGAGGCATCGTTTTCACGTATGAGGTTGTAGTTCATGTATTTTCATGACTCTATTCCATCCCGTTGCATGGTTATACTATAATTTATTTTCTCATTCTGCCATTAAGGGATACGTATTGTATCTTTCCTCCAGGATTTTGGTCTGCTTTGAACAATGCTGTTTATGAGCATTTTTGTGTACGTCCCATAGGATTTATGTTCAGGAGTGCAGAACGGTGTTGTCTCATCAGAACTGGAGGTCCGTCCGTGCTGTGGGAGCACTGGGGCGTGTGTGGGGGTCCGTGTGTGCCCCTGGGCATCTGTGCCCGTGTGTGTGAGCACGATGATGACAATTAGGAGATCATAGAAGGTCTTGAGGGCCATTCGAAGGAGTCGAATGTTTAGAGTGCAGTCACCTGGCACTCATCTATGCAGAGACCAGATCGTCTCCGCGGGGCAGGGTGTAGAGGCAGGAAGCTGACCAGAGGGCAAACCTGGAAAGTCAAAATCAAGATGGCAGATGAGAACGGAAGGGCAATTCTCCGTGTCCTCCCTTCCCATCCCTTCACCGACAGGGGACTCGAGTCCAACAGGCACTGAGTCAGCAGACCCGCAGCGTGGAAGGGTTATTCTACATTTTCAAGTAGTTCTTCTTTCATAAATAAAACCATAAAAATGATACTATGAATTCTTACCCACACTATCAGCAGATGAGGTAGGAACCGAAAAACACCTTCAAAATGTACAATATAGATGGAGAAGGGTCCGAGAGAAAACTTGAAGTTGTCCCTGGCTTGTAAACTGCTATTTTGACTTAAGATATTTAATGAGAGTTTCTCACGTCATTATTTAGGATTATAAAATCTCCTTTTGAAAGCTATACGTATTTCAGTGCATGGATAAACGATCATCCATGTAACCAATTTTCCTATTGTTGAACAATTTTCATAAGTAATTTTATAAGGTTGTTTTCATTTTTATAACAAAAAAAATCTCATAATTCACTTTTTATAGATCTCTTGCTTTTTCTTGAAGAAAGGTATCTAGAAGTGGAATTTTAAGTTTGTGGCTTATGAACCACAGGCTTTTATTATGCACAGGCTGGAGGTCCAGGATCGAGGCAGCTGCAGATCTGGGGTCTGGTGAGTCCCTGCTTCCTGTTTCACAGACAGCATCTCTTCGCTGTGTCCTCACCTGGGGAAAGGGGCTATCTGGGGTTTCCTTTGCAAGGACACTAATCCCTCATGGAGACCTCACCCCCAGACTCCACCTCCTAAGACCGTTTTGGAGGGGATCAGGATTCAACTGCGGAGTGTTGGGGGGACACAGACGTGAATGGAGCATAGCATCTCTCCTTCAGCAAATCTTTGCCACTTTCCCATTTGGGGTCACTTACTGTCGTGAGTAATGGGGAGAGAGCAGTACAGAATATACACCTGGGGTGGGGAGGAATGAATATTCACCTCAACGCTCCAGGGTTTCAGTGGGTAATTGCTGCCAGATTGTGAGATGCGACAGGAAGGAACACGCAGGTAGATACGGGCTCTTCTGAAGAGGTGGCCCCGCCCCTGCTGTGTGGGCAGCCTGAAGCCTGAACAGTGGATCACACGCCTCCGCTGGTCCCTGGCACTGGTGGGGGAGCACAGTGCGTGTCCCACCAAGGTGCTGGGTCAAGGTCCCAGGGGACCCCGGGGAACATGGGAAGGGGAGACAGTGCCGCACAGGGGTAAGGCTGGGGACCCAAGAAAACACCCCTGAGAAAACCCCTACTGTCCTCTTTGAAAATGTGTGATGCATCTTCTGTGACACGTGCATAGGACAAATTCAAAAGGAAAATTATAGAGTCAACCTTCCTACAATTAAGAAGGCATCTCATTCCCGTCACTGGCAAATTCTAGGCCACAGTGGAAATCGGAAAGAATAACAATGTGCTTTGAGGGATCTGTAGAATGGAAGGGACCCAGATCACTCATAAACTGCAAATGATTTACAAGCATATTTTGGTCTTTTTGAAATTTTCATGGATGCCTGGATGTTGTAAAAATAATTTAAAACATATTAGTATGCTTTCCTTTCCCCAGAGACGACGTGTCATGTAGATAGTTTTATTTTTCTAGGAGTCATTGGCGTAAGTGGCTGTCCACATAATGTTGTCCGACTGTGTTTTGAGCTCCAATATAATTGTTATGAGGACACTTATAAATTCAGACCATTTGTCCTGAATTTCTGTTTGAATGAAAAGTTTAATCAATGTGTTGCTTGAATTTTCTGTCCTGCCTATCAGATCAATCCCAGAGGCAAAGTCGAAAAGAAGCAAGTAAAATCTTACTAGCAGAGGCTATTTTTTAGTGCAAAGAAAAAAAAAAACAAGGAAATAGGAATGACTCTCTGCCCAAACTTGGCAATAGAGTTTATCAGCAAGCAAGGCTCAACACAGAGCTTTCGTAAGGATCAATAAAGCTGGGAGTTTGTGATTTGCCAGCCACCGTCTGTTTAACGTTAAGAGCCATTTTTCACCCTCTTCCTTAGAATGGTAAATTAAAAGGTTCACAGGAATAGCTCGGTTTGGCTTAATTTAAGTCCCTTCTCAGAAAACTTGCAGGTTAATATGATATAGAAGTTGATATTTTTCAGCTGCAGAGACTGGGAGGCTTGGTACGCATCCTGACGTCCTGTCCCCTCCTGCCCTTGGCTGTCCCCGCTCAATTCCCCTAATCCTGAAATCCCCACCTTGTTCCCATCACCATAGAAACACCTGCTTGGGATCAGTTTGGATCCGTTGCAGGCTCACCCCCTGCGGCCTCTGCCTGCCGTGCTGCTCTGGCCTCAGCTCCCCCTGAGCGGGACCAGCGTCCGGGAGCCGGGGGGGGGTTGGGGGGGGCTGGCGGACCAGCCTTCCAAGTCCCTTATCTGCCAGCCCCTCGGGGAAAGACGCAGTGCTGAGGCCTTTCTTCTTTCTGGGGCTGGACCTGGGTGAGTGCCAAGAACCATGGTCATTTTTGAAATAAACTTACATGAATTTGGCCAAAACTAAATAGCTTCCTGTTTCTTCTCTCCTTCTCTCTCCTCCTCCCTCCCTCCTTCCTTCTTCTTTCCTTCTCTCTCTCTCTCCTTCCTTCCTCTCTTTCCTCCTTCCTTCTTTATTTCCTTCTGTCTCCCTTCCTCCCTTCCTCCTTCCCCCTCTCTCCTTCCCTCTTCCTTCCTCCCTCCCTCCCTCATATCTTCCCTCCCTCCTTCCTTCCTTCCTTCCTTCCTTCCTTCCTTCCTTCTTTCCTTCCTTCCTCCCTCCCTCCTCCCTCCCTCCCTCCCTTCCTTCCTTCCTTCCTTCCTTCCTTCCTTCCTTCCTTCCTTCCTTCCTTCCTTCCTTTCTATTCCAGCATTTGGTATGATGGTGTGTTTCTGGAAATTACGGGATATATACAACAACTCTGAAATAGGTTCAAGCGACACACAAATATCCAAAGAGAAAGAGGCAATGGCCACATCCAGTCATTCAATTGATCAGGTCGTTTCAGACGCCTTAACGATTGATGAGGGTTGTGTGTGGATTGATTCTGCTGTGGCAAATGGCATTGATCATGAAGATAGCACAAGAGATTAGATCCCCATGTCACAGTGCAAAATGTAGTAGAGATTCGTCAATTCTCCGGTTAGTCTGACCGTCTGCTCTTCTCACATTTTCCCTCTGCCAGCATGCTTCATTCTCTTTGGGGGAAAACATACTTTCAGTGTTTGCCATAAAATGCTGCTAAACTCAGCCTGATCTCTCTCCCCAAATACATCTCAAGTTTTCAGATGACCTTTGGCCAAGTTGAGTTAGATCAAGTGATTAAGAGATAGTGACAAACCAGCTTAATGGTCATGCCCGGGGAGGGAATAAAATACAGGCCACAGGGTATAGGTACAGAATACACAAGGTCATAGGATAAATATTCCTGGAGATTTTTATGAAGTGTATTCTTTTAGACAAAATATCTCATTTTGTGAAAAACTATGGTTTTTCCACTAAAAGGAACCAAGAGAATTTATTTGTGTCACATAGTTTGATCTGATGGCGTCTAGCCAAACAATGCAAGTGTATGAATGAGTCATGTTCACCGAGAGAGAAGCAGGGATACGACTGTTTCCAGTCTGGTTGGGGATGAATTCTGCTTAGCGGTTTGGACTGAGCATGCAGGCGCCCACGGGGACTGTGGCCAAACCATCCCGTCTGCCACGTGTGGTCCCCTTGCAACCAGAGATGTTCTACTTGGGTTGGAATTTCCTTCTGTGTAACTGAACATCACAGCTCAAGCTCCGTAAAGGGGATGGTGGCCTCGGGGAAGTGTCTCTCTCATTCCAGCTCTCATCACACGCAAAACACCTACAGCCACCACCACCACTAAAACTCCACAGAACCCCACTTTCCTTTCTTTTTTTAAGTGCTGGAATCAGATCTTGATTTTCAGATGGGGTGGGATGTTTCTCAGAATTTACAGTCAAAGTTCTTGGGTTGCGTTAGCCATGAAATATCATTTCCTGCAAGCCTACACTTTTCAGGATAGAGCTAGATTCTGTTCCAATTTAGACCTATTTGTGTAACTTCATAAACAAGACTCCTATATTTTCACTTATGCCCAGATGCCTCTTCAACTGGACTGCCTCGAATGTCATTAGTGTCCCCACAGTGGGTCACCATAAAGTGTAGCGTGGACAGAGATCACAATGCAAATATTATTCAAGAGGAAATATCCCATTTACTAGGAATGTGAGCCTTGATTCGCTTATCAGATTAGATACTAGTGAGCACAACCCAAGGGGATGGAGACTTTTCTTTGCTCCTGTTCCAGGAGCGAAGGGTAGAAGGCTGTGTGAAGGTGCACAGAGCCTGCAGTCCAGGAGGAGGACAGATGTGGCACGTGTGCACGTGTGTGTGCACATGCCTGTGTGTGTACATGCCTATGTGTGCATGTAGATACCTGTGTATGCGTGTGTGCACATGCCTGTGTGTACATGTCTGTGTGTACATACCTGTTTTTGCATGTACGTTCCTGTGTGTGTGCACATGCCTGTATGTGTACATACCTGTGTGTGCATGTAGATACCTGTGTATGTGTGTGTGCACATGCCTGTGTGTGTACATACCTGTTTGTGCATGTACGTTCCTGTGTGTGTGCATGTGTGTGCACATGCCTGTATGTGTACATGCCTATGTGTGTACATACCTGTGTGTGCATGTAGATACCTGTGTATGCTTGTGTGCACATGCCTGTATGTGTACATGCCTATGGGTGTACATACCTGTGTGTGCATGTACATTCTTGTGTGCTCGTGTGTGTGTGCACTTGTGTGTATATGCACAAACACAGGCATGCTTCCACAGAACCCAGACTCCGCAGGTGTCCATTTTTCTTAAGAGTCAGCTTCCCCTGCTCCTTCTTGTCCCCAGGTGTCCGTGGGCTGTAAGGATGGATTCCGATGGTAGTGGCCTGATGCAGGTTAGGACACTCTTCCCTTACTCTGGCTGCATCTTTCCAATGGCCCTGATGTTTTCCTTCCTCTCCTGAGGTATGGATGTAGCCTGATTTCTTCTGGGTCCCCGAAGAAAACCACTGCCCTTGGAAAATCCTCTCATCATGTCCCAGGGACCTGCACACACTGGTCAGGCTCTCCACACCTGTCACTGTGTAGCTGAACGAGGCTCCTGTGGGGGCCCCGATGCATCACTTCCGGGAGGACTCAGTCACAAAACCAACTCAGTTTACAGAGCACATTGCACTGATGACTTGTGAGGTGATGCTGTATCCTGACCACAGACGATTGTACACATCTTGCTCTTTTATTTTTATTTTAATGTTTATTCACTTTTGAGAGACAGGGAGAGACGGTGTGAACAGGGGAGGGGTGGAGGAAGGGAGACACAGAATCCGAAGCAGGCTCCAGGCTCCGAGCTGTCAGCACAGAGCCCGATGCGGGGGTCGAACCCACTGACCGCAAGATCATGACCTGAGCCGAAGTCGGAAGCTCAACCGACAGAGCCCCCAGGCACCCCGCGTCTTGCTCTTTTAATGGAAGCTGATGGACACCCTCTCTTGAGACTTTCTGGAGATTCTATTGCTTCCTCAGTGCATTTGGCTAAATTCAAGCTAAATGAAAAGGCTGATGTTGGAGGCAAATGTTACAAACTGAATTTCAAACACCTAATAAGATACCGAAAATTACCTCAAGCTTTCAGATGTCACATACTGTAAAAATACAAATTAGTTTGCAAATGCAGTCCAGCCATAATTAGCACCGGGATGTGTTCACGTAATGAAGCTCTCTTCTGTGGGGTCTGCGGAGGGACAGTGTTATGAATGATCGCTCACTAATCATTATGTGACAACTATTTCTGCGGCATCGATCTCGCTCTGTCTTGTCTGCTTTGTGGGAACTGCTTGCATCCGCTCAAAGGCGATATTCCACCCGCCCAGAAAGCTGTTCCCCAGCTCCAAAGGCTGCCAGCCCTTGCTCATCGCTCCTCTGTACACAGCCAGGCTTCACTTTAAATCAGAGAAGCCGGGAAAAATAAAACTGGATGGCTTTCAGTTCCAATCACATCTTGTTTTACTTCGCTCCAGCCAATGCATTATCGGGAAATAATGGATTTTTATCTGTGACAGGGAAAGAGCAGGTCTAAGATTCTCAAATTTAAAAATGTTCTCCTTCTGCATTTTATGCGGTAGATGGAAAGCTCTCTTGATGGAAAGAGGAAAGTTTCATTTTATCCTAATGTAAAAGAGATCTTTCACGATAGAAAATCCGGTTAGTTTTAATCTCAAGAAAAACAAGGTGCTGGCTGTGCATAGGGACTTTGCAGAGAAGTTCGCTCCGTGTTCCTGACCTGCCCTTTAGAGGGGGGAGGTCACAGCTGCTTCTCTAGGGCATTCAGGGCACTAATGGGCCGGGCCCCCCCCAGGCCACGCCCCGAGGCCACGCCCCGCACAGCAGGAGATGCGGTCTCCGACCCCACTCACCTGCCAAAGACGCCCCACAGCTGTCCAGACACCACCTGAGGACACCACCCTCCTCAGCCTCACAGGGTTCTCGTGGTGTGACCCCAAACTTCTTTCCTGTGACCGTTTCTTCAGGGTGGTTTCACATCCACAATAAAACTGAGGGGAAGGCATAGGGATCCCCCGGAACCTCTGCCCTCCGCCATCAGCATCCTGCACCTGCATCCTGCACGTTCGTTCGCTACGGAGGATGAACCCGTTCGGACGGACCCATCCCCGCAGGCGCCCGTCAGCACCGCCGCGGCATCCCCGGTGGTAAATTCTTACCCCTTCTTTGGTAAGAAAGGTCCTGAGACTTTCCATGTTTATGAGCAAGATGCTGTTTCCTTTAGCTGAAAACACAATCGATTGGATTAGAGAACGCCCAGGTCTCAAGGCCCTGTCTCTGCTGGGATTTATGCTGCCTGATTGCGGTTGTGTATTTACTCTTGCAAAGGAAGCGCACGTTGGCCTAATCTTACACCTTTCTTGAAAAAACCAAACAAGAAAACAAAACTTGATTGTCCCCAAGTGACCATCAGGGACTTTCCATGCGCGCGCACGCACGCACGCACGCACGCACACACACACACACACACTGGATTTCCAATATGCATCCATAAAGCTGAAGTTTCTCCTCTGGTTTCTGTTTTTATAGTCCTGCTGTTTCTTTGTCTTCGGCGCCATATTTATTGTTCTTGCCCACATGTTGTGGCTGGTTTTCTGCTTCCTGGAGACATCACCACCCAGTGCTTTGGCCAAGAAGAAGCGGTGTGCCTTTGGCAAGCCTTCCCCTAGACATGGCCCCGTGTCGAGCTCCCCTGAAGGTCCAGATGTGTACTGAGTCCATTTGCGTCTCGGTCACAGCAAAATCCCCTCTTCCCATGGGCTCTAATCCATTGTGGGATGACAGTGGGGACTCACCGGCTGCAGATTCTTGATGCTGACCATTGGCATCTGTGTTCACTGAAAGTTGTCCTCAGGTCCAGAGTGAGAATTGCATTTGCATTCAAATACGGCAAGACCATCTCTCAAACCATGATCCATACTGCTTTCGCATTGTTTGCTGATTCTCATTTGGTGATGTCCGCCTGTTGTATACACCTAGTCATGTTAATGCTGATGAGGGACCACTGGGTGTCACGCTCCATGTGGAACTTTGGCCTGTTATTAGTCTCCATTGATAAGTATTGCTAGAGCTGTTATTTTATTAACGGTTTGAGAAATGTCTTTTTTAGTTTATTATTTTAGAGTGAGAGAGAGAGAAAGAGACTGCAGGTGTGTGCGAAGGGGAGGGGCAGAGAGAGGGAGAGAGAGAATCCCAAGTAGGCTCTGTGCCCAGGGCAGAAACTGACATGGCACTCAGTCTCACGAAAGCAAGATCATGACCTGAACTGAAATCAAGAGTTGGATGCTTAACTGACTGAGACCCCTGGTGCCCTGAAAAACCTATTTTCTAACCTGATTCTTCCTTCTGGACTGTTAACTGTGAGTCTTTGTGTTGCTTTATCCTCCTCCTCTGAGCAGGATCCCAGATTGAATTGGATGTAGGAGATTAATTGGGGGACATACCTACGAATGAAAATGGGGACAGGCAGCCGCGGGGTGAGGAGTGGTGATTGGGAGGTGCTGAGAAAGGCCAGCAAGTGGATGCCGAGTGCCTGAGCCAGAGCTGGCCATGGACCGCGTCTCCCAGCAACGGGCTGATGTTTGTCAGAGAGCAGCTGCTGGGGCCCTCCACTCTCCCTGAACCTGAGGGTGCAGTCCCTGTGCTCAAGGCCAGCACCTTCTTATGGGAGGAGCTGCCCCTGGAGCACCATTCAGAGGAGATGTGGATGACCACTCCGTCTTCCTCTGTATTTTCCCCTCGTTGGAATGATGTTTGGTGCCTGAGCAAACTCCAAAAGTGGCCTCTGAAATTTATTTGCATGTGTTTTTGTTTTGTGTGATTATGAACTCATGGCGTTGAATCTGTTGGGGGTATTTGGGCCACCGTGGTCCCTGAGTCTTGAGGCATGAGCCATCCTATCTCTTTCCAATGGGACCCCTTTAGGTTGACTTCTGTCCTTTTGATGTGGCCTCAATGATTGATAAGGTTCTTGCTTCTCTGTTACAATCGACATTATACATTATGTTAGTTTAAGGTGTATGGAATAAGGACTAGACACATGCCCACACGGAGGAGCGGTCATGGTGCTGAGTCTAGTTAACACCTGGCACGTCACACAGTTACACGCTGGTTTTGTTTCTTGTGATGAGGACGTGTATGATCCACTGTCTCGGCAACTTTCAAATACCTAATGTCATATCGTTAACTACAGTCACCGTGCTGTACATGACGTCCCAGCACATGCTATTTATTAATCTTAGACCTGGAGGTTTGTGGCTCTGACCCCCTTCAAACACCCTTCCTGCTCACCCTCCCCCCTCCTACCTCTGACAACCTCTTCCCCTCCCCCCAGTCCACATAGGTGAAGCTCTGGCTTTTCAGATTCCCCATGTAAGCGAGACCAGACAGTGCTTGCTTCTAGCCTCTAGCCCAACAAAACGCCTTGGGCTCAGCTTGTCTCGACCCGCGAACACCCATTCCTCTGCCGCGCTCGGTCCCTTCAGGTGGAGGTCGGCATTCTCCTGTCCACTGCCATTGGGCCACCACGAGGCTCTCCCTGCCAAGCAGTCCCTCCGAGTCGTGACACCCGGGAATACGGACTCTTTAGAGAGATAATCTAAGTCATGAGCTCATAGAGATGCAGCCAGTTCAAAGCAAAGATGAAAAGGCTCTTACCTATTTTGTCTGACTTCCTTCCTTCCATTGCAGCTTCCCCCTGCATCCCTTAACATGAAAATCTTTCTTCCTAAAAGTGTGAACACAATTATTCATTTGTTCATCCTAATAGGTTTCAAATGGCGTTCAGAGCCCATCTCCGAATGACCCCGCTAAGTGGCACTGAAGCCCCCATACGATTTCTCTGTGGTTCCTTTGCGCTTTCCCCACCGGGGGCGGGGCGGGGGGGATGTGAGATCGACACACAGTGTTTCCAGGTCAGTAGAAGCAGAGCTTCTGTCTGTGGCGAAGCCCCAGCTTGGAACATGCTGGCTAATTGGTTTCAACTTGTCTTTTATTGTTTAATGTGTTGCTTAGGTATGTTTTCCCACTATTTGGTTTCATTTGATTTTAAAACGTAGGCAATACAGGCAAATCTACTTTTCCTCCTCATCCCGACCTCTTCCCTCCCTCCCCCATCAGCAGATCTGTTGAATGAATTCTTTAGTGTTTTCCTCTTCATTATTTCTTCTGTGAAGCACTTTGGACATTTTGTGGCAAAAAGCTAGGGCCCGGTGCTGGCGGGTCCATTCTGTGACCCGGGGAGTCACGGGGCCACAGCGAGGGAAGGGGGTGCTGCGTGTCTCGTGTTCTGGTGCCACACGCAGATGCCCCGTGCCGTTCTGTGGCTGCAGCCCAGGGGCCCCACATGCTGGACACGTCAGATCCTGCAGTGTCTTATCACCATAGCCCAATATTGCCCCTTTCACTTCAGATGCAAGCCTACACGACTTCTATGACAAGTAACGCGAGGGTGAGCCTTTCCTGCAACATTCTACTTCATCTATATTTCATATGTAGAAATAGAAGGTGAAAATTGCTCTGAACTAGTTCAGGCCTGAAAATTGGCCATTTTTGACAGTTGAGTTAACTTCCGCTCACCACTTTGGCTAATAACTCGTCTTCAGCTCTTGACAGACAGGTGAAAGGGGCCGTCGGGCCCCACGGCAGCCGTTGGTAATTGGGTTTTCCCACCCACGGCAAGGCTCCTCTCTTGGGCTCGCTAAGAGGGGATAATACGTGAGGCGGGTCTTCCCTTTTTTCCGTGCGGGTGAGGTGAGCCCCTTCTATGACTTGATCTCCAAACTGACTTCATAGTTAGACGACAGAGGCGCAGAACTTTCCACCACTACCCTCCTTCTGTTTTTCCTTCCTTATCCTCTGTTTGTTTTCTCCGGGTTAAGACCACACCTAGAAATGTACATTTGTACTTGGTAAGGCGGTTTTCGGGCAATGCGCTCTCCACCCTCTCATCTCAGGGCTAAGGGCACGTGGTCCCAGATTCTTCTGCTGCATGTTAATCCGTTTGGATTTCTTCAAGTGGCTCAGTGTGACAATGCTTCTGGAGTGATGATGTTACTCCTCAGTCATGGATGCGGCGCAGGCTCTGAGCCCTTCCTTCCATCCTCCTGTCTTCCCCATGGCCCCATCTTCCTGAAGGCCCCCCTCCTCCCCTTGTACCCAGCCCAGCCACAGGTGTGCACAGCGGTCCTGGGTCCCAGGTTGACATGGAGTTTTCATGTATTGTTACATTGTTTAGCCAGGCTCCTCACCACGATTATGACCTCTCCCTAACATGATGTGAGATGACAGATCTGCCGTGTTTAAGTTTGTTTGTTCCTCCTTGGGGACTCAATGCCTACCCTTTGCTTGTTATTTTCTAATTCTCTATTTTATTTATTTTGGTTTGTTTTCCTACAGCATCTGCACAGAGACCCCCTGGCCACCCCCAGCTGCCTGTCTGATGCTAAGCACTATTGACTGACACAGAAGTCGTACACTGTAGTGTCCTTACTTTGTAGGTGGTAGTTGTAACAGTGGGAGCCGATGGGGAAATGGAGCTCAGGTGTGAAAAATAAGAGCATTGATGACTGAATTCTGCGTGGCAACAACATCTCGGGGAGAGTGAACTGAGAGAGGCCCACAGAGGAGAGAGATTGCAGCTTGTCACCGGGCATCTGCCGGGTGGGGATCTGAGGCTATCCCTGAGGATCCCGTTGCCATGGGAACCCAGGGTCACTGCGCTGTGCCGGCGAGCCCTTTTCCCCACCCTGCGCCATCCACATATTACACTTAATTTCTCGTCTTTACTTAGAAGCCAACCCTCCATCTCAAAACAGCTTCCTTGAAGTCTGTAATGGCGCTGCAAAGCAGGCTGACCATTTTCCTGCTATTTGGGTCATGAAAATGGACTTCCTCATTATGCCTCAGTAGTTTTCCTCCACTGTGTGCTGATGCCGTCAGAATAGCTGGTTGGTGGAATAAACAAACACAATGGAGAGCATGCTTGTTGGGAAGCCGTCTCTGTGTGCTCATCTAGGAATTCTTTAAAAAGCCCAAATCAATGTTTAATTTTCAATTTAAGAAGCACTATACGGACTCTCCATGCTTTATCTTGTACATTCTTCTCATGACTTCAAGGGAACTAATGTGTTTTGTGTAACCAATAACTATACTTTGAAACACTGGTCCTTCGGATAAACTAAATAGGTTGAGTCAAGTCTTATGATGTCACTGTCACTTTTATTTGAAAATTGAAAAATGTCTCCCTTATTCTAATCATTGCTACTTTGGTAATAGGCTTAGTTTGTTGTTGTTTTTTTAAAAAGGAGTCTTGGAAACATGATTGAAGCTCACAGTAATTAAAGATGTGAGGACAGAACACTGGATTCTCAGTGGAAGAGCCGCATCTTCAAGGCTCGAGTCTGCCAAAAAACAGCTGTTTGATTAAAGTTGGCATTTAACATCTCTGAGTCTCATCTTTTCTCTTATGAAATAAATAGAGCAAATCAGATGGTATTTAAGACCCTTTCTTGCTTCTTACTATATTTCTAGGAAAATAAACAATAAGGTGGTCTGAATTTACAAGATTAGCTCACTGAACCTGGGTTGCTAATCTTAGAGTCACCTTATTAAGTGTGAAAGATGTGAATTTAAGGTCCCCTCACACCAATGATGGTACTATTTTACAACGTGGGTAACAACCCTCTGAAACTCATTATTTCCACCTGGGATCATATTTCCTCCTCTTCCCGGGAGTACTTGCTAAAATGAGGATAAAGAACCAGAAAAGCTCAAATGCACAGGAACAAACAATACAAGCAGTGAGATTTCGGGGGAGCCCCCCTGGAGGGGAGGTCCCGGTGCCCACAACCTACAGCTCGTCTGGGGGGCTGTGTCACCACACAGAGGTGGGGAGGGGCCTCAGGGGCACGTGTATGAGGGGGTGGCGGGACCTCCAGACCCCTCCCTACCATGATTCCGGAACCTCAGCACCCAAGGGAATGTTCCTTGAGCAGGAGAGCTCAGAGATTCGCCTCTGCCCTGGAGCCTGGAGAAGCTGGGCGAACTCCAGGAGCTCTCTATGAGGTAGACCCGAGTCTGCTCACATGCGTCCACCTCCCTCCCCATGAAACTCCCAAATTAGGAAGTGGCTTCCACATACTCAGAACCTCCCGTCAACATTTAGGACTTAACTCCCAATAGCAAGCTGACAGCCAGACGCGAAAAGAGAGTTTGCAACCATGAAAGACAAAGATGAAATAAAACCAAGACAGAAATGCCCCAGGAAACAGAGACAATAAAGGGGTAAAGACCCCTGGTTTTTACATTTGGACAAAGGAGATAAACAAGATGCTATAAAATATAGGAAAGAGCAGAACATGAGAAACACCTCTTCGAAATTTAAAATGTGATAGAGAAAATAAGAAGAAGTCAATGTAGAAGTCGGAAGATAAAGATCGGTGTATCTCTCACAAGACACAGGAATGGCAGAGAGAGGAGAAAATTTATTAAATTGAGAGGGACTATGCAGAGGTCCTTCCTGATGGTGATTCCGGCAGAAGTGAGCCACAAAAAGGGATAGAGAGGGAATTACAAAGTTTACTGTAAGATCTGAGAATCCAGAACCCGAGTTTCCAGCCAGAAAGGGCTCACCAAGGCTCAGCATGTGGAGAGAAAGAGAAACCCAATGAAGGCACATAACTGTAAAACTTAAGAACTCTAAAGATGGACTGAATATACTCTTGGGGGGATTGTGGTGTAGGAGAGCAGGCCCCACCCAGAAAGAGGGTATGGAATCGGGGAGCTCAAAATTAATTCTGGATGGCAAATGTGAGTGACTCACCACTAAGACTTGTCTACCCACGTCACTATCACCTGAGCAAGAGAAATGGAGACGGGAATTTTAAGTTGCAAACACCAACCGATGTTCTTTCCATCCACTTTTTCTTAGGAAGCCACTACAGCATTTCTTTCAGAAATAGTAGTTATCAATTCAAAAAAAGAAAAGCTTGGAAGAGTGGCTCTCACTCAGGATGGCAGCACGAGCCATCTCCGGGATGGGAGCAGATGCAGGGGAGGCCTGAGGAGGAAACAGAGTATTTCATTTAAATGAGGCAAATGTAAGAGTACATTAGGCAGAAGTAGTCTTTCCCTGTGACGGGCTCTGCAGCAGCGGGGGCCCGGGGGTGGAGGTTGAGGCTTGCGCTGATCTGCCCTGTGGTAGTCACGTAGGATTAAGTCTTAGAGATTGAGCACATTGGGTTTGTTTCTCATCCAGATCCTTCTGCTGGGTGGCAGTTCCCTGGGGAAGCTTGGAGTGATGACATCATCGTCCCCACCTTTCCAATATGATGGTTCCGAGGTGCGCCATGCCAGCTGCAGGGAGAAAGAAAGGGCTGGGGAGGAGCGTGGGGACTGCTTACCTCCTTAGACCAGAAATAGGACATCAGTTCATTGACCAGAAATTGTGTCACGACCCCGGTCAACCACAGGACAACAGGTATTTAACTGTTGTTGGCCCAAGAGGGAAAGGAAGCCTGAGATGAGTGATGTCACTAGTGCCTAGAATATGTCTTTCAGTACCATTGGAGTTTCAGCAACATGAATGTCCTGTTTTGATTAAAATCACAAAAAATGTACCCTAATAAAAACAAGTTCATGGGCGATAGATCCCTGAGAGGTTAGTAAAGGGAATTAAGACCCTGCAGAGGATTGTGAGAAACAGTCACGACACCCCCAGCTCTTCCCTCCGCGTCAGTGCTCCACGTCCAGGGCGCGTGGAGAGTGGCCCAGGCCCCGTTCGTCGATGCTGATCCCCGTATATGGTTAGCACGTCTTGGCAGATAGAAAAACATAGCCCGCGGTCACATGTCGCACGTGGTAAGAAGTGAGCCAGAAAAACAAAATAAACGAGCAGACCCTTTCGTTTCACCAACATTGTTCTGAGATATTAGTGATGGTCACGGACGTGCCTGCTCATGGCTCATCCTATAGATGGCGCCACCACAGCTCCATGGGGACAGAGCCACTCCGGCCTCTCACGCCTGGCGACCTCCAATCTGCGGGGGTGAGCGCCCCGAAATCGCCGCTCTTGCTTTGGGGAAGAGGGTGAATCACACCCACCTCCCCCCAAGCCTCCTCTGACATCCTGGGAGACATGTCTCTGTTCATTCAGAGCTTCTCATCTGCAAGTTACATTGGCGTCTGGGGGCAGAGAAGAGCGTCAGTCTTGTTCTTGTCTTGTGTGGTGTTTAAATCTCTTTACCTTGTCTCACCTTCTCGTGCTGACTTACTAACTGCACATCTGCCTCACAAGCAGGGGTGCGAATGTGCGCCCTTCCTCCCCTGCGTGCTCTCCGCCCGCTCCCCTGCAGCCTGGCCCCCACACAGTGCCACTCTCCTGCCGAGGCGAGAGGCCAGAAAAATTGGGGACAAAGACGTGTGGTCCACGCGCAGGCATATGGACAGCGGCAGCCTGGCGCGGGGGCATTCTGCCCCTCGGTCCCTGCCCTCCTGCTCCCGCAAACAGTCCCCGTGGGAAGCTGCGTGGCACTGGGGGCCCCGCTGGGTCTAAGTGTCTGGATGCACGGACGGCTTGTTCAGCTCCGTTACTGCCATTGCTCATTCTTGCTTTTCTCTGCTTCTCAGGATGTTTTAACCAGCATGGGTTTAAGAGAGCAAAGACAAAGAGTAATATTTTTAAGTGCCTTTACTTTGAGCAGTACTGGTCAAGTGCGGCTTTCTTTGTAACGTGCTAGCAGGCAGATGCCGAATCGTGAAAGGCACAAATGCTTGGCATGTGAAAACCGGTTGTGGCTGTCGAGGTGTTTCACAGACTATTCTCAAAGTCCCACTTTAGGGGAGGACAGAGAGGAAAGAAAGGGAGGCAGAGGGTGGAGACAGGAAATGAGAAGAAGGGATTGAAGGGAGGGAGGGAGAGGACGTCGTGTGAAAACCCAGATCAGCCCTGTGTTACTCAGAAGCTGTGATGGGGACAGATGGGTGACCCCTGTGCACTGTGATGGGGACAGATGGGTGACCCCTGTGCACTGTGATGGGGACAGATGGGTGACCCCTGTGCACTGTGATGGGGACAGATGGGTGACCCCTGTGCACTGTGATGGGGACAGATGGGTGACCCCTGTGCACTGCTGTGAGCTGCCCCAGAGGACCAAGACGCGGCAAAGCAGGGGTGCGGGAGGTTGAGAGACAAGACTTACAGCTGGTTGGGGCAGAACTTCACTCTACTTTGGCCAAAAACCCACTCCGTGCCTCCGCATTGAGGAACGATACTGTCAGTTTCCAGGACTTTTCACGCTTCAGATTCTTCAGGCGGAGAGCGGACCTGCCCTTTCTCGGCAGTTTCCTCCTATCCAGGCGTCTAGGGTTTGCCTTCTGCTCACGGAATAACACTTCAACGCACAAGTGTGCGAGTAGGTACATGTATGATACACACAGGCGCACGTGCACACACGGACACACTCAAAAATTTTTAGTCTTTTCAGGAACACGCTCACTGAGAAGTTACGACTAACTTTAAATTAATTTTTCATCTAATTGTGATTAAATTAATTAACACGGCAAAGGGTGGCTTTAAGTGATTGTATTTGAAGACCCTTCAAAAGGGAATTCAGAAGAATGTATTCTCAAAAAAGAAGATCTCTCTGACCCACGCATTTTCTTCTCTGTTGGGAGAGCCGACCCCTCCGCATGGCCGGTCACCCCTATTAGCCTCCATGCGTTGCATAGCAACCGCGTCTCCTGCAGGGAGATTTCTGAAGGGCCACGTGCCAGAGCAGACGTGCACTTGGCTGCTTCTCCTTCCTCTGTACGATTTTACCTACCGAGTCAGGGGAGCAGGTGTGTAGATCTGATTACTAGTGATTTCATTAGGAACTTTGTCTTAACAAAGAATCCTAACTTCTGGCTAACATCTAGTCCCTGGCTCCTAGATGTTCATTATTACCATTTGGGGATCTGCTGTTACTTTTAGGATAAGGGGCGCCTGGATGGCTCAGTCGGTTAAGTGTCCAACTTCAGCTCAGGTCATGATCTCACGGTTCGTAAGTTCAAGCCCCGCCTCAGGCTCTGTGTTGACACCTCAGAGCCTGGAGGCTGCTTCAGATTCTGTGTGTGTGTCTCTGTCTCTTTGACTCTCCCCCACTTGCATTCTTTCTCTCAAAAATAAATAAACATTAGAAAAAAGATTGCTTATTATATGAAAAGTTTGTTTTATACTTGGAGACCCTGATAAATTGTATATAAGTTCCTATCAACTGACGCATTTAAAAATAATCTTTTTTTTAACATTTATTCATTTTTGAGAGACAGAGTGCAAACAGGGGAGGGGGAGAGAGAGAGGGAGACACAGAATCCAAAGCAGGCTCCAGGCTCTGAGCTGTCAGCACAGAGCCCGGCACAGGGCTTGAACTCACTGACCATGAGATCATGACCTTAGCTGAAGTCAGAGGCTTAACTGACTGAGCCACTCAGGCGCCCCTCAGCTGACTCATTCTAAATACTCAGCGAAACCTCGCTATTTGAAGTAAATGGTTCTCTAAAAAGCACTATCATAAAACACTAACTTTAGCATTTGTTATTGATGCGTGTGGTGGTTTAGATATGCGTATGTGGGAAGGACCGGACCAAGCGGTTAATTTCTTCTGATTTGTTTTAGCAAATTAGCTTTAAAAGGTGACTTTGACAAAATGCCTATGTGTCAACAGGGAAGCACAGAATAATGGTTGGCCGTGGCCTGACTTACTTCTGTCCCCCACAGTGATGGCCAGAGGTTTCCCAGGGCAAGGTCTCTGCTGTTTTCACAGGTACCCTTGACCCTGACTCAACACTAGTTCAGCTCATTACTGAGATTCACTTTCATTTTCTCTTACTGACCCACCTTTCTCCCGTTTTCATTTTTTTTCAATAAAGAAAAGGCATAAAGAGACTCCGCTAATGGCTCTGATTTGTTAATAATGGGTTTCATTCAACACAGAAACTGGTCCTGCAAAGGGGGTGACCTCCTTCACTCTGTTCTCTGAGCTCTGCGGGGAAGAGCCCTTTGCCCGAGACTTGAGCTCACTTCACCAGGAGAGGTAATTACAGAGGAAATCAAATCTATGGACTGTGTCCCATTGCTTTTTACCTGCACAAAGCCGAGGGGGCGGCTCGTGTGTGCTCACCCCTTGTTTCGGAGATTCATGTTTATCTAATGGGAAGTCAATATGCTTGTCCGGGAAGGAGTCAGGGTGTTGCTAACGGCCCATCAGGGATGGCTCCTTGCCGGCTCGGAGGCCATGCTCCGCTGGCTCAGAAAGCACTTAGTGGCTCTCGGACGCCACCCCCTCACAGGCCGGCAGGCAGCCCATCATTCATCCCGTCTTCAGACGGCCCCTGGCAGCACGCTCCTCAGTGTCCTCCCAGTGGGTCCAGCGGCAACGCTGTCCAGAAGGGACTCCGTGACCGGACGGCGCGCTGCCAGCCCGTGCTGTGTCTCGACCTCAGCCTCTGGTCACTTGGAGCTGGACACGGAGCTGGACACGGAGCTGGACCGCGCAGGAAAGAGGCTGCTCCCACTCTTCAAAGAACCACAGACCTGAGCGTCTTGTGGCGCTCTTTCCTCTAAGCTCCAGCGTCAGAGAGGTAACGCAACGTAATCTTAGTTTTATACCGAAGCAACGCTGCAGGATCATGTAATACAGCATCACGATAATGTAATAGAAGTCATATTCTAGACCGAGGCACTGCCGAGGCAAATAAAGACTAGGGGACTTGGTCACAATTATGTATGTATGTATGTATGTATGTATGTATGTATCATCTATTTATCATATTTGTCAGGTTCCCCGGAGAAACAGAACCAACAGCGATGTATTGGTCCAGTTTAGCAAATAGCATTATGCATATATGTTTAGAGAGAGAGAGAGAGAGAGAGAGAGAGACTGAGATTACAAGGAATCAGCGTATGTGCTGATGGAGGCTGACAAGTCTGAGATCTTCAGGGCGGGTCTGTGAGGTGAAGGCCGGGAGACCAGGGGGAAGGCAGGCCGGCTCAAGGCCCAAGGAGAGCAAATGCTTCAGCCTGAGATCAAAGGCAGGAAAGAAGCCACTGTCCCAGTTCAAAGGCCATCAGACAGGAGCATGACCTTACTTGAGGGAATGTCAGCCTTTTGTTCTGCCTCTTCCTTCAGCTGATTGGATGAGGCCCACCCACGCTGGGTGGGGGGGCATCTGTCTCACTGAGTCCACCAATGCAAATGTTAATTTCACCCACAATTACGAGGCCGAGGGCCCTCTTAACACCCCCAGAAGGATGTTTGACCACACCTGTGTCACCCCACAGACCAGTCAGGTGGCATCGAGTTGATGGCCACGTGGACTGCCCCCTGCTTTGGCTAGCCACCCCATCTCCCCGAGCCTCAGCAAGCAGGTCTGTCTTCTCTCCCAAGGTATGGGTAGAATGAAGTAGCACGTGTAATGGGCTGCAAGGGCTTGCATTTCACAAACCCTCGGAGGGCTCCCCTTTCTCTCCCCGTCGCTCCCCTGCCTGAGTCTGGGCCCTCTAGGACGCCTCCCTCCAGAGCCCCGTGCTCCTCTGCCGTGCCAACACGCCTCCTTCCCTCGCCTTCGCCTACAACCGTCGAGTACATGCTGCCATTCGCTGCCTCCCGCGGCCCTTTAGCTCCATTCTCCGGGGTCAGCGAGTGGACGGTCGAGTCCTGAGGGTTCCGTGTGCGGGAAGTTCTTTCCAACATTAGCTTCTCCAGACGGTGAGTCATGTCACCCCTTCTGAGGGATGCAGTCTGCCCTTATGGCTCCCCACTGGTGGTTTCTTACAGTCCTTGGGGAGAAGTGAGGCCTCCGTGTTTGACGTCGTACTCCCTGGAGTGAGGACATCTGGGCAACCTTGGGATATTTGCCGCCCACACAGGGTCCTGGAGACAAAGGGCAAGAGTTGGAGGAGAGACCCCTGCTCGCACCTCCCCCATCCCTGCCGCAGGCCGGAGAAGGTGGAAGGGGGCACTGACGGCAGATGGCAGAGAATCTGAGACTCGTCAGGACAGTCGTAATCCGAAGCCTTTAGAAGATGTCTTTGGACCCAGGGGCCACCTCACAAACGGGAGAGGCCACAGCCGGTCTGCCGACACAAGAGACAAGTCACACACGATGATGGGTGGGCAGATCCCAAAGGGGCTCAGGACAGGACAACAGTGGGAAAGCGTTCTCATGAGTACAGGACAAGGTCTAGGCGCCCAGCAATGAGACCCTCAGAAGGAGCCAGAAAGAAAAGATAGTAGCTGCACAGAATTGTGGAAAAGTGGATTCACAGAGATTTTCAGGAGCAGGAGAGAAATGGTAAAATGGCAGATTCTTTGGGAGAAAAGAAAGGCGGAGACTGGTACGCAGAGTCACCTCCAGGGCCGGGTTGTGCTGTCCGCGAGTGGGGACCCTTCAGGGGCCACCAGGCACGTGCACACCATGGGGACGCTGGGTTCCGTCCCTGGCCCCCCCCTCCTCTGGGCCAATCTGCACATTTGCATTAATCATACATGCATGGCACCTCGCGTTTAATCACTTGGCAATTATCCGGTTTACCTCTTCTGTTTTCATCTCCTAAACAAGATTTGCCTCATCAGATCTTAAAATTGCATTTGACATGGTAACCAATAGTTGAATTATTCGTTCCCTACAAATGTCATTATTTACCATGTAATTTCCAGGAAGACAAGCTTCCAAGTGTTCGTATAGGTTTACTGTGCAATTATCACCGTCCTCTCCCACTGCTGAAATGGCCAGCAAGGGCGGAGGAGAGAAGTTGAGCAGGTCCAGGAGGGAGCCTTGTGTTAGGGGCGGTCTGAACCGCTAGCTCGGCCCTTGGCCTGCGTCCCAGATGCCTGGATTCCTTACCTGCCTGGATGTACCATTTCCCGGCTTCCTTGACCAGTGGACAGTGATTCCATCTCCCTAAGCTTTCTCTTTTTGCCTTTTAAAATGAAAAAAACTAATAACACTTTTTGGTCAAGGGGATAATTGGCTGTAAAGTGCTGATTGCAGAGCCCAGCGCTTAACAAACAGTCAGAAATTTTTCCGTGTATGGTATTTTTAATGATGATTTCACAATACTTTTGAAATCGTGCAGGAAAAGCGGATGTTGGACCTCCATTGGCGTGGACCTTCCTTTTTCATTCCTTCTAGTCCGCCTGTGCACGTTGCAAACATTTGGTTGACGAAAGGATTTTCCATCCTGAAGCCAAATAGTTTGACCACTTCCCTTTCTAGGTCTCACCCCAAAGCCCACCATTTCTTGCTTGGTCCATGGGAGAATCCCAGCCCACCGCCCAGCCTCTCATCACCGTGGCTTCAATGTCCTCTACCCGTTTCCTAGCCACATGTTTCTCAACCACAGCTGTCGTAATGCTGTTCAACTATCTCACCACCTGCTCAGTGACACTCTGGGACCCTGCTCCTTAGGTTAGGGTTACAGACACCATGGTTGGCCGACACCACACCTATTCCCCACCCTCTTTCTTTTACTTTTGTACTCCTCGGAGGCCACGTAATCCACTTCATGGCCTCCCTTGCATCAAGGAATGCCTACAGCAGGCAGCCGTGGAGGGTGAGTGGAGCCTGGTGGGGAAGTTTGGGGATGGCCTTTGTTTTACTTACTAAAAAATTACATCTCTGAAATTTAAAAAACAAACAAACATGGCATCTGGGTGGCTCAGTTGGTTAAGTGTCTGACTCTCGATTTCAGCTCCGGTCATGATCTCACAGTTCCTGGCTCCGAGCTCCGTGTCAGTCTGTGCTGACAGGGTGGAGCCTGCTTGGGATTCTCAATCTCTCCCTTTCTCTGACCCTCCTCCACTCACACTTTCTCTCTCTCTCTCTCTGTCAAAATAAATAAATAACGTTTAAATAGGAATTTCGTGTCTATGGTGACCCCATCCTTTCTCCCCCTCATTTCCTCCCGCCTGGTCCGGGGGCACGAGGCCTGGGGTGCAGCAATCATCTCGAGAACGTGAGAACATGAGTGTCAATGATGAGAACAACAAAGCTTATGCTCAAAGGACGGCAGACAGACAAGAGGAGCCCAGGTGCCAGCTGGCGTCACCGAAGAAATGAACCGGAATTCGCTTGTAGACATTCGCCCTGAGCCTGCAGGATGGCGCAGCCAGATAAACGCCATGGCGCCTCCACAAATTCCTTCATTCTGCTCCTACCAACCGCCATAGCTACCTGCCCACCTCTGTCCAAACCCAAAGCACCCTTTAAGGTGGCCCTCAAATGCCACTTTTGTCACGAGTGCTTCTGATTTATCACTAATGGCCGCGCTTTAGTCTTTTTGAAACCTCATAATGGTTTATTTTAACCTGTTGTAAGGAACTTGTAATGACTGTCTTGTGTAAAGGCATTTGTGTGGCAGTCCTATTTGTGTCGGTGGGCGCAAGGGTCCTGAGGCAGGGGTCCTTAACTTCTGCACCACACACGTGCAAAGCAGGCACGTAGAGGAAGGCCTTGAGTAGGACGTCCCTACTGGAAGGACGGAGAGCGAGCGGCAGCAAACAGAGGTCCCCCGGCCTTAGTTCACGGGGGGGGGGGGGGGGGGACGTGTCTCACTCCCCTGTACCACTGGACCACGACCAACCTCTGTGAGATCAGGGAGACGGTTCATGACGTCCGTCTGCCACCACCGGTGGCACTGTCTGGAAGAGCAGACCCCAGGTCACCCCCCGGCCCCGACCCCCACCCTCACCCTCTGGAGGAGCTGCCCCCACCCCAGTCCCTAGCATCCCGTGTGCGTCCTGCCCCAACGGAGCATCTCAGAGCGTGAGCCACTGGGTCTCCTCTGCCAACAGCCAGCTTCCCCTGGTGCGGCGTGCAGACCGCGGCCCCCCTCTGAACACACTGCTCGCAGGGCCGTGCCCCAGGCCTGCCACCACCCAGGATGGCTCCCACCCTCATCTCAAGCCCCTACCTTTCCCGGACCCCCCTACGGTGCGGTGACGCCAGCAACCCTCCGCCTCCTCGGGAGAGGACGCTACTGATCCTACTACGTTCCTCTCTCTCCGTGGTCGGTCGTAACAGCCGCCCCTTGCCCTTCTCCTCTTCTGTACAGCGAGTCACGTCTTGTCAAACCACAGCTGGCACCACACACCCCTGCCCACCCCACGACTGTGCATGCACGGCGGCCTGTGGAACGAGAGAAACACCCACGCACTCCTCATGACTTTGGCGTCACAACCACAAAGCCAGCCGCTGCACGTTCTGGATGTTTCCCCAGTCTGTTCATACTCTCATGTCCTCAAAGACTTTTCCAGCTCTTCTGAGCTCTTCCAAAACCTCACCTTCTGGGGCGACTGGGTGGCTCAGTTGGTTAAGTGTCTGACTTCGGCTCAGGTCACGATCTTACAGTCGGTGAGTTTGAACCCCACATCGGGCTCTGTGCTGACAGCTCAGAGCCTGGAGCTGCTTCGGATTCTGTGTCTCCCTCTCTCTCTGTCCCTCCCTCACTCACTCATGTTCTGTCTCTCTTTGTCTCAAAAATAAATAAAAACTATACCAAGAAAAAGTTAAAAAAACAACAACAACAAAAGCTCAACTTCTCCCTCACTCAGCTCACCTGTCTTCCCTTTTGGTTTGGATTATTACTGAAGGCAAGGGGAAGATTTCTGTAAGCCTCCCCCGCGCCCCCTCTGCACCCAGGACCTCCATATCATCTCTTTTTGTTAAAGATTTCTGTTTGTCAACTTGGCTGCAAACTAGAAACACCTGGAGCTTTAGAAATGACTGGTGTTCAAGCCGTGCCCTAAGACCATCAAATCACACTCCCTGGGTGTGGGTTCTAGGCTCAGAGCATGTGTAAAGGTCCTTGAAAAATCACAGTGTTCAGTGAAGTTTAGAGCCGTCGCCATTGGTTGGTGGCTGTCCAGCCAGGCCAGCAGCAGCAGCGTCACCCGGGGACACTTTAGATGCAGACATTGGGGCCCCATTGCTCTTAGTAGAAGCAGGTTAAAGATGTGTCCATCTTCCAGGGACACAGAAAGCAGAACTTTGCAGGGGTGCTGGCGGGGGGGTCTGTCAGTTGAGTGTCTGACTCTTGATTTCGGCTCAGGTCATGATCCCAGGGTTGTGGGATCAAGTCTGTGTTGGGCTCCTTGCTGAGTGTGGAGCCTGCTTGGGATTCTTGCTCTCCTTCTCTCTGCACCCCTCCCCTGCTCTCACTCTCTCTAAAATAAAAAAATAAAAATAAAAATAAAAAAAGAGAAGGCAGAACATTGATTATAGACAGTCTGGGAGGAAGAAATGGGGAGTTGTTGCTTCCTGGGGATAGAGCTTCTGTTTTGCAAGATGAAGGATTTCTGGAGATTTGTTGCACAACATCGTGAATATACTTAATACTACTAAACACACACTTAACCATGGTTATGATGATACATTTAATGTTAGGGTTTTTAAAAATCACAATTATAAATAAAAATAATTTTTATTAAAATTTTAAAAAATGTTCTATTTATTTCTTTTTTTTTGAGAGAGAGAGAGAGAGGCAGAGCATAAGTAGGGGAAGTGCAGATAGAGAGGGAGACCCAGAATCTGAAGCAGCTCCAGGCTCTGAGCTGTCAGCACAGAGCCCGATGCGGGGCTTGAACTCATGAACCAGGAGACCCTGACCTTGAGCCAAGGTCAGACGCTTAACCACCTGAGCCACTCAGGCGTCCCAAAAATAATATTTTAAAAAGTACTGCTTATAGTTGTTGCTATAGTTTTGCTCTTGTTCCCTTTCAGACCAGCTTCACTTACACCTTCCCTCTGCCCAGCGGCTAACTCTGCCCGGCCCAGTGCCCCCGAGCCCTGCGCCCTGCACCCCGGCCCACCCTCAGGTCCTGCGTGCTGGGCCCCGCTGCGGCTGAGCCTGTGGCTGCTCCTCCGTCCTGCCCCCGGCCCTGGGGACTGGGGCTCCTGCGGCTTCTCTCTCCGTCTCTGTGCCTCCCGCCTCTGAACGCACTTTGCGAGTTCCAGCCCCTGAGCTTCGCTCAAGGACGCTGTCCTGTGCAGGCGTTTCCCCCAGGCCCCAGGGTCGTGTCGCTGAGTGTAGACACGCCCAGCTCTGTCTCGGGTCTTTCTGGCCCACCCTCTCCAGAGCTCTAGAATCATCCATTCCCCCATCTGCCTGGAGTCTCACTTCGATGAGGAGTAGACATCTCAGACCCAGCATTTCCTCCCTTTCTGACCTCCCTGCCTTGCGTCGACTTCCCTTTTCTCTATTTTCCCTTGTCTTTAGCGGAAATCTGCAGCACCGGTTTTCACTCTTGAACTTGCCAAGACATCTTCCTGGCTACACCTTGAACAGACCCCTGAGCCCAGTCTCTTCTCGCCTCCCGGGGGGCACGCTGTTGCTCTGGCCGGAACCGCCCTCCTCTTCCCCGGAATCAGGGCCCTGTCCACGCAGCGGCCCCGTGCTCCCTTGCCAACCCCTCCAGGCCCCCCCCCCCCTCGGGCAGCCCTGACTGTGCCGCAGCGCGTGCCCCCCACTGGGGCTCACACGGCCTCTGCTGGAAGGCTCTTTCCAGATTTCTCTCCGGTCTCAGGACTTGGCTCGAAGCCCGGCCAGGCTGCCTCAGAGCCCCAGGGCGGCCCCGAGGCTCTGAGCCTCCTTCCTGGGCGGTATTTTTCTCAGGGCAATCCGCACCTCCCCAGGCCCTGTTTGGGTTTTCTCTTCTGGTCTTTGCTGCTGGGGTAGAGCCCCTGAGGACGCGCCTTTTGCGGCTTCTGTTTTGCCAACTGCTGTGTCCTGGAGCCTCGGCAGCACCAGGCCCCGATCCGGAGCTCTCCGTCCATCTGTTCAGCGGAAGGGGACACACTAGACAGTGCTCCCCGCCCTCCTGGAGATGGTGCAGCGCGGCCGCCAGGCTTCCACCTCACCCCGGGGGGGTCCCCGAGTCCTGCCGCCAGGTGCCACCCCTAGCTCGGGTGAGACACTCTCCGGGTGATTCCAGTTTTATGGGACGTACTCAAGAATTACTAACCATGGGATGGGAAAACTGAAGAGAAAAGTCCTGGGGGCCACACCATCCTTTCTGCTGTTTACCCAGAAAATTGCTGTGGGCTGTGCTGTGTCCATCTCTTTCTGCTCCTGCGCGTTTCCTCTCCCTGGAAACATGTGCTCGGGGTTGGAGGGCTCATTGACAAAGTAATCCTCATCCGTATAATCATGGCGATGTACCACCTAACCCAAGAGAAAGACACACGAATATTTTTTCTTTTTTTTCCTTCCTTCCTTCCTTCCTTCCTTCCTTCCTTCCTTCCTTCCTTCCTTCCTTCCTCCCTCCCTCCCTCCCTCTCTCTCTCTCTCTCTCTCTCTTTCTTCTCAAGCATTAAAAGCCTAAAGGAGCAGAGAAGGCATCAGGCCTATTTCCACGTATGTGTAGTTTTACGTTGCATTTAAGAAGCACCCCCCTCATTCCGACAGGAGCTGCCACTGTCCCTCGGTTCAACTCCTTTGATTTTTAACAATGTCACATTGAGGAAGACAAAGTCTTCAAACACATTCTGTTTGGTGAGCAAACATAAAAAGCACCAAGATAGCATTTAATGCAAACCATTTCCAAATTGGGTTCAGGAATTAGAGTGACAGAAGGAACGAATTCCAGACTCGAAGAGCAAACATGAACTGTGGCGCGCTACCTGTTGGCCAACCCGATTAGATTAAATGCCGTATTTTTATGCACAGTTTAAATATTGAGCTTCGGCTCCATTTTTTTTTTTTTTGATTAAAGTTGTTTGCTTGGCTGTGATGATTAATAAGGGTTAATAAATATAACCTTTGTTTAATCTGTTGTGACCACATTTCTCTCTCGTCCTGTGGTGCAGACATAGCAGCTAAAGACACATCTGTGAATCCGGACGATTAGGTCCGTAATCTTATAAACTCGTGGATCCAAACACCCTTCTGGGTTGTGCTGCTGAAATTGCAAAACAGCAGGCATAATCTAAATTTCCTGAAATAATAAAATCACAGGAAACTATACAATTCTTTGAAGAGACCTGCCATGATGATTTACCATGTTTAGGGTATGTTAGATCAGGGAATTATGTTTATAAAAATCACACAATCCTAATTTTGTAAAATAATGGACCCATCTTAGTAAAAACAAATAAAGATGAGAAACTTTGACAGCGAAAAGTCAAAATTAAGGTATCCTTGTGTGATCCATGAGCAGGTGATTTTTATTTTGTATTGTAGGACTTCATTATTTCTTTAATAAAAAAATAAATGGTATAACTTTTTAAATTAGGAAAACAAGTCTCCATAAAAGTATTGAATATGGAGGGAATAATAGTTGTTTCAAAAAATTGTAAAATGTTTATTTATTTTTGAGAGACAGAGAGACAGAGCATGAGTGGGGGAGGGGCAGAGAGAGAGGGAGGCATAGAATCCGAAGCAGCTCCAGGCTCGGAGCTGTCAGCACAGAGCCCGACTGGCACTCAAACTTGTGAACTACGAGATCATGACCTGAGCCAAAGTCGGATACTTAACCGCCTGAGCCACCCAGCCACCCAGGGAATAGTAGTTTTAATAAGAACAATCCTAATTCAGTTGCTCGCGCTATCTCTGATTCCGTTTCATGGTGGTGATAAGCTCACCCCTGTAATGTGCAGAAGTGGTCCCAAGGCTTCAGATACGTGGGCTAGTCCACGATGATGTCCAGGGACGGGGCATCATGCCCAGCAGGCAGCTCTTCACTGAGACATGAGCTGGCATAATTCTGTCACTGCCCTGTCACCATCAAATCGCTTCAGTGGCCAGAGGCTCGGTGCTCCGGTTCTGCAGACTGAAACACCGAAGACAGACCTCGGTTCAAGGTTATTTTCCTGCCTGGGAATGGAAGGTCAAGGTCCTTCCGCAGGCGCAGTGAGGAAGGGTCCTACTGCTGGAGAATACATTTGCAGGTTGTATCCCTGAAGGGCCTCAGAACCATGGAATCATCCATAAAAGAAGAGACTTAAATACTGGGGGGCTTCCAGCTGCATTTCATTCCAGTTCCAGAGAGAACATCCTTCCCATGCTCCTCTTGTAAACCTACGTGGGCGACTCTGTCTCTACGAAGAAGTTATTTTTTCAGAGGTTCTTATTCCATTCCCCACCTTCGAGATTTATTTCCGTATAGTCATCTTGTTTTTCTTTCCTTTCTTCTAATTTCTTTTCCTTCCTTTTCCTCTTCTGTTTTCTTTGCTCCCCCTCCCTTCTTTCCCTCCCTCTTCTCTTTCCTCTTCCGTTCTTTCTTCTTCAACAGTCACATGTTTTGTTTGCTACCTTCCACTCTGGATTTTCATCTTTTTCTTTTGTCCTGACGCCTTGTCCATTTTTGTTTGATTTGATAGATTTGTGAAATATTTCTCTTGGCAATCTAGATTATAGTTCGAGAGAGAAGAAGAGTATACACAGATGATAAAATATGCATCTCTTTACCAGAGTTCCTCTTGAAGAATTAAAGCTAGTTTGTACACGGAGTATACAGGAAGATGATTATTTCTAAAGCCCAATTCTTCAAGTTTGGTAACGGATGCATTTTACCCATATATTGTTTCAGATGGACAAATAAGAGGTGAGCTTGCTTAGAGTCCACAATTAATTCAGATGCAATAAATTAAAAATCATACTTGGACAAAAATCGTCGTCATTTTCATCCCCTAGCACCTTGTTTTAGAGCCCCTAGGAGCTTGATATCCCCACCGAGATGTTGTTATCTGTCTGCTTCGTTATCATATGCTCGTTGCATTTTGAGAACCACCATTATTTATGAACCTCAAGTAAAGAAGTAAGTTTATATTTTAAAAAATAAACTTAATTAGGATGTGGACTTATAAGAATTGCAGTGGATAAAAGGAGCAATAAAATCTTGCATTATTCTTTTAAGGGTTGAATATAGAGAAAAAATAATATCTTAATCAGTTAATCATTTTTATAAAAACCTCTAAAATGCCTTAAAATGACATTAAGAGCTTGAGAAATTGGCAATTCAAAAATAAGTGCCGATATACTTTTCTTTAGATTGAAGGAAAGAAAGTAACATTACTTGTAGTGACTTTTGGTTCTATAATAAGAATTACCTGGATATACAAAACATATTAAAAATTCCATTTATTACTTAATCTATAAAAATGATTGCGTCCTTATTTGCTGCCAACAAAAGAGGTCCAAGTGCTTGGATGCCTAATACCTATTAAAATTTAATCCTGAAAAAAAAAAACCCAAATATAATAGACAACAAAAAGGAAAGCATAAGTGATTCAATCATACAGTTTCAAAGATTGATTATTTTTTGCAATTTATTTCTTTTCTTTTTGTTTATTGTTACAGGCTGCTTCTAAAATGTCCCCAATGGTCCTGCTTTCTGGAATTTGCTCCCTATGTCATCCCCTCAAGTGTGGGGTGAACCTACTGGTTTGCTTTTAAAGAGTGGATAATGGCCAGAGAGACTGGATGTGACATTTGAGATTGACTTCTGTCACACTCACACACTCTGACTTGCCCTCTCTTATGCTGATGAAGCAAGGTGCCATTTATCATACTGACTAGCCATCAAACTCCTTGGTATTTACCCAAAGAAGTTGAAAACTTACGTCCACATGAAACCCTGCACACGGATGTTTACAGCAGCTTTGTTCACAACTGCCAAAGCTTGGAAGCAACCAAGATGTCCATCGGTAGGCGGAGGATAAATAAACTGTGGTCCATCCAGGCAATGGAATATTATTTAGTGATGAAATGAGCTATCCAGTCATGGAAAAACCTGAAATACATATTGCTGAGTAAAAGAGACCCATCTGAAAAGGCTACATACTGTATGATTCCAACTCTTGACATTCTGAAAAGGGTAAACTATGGAGACTTAAAAAGATACGTGGTTTCAGAGGGTTCGGGGAGGGAGGGATGGACGGTGGCGCACAGAGGACTGCAAGGGCGGTGAAAACACACCGAATGATACGGTAGTGGTGGGCACGTGTCATATGCATTCGTCCAAAGCCGTAGAGTGTGTGCCACCAAGAGTGACCCCTAATGTAAGCCATGGACTGGGGGCAGTGTAGGTTGATGATGGTAGCAAATGTGCCATCTAGTGGGGCTGCTGCTGCTGCTGGAGGCTGTGCCTGTGCAGGACAGGGGGGTACGGGGGCGTCTCTGCACCTTCCTCTCAGTTTTGTGATGAACCTAAAACTGCTTTTAAAAAATAAAGTTTTGGGGCGTCTGGGTGGCTCAGTCGGTCAAACGTCTGACTTCAGCTCAGGTCATGATCTCACAGTTCGTGGGTTTGGGCCCCGTGTCGGGCTCTGTGCTGACGGCTCAGAGCCTGGAGCCTGCTTCGGATTCCGTACCTCGTTCTCTCTCTGTCCCTTCCCAGTTTGTGTTCTGTCTCTCTGTCTCTCAAAAATAAATAAATATTAAAAAGATAAAAAATAATAAAAAAATAAAGTTTTAAAAATTTTAAAAATTAAAAAATTTAATTTTCCAGTTCCTTAAAAAAAAAAAAAAGCCAAGCTGTGAGCCGTCCCATGCAGTGGCTCAGCTGGAGTTACAGCGCAGCACCACACAAAAAGAAAAGAAATAAATTGCAAAAAATAATCAATCTTTGAAACTGTATGATTGAATCACTTATGCTTTCCTTTTTGTTGTCTATTATATTTGGATTTTCAGGATTAAATCTCTGTACGAATGACATAATGAAGGTGATTTCTAGACCCTATGGTACCTAGAAACACATGTGTCTATTAATATGCAAAGGCATTTTTAATTAAAAATTACATTAATTAAATTGTATGTAATTATGTATATAAAGTTATGTATATTTAAGAATCAAATAGGGAATATGTTTAATAATCAAATAGGCATACCCTTAGTTCTTAATTGACGAGTGACTTCAGTGGAGAATGTTCCTTCAGATGACATCAAGGTTATTAACTAGCTCATTGAACAATAAACAGTCAGGAACATTCCATTCTCTGGGAATCTTTTCCTGTTGTCCGTGGAATAGAACATTCTGTGGGATTTATGTTCTCCATCTTCCCCATTTGCAGCCTACAAGCCCCTGAATCATCAGCTCTGGCTCATTTTGATTGAGCCCCAGACCCTGGGTTTGTTGCCAACCTCCCTCCAGCGCCAGGGCGTTTGGTGGTCACTCTGGTCTGATCTTTTTCTGGAAACTCCTGTCCCGCCTAGTGTCTTCAAACCTTCACTGTCATCCAGAGGAGCCTTTCCTGGTGTCCCACCGTAAGGAACAATGTCCCCTTGACCCCGGGCAGACACACCATTCTCTAACTTTCCACGTTCAGGGATTCCGCCATACCGCGCCTGCATTTAGGCAATGTACGCGAGGGTTGTCTGGGTTACTAAAATAAAATTATTGATTTTTAAAAAATGAGACAAAAAGGGAAAATAATGGAACTTGAAAAAAATGCCACCTCTCTGGAGAAATCCAATGTGTTCTCATATTTCAGCTGCTATCTCTTCCATCCTCTGTTCGGGACCTGTGATTGGGTGATTGATGATGTGAGAGAGAGGGAGGGAGATGAGAAATCGCACACAAACTTTTCTCCTCAACCAGTGCTAAAACATTGCACACGGGGGTGTCAGCAGAAGTTCTGCAATGTAGGAGAGATCACGTGCCCTCGGTGATGCCCAGGACCGGTGCCATCTTCTGTGAAGGCAGAGAAGGTCTGCTCGGGGTGGATGGAGACGCCATGCCTGCTCCTTGAAAAGCCTCCGCAGGAAACGAGATCTATCCAAAAGGCAACCCCTCATAGATTTAAGGACGTGTGTGGCCATCTTGTAACTCTCTGGAAATTACTGTGTGTATGCCTGTGTGTATTTTACTTTACCTGAGGATAAGGGTTGTAACTTAAATAAAGTTTATATGGGTTGATGGCCAAATGAAAATTAAGGTCCAGGGCAATTTTGATTCTGCCATTTTTGGGGAATTATTGTAAGAGAGCAAACAGCTCCAGAAAGACTGCTGGGTGCAAGGTGATGATCAAGATGCTGAGACCTAGTGAGCCAGTCCGAAAAGTTATAAATAGGGAAGAAGGCCTAAGGGAAGACGTGTCCAGCTGGTGGGTGGGGAAGGAAGCAAGCCTATTAGGAGGCCAGCGCTGAACCGGGCCCTGAGCCGTGAACAGGATTCAGATAAGGTGCGCTTAGGCAGAAGGGCGTCACAGGCAGAAGCCAGGATGGAGGAAGCAAGGAGTTGCTAACGGAGAGAAAACAAGGAAAAAATGGTGCAGCTACCAGAGATACATTCAGACAAGCAGGTGAGAGCCAAGGACGTAGATTCTTGAAAGCCCTTCTGGGGAGACGGGCTTAATTCTCTTTGGCAGCAAGGGGACGTGGATGAGTTTTGAGGAGCAGAGAAGCCAGGTGGGGTATGATTAAGAAGATGGTCAAGAGGAGAGTGGGGAAGCAGGAAGGGACAGAGGTCCTCGCTGTGGAATGCTGGAGAAGCCACCTACGTAATGGCCAGTGTAACTGCATTCACTCGTGGATTCTGCAAGTGCCTTCCGACCCTTTTCTGTTTGTCATCACTAATATGTTCCTTAAAATAAAAGGGCCTGGGTGGCTCATTCAGTTAAGTGTCCATCTTTGGCCCAGGTCACGAGAGAGAGTGGGGGAGTGACCGAGGGAGGGAGAGAGAGAATCCCAAGCAGGCTCCGTGCTATCAGCCCATGAGATGTGGGGCTCTATCTCGTGTACTGTGAGATCGTGACCTGAGCCGAAATCAAGAGTCGCACACTTAAGCTCACCCCAGGTGCCCCCAACCTCCAGATTATTTTAAGGCATCATCTGTTGTATTTATTTGCCCTTTTGTTTCTTTCATTTCAGTCAATATTTCTGAAATGCTTTCTTCTTATATTTCTAATTCTTTCCTGATTTTATAAATCTCATTCCTGATTTTTTTCTGATTCTGATTTATGCTATTTTTTTTTTGTCTATCCCGTACTCTTCCCTTAATGTCTTTGCAAATGTTGTGTTGCAGACATCTCTTCCTGGTGTGCTTTTATTGATTGTAGGACATTTATTAGATTTTTACTTTCTTCTTCTAAGAAGATTGCATGAGATTAGTGCTCAGCTGTTTCTGTTGTTTATTCTAAGTGGAAGATTTCTCCTGAACTTTTAGAAGGATTCAAGAGTCAGCACATCTTTTCTAATTTCATGGCTCTAGAGTTTCCTCTTCTGTGTACTCATGCAGTTTCAAAAAATATGGTGGCCTTCTTTGTACCTTCTCTGGGCTCTGTTTCTGTGTCCTAATTTTGATCCAGATGTTTTTGGACTTCTGTCTCTGTCGATGCACTGCTCAATGTGAATTCTTTCCCCGACATTTTCTTCGTAGTGTGGGGCTTTGTCCTGGAAGGGAGTTTGATCGGTGAATTTTTAAATTCATTTGTAGCATTTTCCTGTGACTCTTCCTTAGGAGTTTTCATAGCTCTGCTTCCATTGCCTTTATTATTTCCCTGTTGGATAATTTCAACCTCTGTGTTGTATCTGGATGCTTTGTTATATCTGAATGCTAATTGGAAAATAAACATTGTATATATTTAAGGCATACAAATTGATGTTTTGATATGCATCTACACTGTGAAATGATCACCACAATCAAACTAATCACTCCACACATTCACCTTTAGTGTGAGAACTCTGAAGCTGTCTCCTTCTGGGGTGCCTGGGTGGCTTAGTCAGTTAAGCATCTGCCTTCAGCTAAGGTCATGATCTCATGTGTTTTGGGTTCAAGCCCCGCATAAGGCTGTGTGCTGACAGCTTGGAGCCTGGAGTCTGCTTTGGGTTTTGTGTCTCCTTTTCTCTCTGCCCTTCTCCCATTCACACTCTGTCCGTCTGTCCGTCTGTCTGTCTCTCTTTTCAAAAATAAACATTAAAAATTTCTTTAATGATGTCTCCTAGCAAAATGAAAGTATAAAATTCAGTAGTATTTTTTTTTTTTTTGAAAGAGAGTAGAAATGGTGGCGGAACAGAGGGAGAGAGAGAATCTTAGGCAAGCTCCACACCCCCCCTTGGAGCCTGATGGGAGTTCAATCTTAGGACCATAAGACCATGACCTGAGGCTGAAATCAAGAGTTGGATGCTTAACCAACCATGCCACCCAGGCACCTGTAAAATTCAGTAGTATTAACTATGGTCATCATGCTGTATGTTAGATCCCCAGAACTTATTCATCTTACAGCTAAGAGTTTGACCTTTTGACCAACTTCTCCAGACTTGGCTCCCACCCCAGTCTCTGGCAAACACTAGCCTACTCTCAACTTCCATGAGTTTGTTTTCTAGAAGCCACCTATAAGTTAGACCATGAAGTATTTATCTTTCTGTGTCTGCCTTACTTCATTTAGCATAATACACTCTAATTATGCTTCTGGGACATTCCCAAAGGAAATGAAATCAGGATCTTGAAGAGACATCTGCACAGTCATGTTTCTTGCAGCATTATTCATAATAACCAAGCTGTAGAAGCAACCCAAATGTTTGTCAACAGATGAATGGACAAAGTAAAAATAAAAGTAGGGTATACTTGCACACATGCACACACTGAGGAATATTATTCAGCCTTAACAATGACTGTGTCCTTCTTAATGTGCCTGTCTATCTAGATCTCTGGGTGATGGTTTGTTCTGAGAACACAGTCCTCTGATGGGTCCATAAAAAGTCCTTGACTTTTAATTTGTAAGGACCATCACAATAACTTCCAAATTGGAGTTTTGGAAGTTACTCTTCCTAAATTGGAGCCCAAGCCAGGATATCCAGTTTTTAGGACTCTGAGACCCAGACTGGTCTAGCCTCTTCAGACCTTACTCAGATTCTGCAGACACAGCTTCTACGGGAGTTCGAAAACTGCCCTCATTTCGAGCTCTGGTTCTCCGATTGGCTTCCAGTGTTGGAAATCTGGGGATCCCCGATCCATCCGATGCTTCATTGTTTCCCTGCTCACCTGCTGGACCATCCAGGTCTTAATCAATGCTCTTCCCACCTGCGTATACGGAGGGGTTTGAGTAAAAGAGTTGACCGTTTTGTTGTAGCTGCTGTCCATGGATATAAGGTTGGGTATTTTACTTCCCTCACTTTATGGAAGAAATGGGGACATGTTGCTGCCACTGTTTTCCCAGATTCCTCTAACTGTGTGTACTTAGCAGGAGACTTGAAGGACCAAAGACCTTCAAGTTCAAAGGAATTTGTCTGATTTCATGTCATGAGATGGACCGTTGGGAAGCTCACCAAATATCCTTCCTAGTCTGGTCCTCACGCTCCACTGACCGGACACCCCCCATAGCCAGTGTTGTAGGACTGAGCCAGCTCCCCTGACCTGGTTCCCATTCCACCGAAATGGCCCAGGTCGACCTATCCCGATTTTATGCAGTGGAGTTCTTTTCTGACATGACCCTAATTTTGAGTGTTCATATTGTTATAAGCCAGAGTAAATGTTCCCTAGAGACGAAAGATATAAAGCTTGTCAAAGAGCCCGTGTCTGATTCATTGCCTGACCTTACAGTTCTTTGTGTGCATTGCTGTGCACCCTATGGGTTCTCAATAAATATTAATTGAATTGAATTGAATTGAATTTACACGTTGCTCATTTCACCAATAGGTTAAGTGAAGATTAACAACTTCACAGCAGTCCTCGCAGACTGAATTAAAGAATATCAGTGTAGATCTGTAATGTTTCGAATCAGTACAATAAAAGTGACTTACTGTGGAAGAATCTATAGTTGGGGGAACATTGTTCCTTGGTTCTCACCGATAGTTGCTCATAGAAACAGCTGTGAATATTTATACCGTGTTCCTCATTTTCCCTTAGTGGCAAGTGGGTGCAAAAAAAAATCCTTTAAAGATTTAACAATTTCTCTACATTATTTCCTAATTCTTTCTGACAAGAAAACAAGGTGACAACAGGCTCAGCGATATTGCAGATTAGAGCTGTAAGGTCGTGTCGCTTAACCAATCTGCCAAATGCACTTTTAGGTCAGGGATTTCGGTGCAGAATGTGTGACTGTAGATGGTTGACTTCCTTTCTTTTTCTGTACTTTGATTTATATCTTTCTACAAATGAAGTAAAGGATGAAATACAGGCTCTCTCTGACTTCTGCGCATCTACATTTTATAAGGACAGTTTTCAGTCTGGGGCTGCAAGAACATCCTGATCCACCTGGAAAGAAATTGATTTGGCTTACAAAAATGTCACACCTGGGAGAGTTACAAAAACCCAGCAGGAAGACTCTTTTTAAAATTTTGTATTTTTTCCTCATCTGTCATTATGAAATTTCCTACAGTTGGTTTCTTCTTATGTTGTTGGAAATCAGGTCACTTCCCCATCAAACCGCCAAACTTGGCTTAAGTTGTGTTGCCCTTTTCCTTCATTAGCGGATAGACATGGCATGTGACAAGTATTCTGTGATCAATAACAACTGGAAACAAATGCATTATGTCTCAATTTGTAGGGTTGTGCATAGTAACGTATTAAAGTCTCTGAGAAGTTTGGCTGTAAAGAAAAGGTGAAATTATTTCCCCAACAATTGAATAGAGGATGCTTTATCATGAAAAATAAGCTGCTATTTCTGAAACTGTGGTCTGAGGTGGAAAATGCTTTTGGGCTCCCAAAGACCCCTTCTCCCATAAAGTCACCCATTTTTTTAAGGAACACTAAGCCCTAATTCGACTGCTCTCTGATGTCAACTGGAAGTTAATGCTTGAACATTTTGAGATCAGGTGAAGTTTCCATGGCCAAATCGTATTTATCTGTTTGTACTCAAATTGAGTGTCCCCTACACTATTATCCAAAGGATGGGTGACTTGAAGATCTACTCTGACATTCTTGGCCCTTCCTCCCACCTTAAAACAATTCTGAACAGGAGGCTTTGAATTTTAATAGCACTTTATTTATTTATTTATTTATTTATTTATTTATTTATTTTTAGAGAAAGAGCGTGAGTGGAGCAGAGAGAGAGAGAGAGAGAAAGAGAGAACCCCAAGCAGGTTCCACGCTCAGTGTGGAGACCAACCTTGGGCTTGTTTCCATGACCCTGGGATCATGACTTGAGCCAAAATCAAGAGCCGGGTGCTAAATCAATTGAACCACCACGGTGCCCCAATAGCACATCTTTTAAAATAAAATGTGGCGGGGCACCTGGGTGGCTTAGTCGGTTAAGCATCTGACTTTCGCTTAGGTCATGATCTCGCGGTTCGTGGGTTTGAGCCCCTCGTCGGGCTCTGTGCTGACTGCCAGCTCAGAGCCTGGAGCCTGTTTCAGAGTCTGTGTCTCCCTCTCTCTCTGACCCTCCCCTGCTCATGCTGTCTCTCTCTCTCTTCTAGAAATAAATAAAACATTTAAAAAAATTAAAAATAAAATAAAATAAAATAAAATAAAATGTGGCTGAGGGGCATCTGGGTGGTCCAGTCAGTTAAGCATCTCACTCCTGATTTTGACTCAGGTCATGATCTCACAGTCGTCCACACTGAGCATGGTGCCTGCTTGGGATTCTCTCTCTCTCTCTGCCCCTCACCCCCCAGATAAGTAAATAAACATTAAAAAAATTAAAATAACATAAAATATTGCTGAATGAGGAAAGCCTTAACAATAGAGACTTTGCACTTTGCTTCTGCACTGGGGTACATGAGAGAAAGGATGCTTAGGTATTAGAATAGTTAAGGAGTTAGTCCCTTAGAAAGTTGGGTTTGGATTTGGTGACTTACGACATTTTTTGGAAATAAAATTGATTCCTGTCAAATTTTCCATAGTTTCACTGATAAGTGAAATCAGTTGAGGATTATCTTATAATAAGAGAATTCTAAGAACAGTATCCTGATGGAGACATACATATGGATGTAGAGGGTTTATTTCAGAAACGGGGAAGAGCATAGAGCTTTCATATTGTATTTCCTCCTCAAAAGCCTTATGGGAATATATAGCACTATGCAAAATACACACGAATGTAAAAATAATGTCTTAATGTTACACTGTGAAGGAGTTGTAATTGGAAATTTGTACGGGCGTTTTTCCATATATTTTGTTCTCAAGTCTCAGATTGGAAGTGTTTACCAAGGTTCAAGTACATGCACATTGTACGGTATGGCTTTCCTTCTTCAGTATCATCCAATGAAACAGGAGGCATGAAGAAATGGTCTTATTTCTGCAGCGTTCTTGAGCTCCCCTTGAGAGTATGTGTTTATAAGTTAGTTCTTACTCCAGCCTTCTTTCAGGCTATGATTTTAGATCAGGGACTGTTAATTCTATTCACAATTCTTGGATTCCTTTAGCCATGGAAACCCGGCATTTTACCTGCTCATTTAAGAGGTTTCTGAGTATTAAGAGGCTCTCTTCTCTTTGAGTTGTGTGTTTCATTCATTCCAAACGAGTTTTTCTGCTTACTGAGGTACTGTTTATTTCTGCTTCTGTGCTGGGCATAAGGCAGTGAACGGGGGCCCTTGCTCTCATGGAAGCATCTGTTCAGTGGGAGAAACCATTTATAACAGAGATAACCGCACCTTTCTATCCTCATGGAACCCGGCCACCTCGCTCGGGGGCGCGGGGGGTGGGGGGAGTTTAGGAAAGACTGCAGAGGAGGTGACAATGCATCCAGATATTGACAAATCAAGACAGGATCTGGACGGGAAGGGCGAGGGGGTGTTCCAAGTACAGGAAAAAGTATGTTCAAAGACACAGAGGTAGGAGAGAGCAAGGCTCCTTCCAGAGAGACTGCTGGCCCTGGTCAGCGGGGCCCTGCAGTTGAGCAGGGGCCTCGTGGAGGAAGGCATGCGGGCGGGGCTGGAGGAGAGTGAGGGCACGTACACGCCAAACGGGTCTGCTTTTTAGAGACCGGTCCCAGATCACTGAGATTTAAAGGCAGTAGGAAGCAAGCAGTAAACTGTATGAAAGAAAAATTAAAGGGAGACAATACAATTAAATTGAGAAGAAATTACAGAGAGAGAGAGAGAGATCATCAATATCCTAGTAAGCTCCATCATCTACGTTAAGTGAGAATAATGTTTGCACATGATAATGTCCATAGCAGTCTCCTCAGCCAACCAAGAACACAAACCGGCAATTTTCATGGGACCTGTGAGGGTCCTCCTCTGGACCGACAGTCTGCAGGGAGAGCAGAGTCCTATACTTGACCCCTGGAAGTGCAAAGCTGATCAGTCTCCCCCAGATCCAACCTGCTTCTCCCCATTGATGGTCACAAGTCCTGGGCCTGGTTATGAAACAAACTGGGGAGATCAGACACCCTTGGTTTCTTCAAGTGTAACACGGAGAGCTTCCATTACTCACCGTTGCAGGTAAGCCCGGGAGCCAATGGGTCAGTTCAAGGAAGCCCCAAGAACAATGCCTGGCTTTGCACACACACATCCCATGGACCTAGGTCATTGTCACCAGCAGCAATACCATCACCAAGGCAGATAAGTATAATCAAGGGCAAGTAACGTTACATTAAGAAAAATTAATTTTTTAAATTAATAAAATTAATATTTTGTCTTAAAAGTAAAACCAACCAAAACACAGTAAGTTTGTATTTTTTCAGCGTTGTGTGGGGATTAGTGCTATTTTTTTTTTTTTTTTACAAATAGTTTATTGTCAAATTAGTTTCTACATAACACTCAGTGCTCATCCCCAAAGTGCCCTCCTTCATGCCCATCTCCCCCTCCCCCCCACATCCATCAGTCCTCAGTTTTTGTCAGCATTCAAGAGTCTCTCATGGTTTGCCTCTCTCCCTTTCCCCCACCATTTCCGCCCTTCTTCTCCCCCTTGTTCCTCCGTCAAGTTCCTCCTAATCCTCCTATACGTGCAAACATATGATATTTGTCCTTCTCTGCCTGACTTATTTCGCTCAGCATAACACCCTCAAGGTCCATCCATGTTGCTACACATGGCCAGATTTCATTGTTTCTCATTGCCATGTAGTATTCCATGGTATAGATAAACCACATCTTCTTGATCCATTCATCTGTTGATGGACACTTAGGCTCTTTCCATGTTTTAGCTATTGTGGAGAGTGCTGCTATGAACATTGGGGTACATGTGCTCCTATGCCTCAGCATTTCTGTATCCCTTGGGTAAATTCCTAGCAGTGCTATTGCTGGGTCATAAGGGAGTTCTATTGTTAGTTTCCTGAGGAACCTCCACACTGTTTTCCAGAGGGGCTGTACCAGTTTACATTCCCACCAACAGTGTAGGAGGGTGCCCGTTTCTCCACATCCTCGCCAGCATCTAGAGTTCTCTGATTTGCTCATTTTAGCCACTCTGACTGGCGTGAGGTGGTATCTCAGTGTGGTTTTGATTTGTATTTCCCTGATGAGGAGGGATGCTGAGCATCGTTTCATGTGTCTGTTGGCCATCTGGATGTCCTCTTTGGAGAAGTGTCTGTTCATGTCTTCTGCCCATTTCTTCACTGGGTTGTTTGTTTTTCGGGCGTGTAGTTTGGTGAGTTCCTTATAGATTCTGGATATTAACCCTTTATCTGATATGTCATTTGCAACTATCTTTTCCCATTCCGTTGGTTGCCTATTAATTTTCTGGGTTGTTTCCTTGGCTGTGCAGAAGCTTTTAATCTTGATGAGGTCCCAACAGTTTATTTTTGCTCTTGATTCCCTTGCTTTTGGGGATGTGTCAAGTAAGAAGTTGCTGCGGTGGAGGTCAAGGAGGTTGTTTCCTGCTTTCTCCTCTAGGGTGTTGATAGTTTCCTGTCTCACGTTCAGGTCCTTTATCCATTTTGAGTTGATTTTTGTGCATGGTGTGAGAAAATGATCTAGTTTCATTCTTCTGCATGTTGCTGTCCAGTTCTCCCAACACCATCTGTTAAAAAGGCTGTCTTTTTTCCATTGGATATTCTTTCCTGCTTTGTCAAAGATCAGTTGGCTGTATACTTTTGGGTCCACTTCTGAGTTCTCAATTCTGTTCCATTGGTCTATGTGTCTGTTTTTGTGCCAATACCATACTGTCTTGAGGATGACAGCTTTGTAGTAGAGGCTGAAGTCTGGGATGGTGATACCTCCCGTTTTGGTTTTATTTTTCAGTATTACTTTGGCTATTCGGGGTCTTTTGTGGTTCCATACAAATTTTTGGATAGTTTGTTCTAGTTTTGAGAAGTATGCTGGTGCAATTTTGATTGGAATTGCATTGAATGTGTAGAGTGCTTTAGGTAGTAATGACATCTTAACTATATTTATTCTTCCTATCCATGAGCATGGAATGTTTTTCCATTTCTTTGTGTCTTCTTCAATTTCCTTCATAAGTTTTCTATAGTTTTCATCATACAGATCTCTTGTATCCTTGGTTAGGTTTATTCCGAGGTATTTTATGGTTTTTTGTGCAATTGTGAATGGGATCAGTTTCTTGATTTCTCTTTCTGTTGCTTCATTATTGGTGTATAAAAATGCAACCGATTTCTGTACGTTGATTTTGTACCCTGCAACTTGGCTGAATTCTTGGATCAGTTCTAGTAGGCTTCTGGTGGAGTCTGTCGGGTTTTCTATGTAGAGTATCATGTCATCTGCGAAGAGTGAAAGTTTGACTTCCTCTTTGCCAATTCTGATGCCTTTGATTTCCTTTTGTTGTCTGATGGCTGATGCTAGGACTTCCAGCACTATGTTAAACAACAGTGGTGAGAGTGGACATCCCTGTCGTGTTCCTGATCTCAGGGGGAAAGCTCTCAGTTTTTCCCCGTTGAGGATGATGTTAGCTGAAGGCTTCTCATAGATGGCTTTGATGATGTTTAAGTAGGTTCCTTCTATCCCAACTTTCTCGAGAGTCTTTATTAAGAAGGGATGCTGTATTTTGTCAAATGCTTTTTCTGCATCTATTGACAGGATCATATGGTTTTTATCTTTTCTTTTATTGATATGATGTATCACATTGATTGATTTGCGAATGTTGAACCAGCCCTGTAACCCAGGAATGAATCCCACTTGATCTTGGTGGATGATTCTTTTGATATGCTGCTGGATTCGATTTGCAAGGATCTTGTTGAGAATTTTTGCATCCGTATTCATCAAGGATATTGGCCTATAGTTCTCTTTTTTTGCTGGATCTCTGTCTGGCTTGGGAATCAGAGTGATGCTGGCTTCATAAAATGAGTCCGGGAGTTTTCCTTCGACTTCTATTTTTTGGAATAGCTTGAGAAGAATTGGGATTAATTCTGTTTTAAATGTCTGGTAGAATTCCCCAGGGAAACCATCAGGTCCAGGGCTCTTATTTGTTGGGAGATTTTTGATCACTGATTCGATTTCTTCACTCGTTATGGGTCTGTTCAGGTTTTCTATTTCTTCCCGTGTGAATTTTGGTAGTGAGTGTGTGTTTAGGAATTTGTCCATTTCTTCTAAGTTGTCCAATTTGTTGGCATATAATTTTTCATAGTATTCCCTGATAATTGCTTGTATTTCTGAGGGGTTGGTTGTAATAAGTCCATTTTCATTCATAATTTTGTCTATTTGGGTGCTCTCTCTTTTCTTTTTGATAAGCCTGGCTAGAGGTTTGTCAATTTTGTTTACTTTTTCAAAAAACCAACTCTTGGTTTCATTGATCTGTTCAATTGTTTCTTTGGTCTCTATGTTGTTTATTTCTGCTCTAATTTTTACTATTTCTCTTCTTCTACTGGGTTTAGGGCGTTCTTGTTGCTCTGCCTCTAGCTCCTTTAGGTGAGCTGTTAGATTTTGGACTTGTGCTTTTTCTAATCTCTTGAAATAGGCCTGGAGAGCAATGTACTTTCCTCTTAGGACTGCCTTGGCCGCATCCCATAGATTTTGAATTGTTGTGTTTTCATTTTCATTTGTTTCCATATATTTTTTAATTTCCTCTCTAATTGCCTGATTGGCCCATTCATTCTTTAGAAGGGTGTTCTTTAACCTCCATGTTTTTGGCGGTTTTCCAGACTTCTTCCTGTAATTGATTTCAAGTTTCAAAGCATTGTGATCTGACAGTGTGCATGGTATGATCTCTATTCTTTTATATTTATTGAGGGCTGCTTTATGTCCCAGTATGTGATCTATCTTGGAGAATGTGCCATGCGCACTTGAGAAGAAAGTAAATTCCCTGGCCTCAGGATGTAAAGTTCTAAATATATCCGTCAGATCCATCTGGTCCAATGTGTCTTTCAAGTCCATTATTTCTTTAGTGATTTTCTGTCTGGTTGACCTATCCATTGCTGTAAGCGGAGTATTAAAGTCCCCTGCTATTAGCACATTCTTATCTATAAGCTTGTTTCTGTTTGTGATTAATTGTTTTAGATATTTAGGTGCTCCCATATTCGGTGCGTAGACATTTATGATTGTTAGTTCTTCCTGATGGATGGACCCTGTAATTATTATGTAGTGCCCTTCTTCATCTCTTGTGATTGTCTTTAATTTAAAGTCCAGTTTGTCTGATATAAGTATCGCTACTCCGGCTTTCTTTTGATTTCCTGTAGCATGATATATATTTCTCCATCCCCTTACTTTTAATCTGAAGGTATCTTCCCGTCTAAAATGAGTTTCTTGTAGACAGCATATTGATGGATTTTGTTTTTTAATCCATTCTGCTACCCTATGTCTTTTGATTGGAGCATTCAGCCCATTTACATTCAGTGTTATTATTGAAATATGTGGGTTTAGAGTCTTTGTATCTTTTGTAGGGTTCATGTTTGTGGTGGTGTCTCTGGTATCTTTGTTCCTTGCAACCTTTCCTTCAGAGCATCCCCCTCAGGATTTCTTGTAGGGCTGGCTTCGTGGTGACAAATTCTTTCAATTTCTGTTTATTTGGAAAGGTTTTTATCTCTCCTTCTATTTTGAATGACAGGCTTGCTGGATAGAGGATTCTTGGCTGCATATTTTTACTGTTCATCACATTGAAGATTTCCTGCCATTCCTTTCTAGCCTGCCAAGTTTCAGTAGATAGGTCTGTCACCACTCTGATAGGTTTCCCTTTGTATGTTAGGGCCCTTTTCTCCCTAGCTGCTTTCAAAATTCTCTCTTTGTCCTTGTATTTGGCCATTTTCACTATGATATGTCGTGCAGAAGATCGATTCAGGTTACGTCTGAGGGGAGTCCTCTGAGCCTCTTGTACTTCCACATTTACTTCCTTCCCCAGGTCGGGGAAGTTCTCTGCTATAATTTGTTCCAGGACTCCTTCAGCACCTTTCCCTCTCTCTTCCTCTTCTGGGATTCCTATGATACGGATATTGTTGCGTTTGACCGTATCGCTGAGCTCTCGAATTCTTCTTTCCTGTTCCTGGATCAGTTTGTCTCTTTTTTTGTCAGCTTCTTGTTTTTCTATAATGGTGTCTTCTAAATCACTTATTCTCCTTTCTGCCTCTTCAATCCGTGCATTGGAGGCCTCTAATTTATTATGGATCTCATTTATCGCATTTTTTAATTCTTCATGCCTATTTTTATTTTCCATTCTGTCTGTAGCCATAGTTTCTTTGATGTCCCCTATGTTTTTTTCAAGCCCAGCTATTAATTTTACCATTATTATTCTAAAATCTTGTTCAGTGATGCTGCTGATATCTGTTTTGAGCAGTTCATTAGCTGTCATTTCTTCTTGGAGTTTCTTTGGAGGAGAGGTCTTTCGTTTCGTCATTTTAGTTAGCTTTCCGGCTCTTGTTGGTTTTAAAGACCTATTATTCTCTCTGTTTCTATGAGCACTGCTATATCCAAGAAGGCTCTTTGACTTTCCAGGGCCTACCCTTTCAGAGAGTGTTTTTTGAATGGTATCCCCTGGTCTCTCTTGTTGGGACCTTGGTTATTTTATTTTCCTATTCGTAGTGATATTTGGGACTCTCCACCTTGTGCACTCTAGCTTGTTTCTTGAGGTAGCCCTGGAAAAGAAAACAGACAGACAAACACACAGGGAGCAGGAGCACACAAACGCACAGGCTAATTCAACTAACATGCAAAGCGGGAGGGAAAACGAAAAAGTTAAGAGAAAAGATGGAGGAGGGAGGGCGAATAATAGGGAATATAAAATACATAAAAGGGTCAAAAAGGGGAAAGGAAAAGGAAAAAAGAAGAAAACCGATGGACAAAGAACGGTTTAAAGGATATAACCAGATTTCCCAGCTACAGTTAAATAGCCGTGTGTATGCAGTGCTGGTTGAGGAGCATAGAGAAACAGAGAGAAAGCAGGGCGGGATGAGACACAATTGGAAATAGAATGAACAGGCAGAAGGGATAAGAAGCTTTTTTCAAAGAGGTAAAGGGTAGAATATGGTTGGATAGGTGAGAGAAGGGTGCTGGAATTATCCAGAGAAACTATATAGTCTAATTACTCCTGAGAGAAATAGCTGAAAATGTCAGTAGGTGTAGAATTTACATTTACACAATGGACTCGTGAACGTTTAAGCAAGCTGGCGACCAGAGTTAATCAGGTCAGTGTTCTGGGGAAAAAAGAGAGAAAAGAGAAAAAGACGAAAAAAAGAAAGAGTAAAAAAGAAAAAAAAAAGAAAGAAAAAAAAGGAAGAAAAAAAAAAAGGGAAGAAAAAAAAAAAGGGAGGAGAGCACCTCTCAGGCAGGGATGGGCGTGGCGGGATCCAATGCCTCCGGCGGGAGCTCTGCCTCGGCGGTTGTGGGGAGGAGAGTGACGGTGCTCCAGTCCCTTCTCGAAGCAAGCGCTGCTCCTCACTCTTTTGGGGGTGTAAACTCCCCGTACCAGGGGCGCAGCCGAAGTTGGTTGCACTCTTCAACCCAGGGCAGTTCCAATCTCCAAATCCCCGTCCGCGCGCCCTGCTGAAGTTGCCTTAGACACAGCTTCCCAGGCAACCCCCTCAGGCAATTCCAGGCCCCCTGCCGAGCTCTGGGATCGGAGTCAGAATCGCTGCTTCCTTCTCTGGGTCGGGCTGGCGCGCATGGGTGGGGGCTTGCCCGCAGGGTGTTCTAAGCCGGAGTCCGGTTAGAAGGCTCTCTCAGCAGTGGATTCTGCGTCTTTTTTCTCCCAATCTCTCAGGTTTTGTAAGGTTTCCAATGTCTTCGGATCTTTTCTGTGTGATGTATGGGCGCGAGTGCAAGTACGGAGCTCCTTACTTCTCCGCCATCTTGCCCTCTCCCCGGGATTAGTGCTATTTGATCATTAGAGCTGACCTCTTTATCATAATTAAGTAACTCTAGGAGGGGTCCTCTAAGAGTGGTACGAGGGAAATGAATACAAGGTACAAAAAGGAGACTGGCCGCCCTTGATTGAAGGCAAAGTTTTTCATGTCAAGAATAAAGACGGTCTAGAGAGTTCAGTCCTCGGCCTTAGGAAGTGTATTAAATCTGTGATGAGCTTGTAAGATCTTAACCATTTCAAATAACCGTCTATGGAAAACTACCAGGCAGATGTGCACCATGGTGGTTTTTGGCCACAGGGAACTAACGTCATTGCGTGCTGGCACGTTAGGAACAAGCTGTCACTCTTACAGAAAAAGTATCCTAAGTGACATTGTGAGTGTGTCAGAGATCTTGTGGTCGTGTCTGCAGTGGTTGTCAGAAAAGTAAGCCAAGTGTGAGTCTCTGCTTCTTCCTGACACAATGGATCACAGAGCATATGGACATCCTATAAATGGATGCTTCCAGTTTGGATTTCCCAGACTGGGTCCTCTTGAAAAATTAAAAGCAGAACACTTCAGACTATGGTATTTTTTAAAAAACGTTTTTATTTATTTTTGAGAGAGAGAGAGAGAGCATAGCAGGGGAGGGAGAGAGAGAGGGTCTGAAGCAGGCTCTGTGCTGACAGTAGACAGCTCGACACGGGGCTCGAACCCACGGACCATGAGACCATGACCTGAGCCGAAGTAAGATGCTCAACAGACTGAGCCACCCAGGAGCCCCAGACTATGTTGTATTGTGAAGAGCCCGTGAAACAAAGTCTGTAGTTAATATAAAAACACATACACTCAGTTTACTCGGTTGTTTATTAAATCCGCAACCTCTCAGGTGTTTGTCTTCTGTGTTTCCTAGGAAGGGAGCAGGGAATCTGGTTCCCTAGTGAGAACTGTTGGAAAGAGGCCATCCCAGGTCTTTTTTATGCACATGTGATAAATGGAAATTACTGTCTTGGTCCAGAGTCAGGTGCACGGATAGGGCTGCTGCCCTCGAGGCCACGGGTGCCTCATGTCTGTCCTTGGAGAGTAGCCTTGTCTCCAGATGCGCCTGATTTGGGGGGGCCCACATGCTGTTGGAGCCCTTCTGTGGCCTTGAAAACAACAGTGTTCATAAAGATACCTGCTCATTCTTGGGGTCACCATACGACCCACCCCCATTCTGTGTCACACACTTGCTTCCTGGCCAAGAAATAATTACAAACAAGATACCGAACAGAAGAGTTTTAATAGGTTATGCATTTTAAGTCACTCCACTCAACATGCCGATGAGGCTACGGGGAGGGATTCCAAGCCTGGTTGTGTGACGCGCATGTGTGTAGCAAATACACAGAGAGCCCAACTTGCGTGTGGGCCCTTGTGAGTGAACGCAGGCGGTTTTGAGGCAAAGTCGTTAATTAGGTTCAACCACTTGTTACTGGCACAGAGAACCACTTATATACTATACAGAAATCCGAATCTGTTAAATACTCTACGAAGCACTTTTTCAATAGAGATCTGAGCGGAAAGCCCCGGTCCTACCATCCGTGATGAACTATAATCCTTTAAAAATGTGGTGACATTGGACAAAGTTTCGATGAGAGGATTTACAAGAACTTCACCAGAAGGGGATTGGTCTCTTCAGGTTGTCCAAGGCCTCAGGACGGTCCCCGGGCCCACCAACCTCATTCTAGCTCACGATGAAACCACGTGACGGGAGCTGCCTCAGAAAATGCCTTCTGATGGGAAACTCTTCAATTCGCAATCTGAAAGCCGAACCCCCTCATGAGAGTGTTTTCTCAGGAGCCTCAAAGAAATTTTCCCTAGGAAACTGTAAATTGCCATTACGCTCCCCTGCTCTTCTCCAAAATTGTAGATAATGTGCCTTTTCCCTCAAATTTTAGGCCAGCTTAATTCTTCATAGTGACAATCCTTTGTGACAAATGTCCTCCAAAAAAGTAGGAATTACTCTTCTGTAATTTAGGAAAATCTCTTCTGTTACTTATTATCAGCATATCATATTTCTTAATTTGAGATTATGGCCAAGAATTGTTTAAAATTACTCACAAGATTTATCGGTCAGATTATCAGTTTTGGTTATTTCAGAGAGGAGGTGTTTATAAGCCAGGCTACTAGGTACACAAAACTCCCAGAATTGTGATGAACATCCAGTTTAAATACCTCTCAGTTTTTAGTGTTCTTTTAGAGCCCTTATTATAAATCACTTTAAGAGTCTGAGTATAACTGTAGATTCCCGGAAAAGCAACTTCTACACCCAAATTAGGGGGCAAAGCTGCCCCCACCTGTGTCCTACTTTATATTTCATGCTTATGTGAGACTGCAGACACCTGCTTTTTTTTTTTTTTTTCCGTCCCAATGTTTAGTCTTTGAGAGAAAGGAAGACAGGGTGTGAATGCAGGAGGGACAGAGAGAAAGAGAAGGGGACACAGAACTTGAAGCAAGCTCCAGGCTCTGAGCTGTCAGCACAGAGCTTGACCCACGGACTGCAGGATCATGACCTGAGCCGAAGTCAGACGCTCAACCGACTGAGCCCCCCAGGTGCCCCCCAGACACCTGCTTTCAGGCCAAGTCTGTGGAGGGTAGATCCCCTTTCTGTAAACACACTGGGGGGCACAGTCCCCACCCAGGCCTCGTTGGGAAGGTCAAGAACAGGGCTGGACGCTCACTCTCTTTTGAGACCTGAGACCTTCAAGCACGTGTTGAGAAGCTTAGAACAAAAGGTCCCAGTGCATCGCGATCACCTGCTGTGTTTGGCCCTTATGCGCCCGAGAGCAGCGCGGGACCAGGCCGGGCACCTGCAGAGAAGCAGAGGGAGGTGCCCAGTGGGCAGTGGAGACCCAGTACAGCAGCTTCTCAGGCCCCGGCCAGGCCCTCCCCCATCCTGTCCATGGGACATTCTTCCTGGCTGCCCCTCAATCGCCTTCCCCATCCACACGGCACTTGTGATGTCCGAGTTATTATTTATCTCTGGAAATTATGAAAAAACCCTAAGAAGTAGCATCCTTCTTCTTTTTTAAAAAAGTTTTTAATATTTATTTGTTTTTGGGGCACCTGGGTGGCTTAGTCGGTTGAGCGTCCGACTTTCGCTTAGGTCGTGATCTCGCGGTTCGTGGGTTCGAGCCCTGCGTCGGGTTCTGTGCTGACTGCCAGCTCAGAGCCTGGAGCCTGTTTCAGTCTGTGACTCCCTCTCTCTCTGACCCTCCCCTGCTCACGCTGTCTCTCTCTCTCTCTCCTAGAAATAAATAAAAAAACATTAAAAAAAAATTTATTTGTTTTTGAGAGAGAAACAGAGCACAAGCCTGGGAGGGGCAGAGAGAGAGGGATATAGAATCTGAAGCAGGCTCCAGGCTCCAAGCTGGACACCAAGCCCAACAGGGGACTCGAACCCATAGACTTCGAAATCATGACCTGAGCCGAAGTCGGACGCTTAACCGACTGAGCCCCCAGGCGCCCCAGCAGCATCCTTCTTAATGTTGACAACAGGTTCTGTTTTTCCGACTTGAGTGATGCCCTGAGACATTCCTGCGCCTGTCGGCGGGACGTTTTCACGACCGGCATCGCAGCGCCAAGGGTGGGGTGATTGCAGGGACGGGCTTCTCTGCACCCGACGGGCAGTGAGAGGCGACTTCACTCAGCGGGGTTGGTCCCTGGTGCATCTGGGGATGCGGGTCAGTGTGCTCATCCCCACGCATATGAAGTTTTATCGACACTGGAATTCCACAGAGACCACATTTTACGAAGTGACCACCCAGCGGTGACGTCTGTCCTGGTAAGGAGGCAGCCATCTCTCTTTTGAGGGGAGTTGTCAGTGTCGATGGGGAAGCAGACCCTCTTTTCACACTCCCGGGCCGTTGGAAACCACCCCTTTCGTTTTGTGCCTCAGCATTTTCCATACCCTGTGACTCAAGACGTTTACAATATTCAACAAATGGACATATTTTCAAATGTAGAACAGGAGTCGTGTACCACCGTGTTCATCGTGAAATCATTCATTTCAATAAGACACGGAAACGCTATCCCACAAAAGATGGAGACATGCAATGGGCAAATCTATATGGTTGTGCATTATGTAATTTCAATGGCTATTTGGAAGAATTTCAAATTGCACGTGGTAATGATTATAATATAATGTTATTAGGAAAAGATACAATACTTCATGAACAGTAGACTTATTCATAATATTTTTTAATAGGAGGGAGATTCTCCAGGAAGACAACAAGAGTCGTTTCTGGGTTGTAGGGCTAGAGGACAAGCTTATTTTCATGCGCACACATACACAGAACATATGCATAGACATGTTTGCAGGTTTTGCAAAATGAGCATGCACTTATTTTACAAATAAACACATATTTAACTAAAACGCTTTTTGTCTTATCAGGTGAAGTTTACAACTAACTGCTCAACAGAAAACTTTCTCCAGAAGTTTCCATTTAACCATTTGCCGGTCTTCTTCTCAGAAGCCCGATGGAGACTTTGAGTCGCCAAAGGCAGTATCGGGGGTACAGAGTCAGTTCTCCTTTCTCTGGTCATCCAAGTCCATCTTAAGTCAACTCGCCTTGCCAGGAAGTCAAACGCATGATTCTAGCTTCTTAAAGAGACATTTCTCCCCCAAATTATTCTATTTGTTCATGTTTTACAAAGCGTTGGTTTAGGACATGATTTTGCAGAAACCTTTCAGCTATCTGTCACAGCAATTTTAAAGACATTGTATTTTATTTTGTAATGTCCTTTACAACTGAGAGCAGTGACTCTCCTTAGGGACAAAGTAAAACAACGATTTCTATGGACAGAATGAAATTCGATTCTTTGGTAGATAATGGAGTTGCAGGGGCACTTTCCTTGTTACTCTTCCCTGGAAAACAAAACGATACAAAACACATACTTTGAAAAGCCTTCTAAAAATGGGCTTCGGCCAAGAAAGCGGTGTTATCTGTGAATCAGTATATTTGTAGCATTCAAGCATACTTCCTATGGCTGACAGTTAGCAATGACTGTTAATAAAGAATTTATTAGGTCGTTAGGTGGTCATCTACACACGACCCCAATGTATGTATTCTCTAACAGTTATCCCTTATTTATATATATTAGCTGGCATTTGAGTTTTAGCCAGTTCAAAGGAATATCATTTGTAGACATAACAGAATGATATTTACAAGGCTCATTTTTAAAATTAAGATGTATTTAGATCAATAACTGAGAAAAAATTCCTGTCACTCTTTTGCACACTGAAAGGTTTCGGTACATTACAATAGTTTTTCTTCTACCTCGCCCCTAATAAATACTGTTGCCAGAGGCAGTGTGTTAAGCCCCTTTTCCATCCATTTCTCAGAAATATTTCTCTGTAATGATTGGGCGCAGGGATAATGATTATGCGTCACAAACGTTCCTTTGTCAGTCCCACAGCACCCTGGGAGACCTGTGAGTGCCGAAATAGGATCATCAATTATTGTCATGATTTTTTAACTTGTGATCTATTTCCCCAACGGAACATAAACTGCCAAATACTAATTGCTACTTGAAGTTGTTTCTTCCTTAAAATAAGCTCCTGAATATTCTCTTTCTTCCTCTTGTAATATAAATGTGAACATACTCTCGGAATAATGGGTCTTTGTTGTCACAGAACACAGGCAGTCATGTATTTTGCATTTCTTGGGTTAAAAAAAAAAGCATAGCTCTGTAAGGAAAAATAGAATTAACAATGGGGCAATATGGTGAGTGGCTGATTATTATAAGTCAGAAGTTTCTACAACTCTTGAATTCCTTCTGGAAGTGGAGAGAATACTCTTCTAAAGAATGTGCATAGATCTTCCGGGAAGAATTCTTATTTCTCCTGAAGTCTTAAATTGCAAATGTATCGCCGTACCTTGGTTTTCACTGCCCGAGCGTCCTTTGGAAGTATCCCTGAAATCACAGGGGTCTGCGAGTTCTTGCTACATTACAACCAGAGCCCCGCCTGATCTTTGAGGACCGTGTACCATTATATTAAGTAGCCGCTGACATGTATGGCAGACTAATAACGAACTTTTAGGCTAACCATTCACACTTAAAAGATGACAAGACTGAAATATTTTGAACTTATTTAATGGACCTGTTTGCAAGAACTATGGTATATGTCAAAGGCACATCTGGAAGCAGCTTCCGGACCCGGGCTTTGCATAAAGGCATATTAGCTCTGCTGAGGACCCTTCTGTGCTCCGCGGAGGCCCCCACCCCAGGGTCTCCAGCAGCCCTGAAGGAAACACGAGGAGAGATCTGCCAGAAACCAGTGTTTGTGCAGATATATTGCATGAGGCGGAGTGCGGAGGGGTGGGTGGACCGGGCTGGGCACATCGCATCTGAGCGATGAAGCCCTCAGACTTGAGCCCTGAGGGAATAGGGGCTCCCTGTGGTCAGATCTGACTTTTCCAGGGAAGTCCTGACATTTAGATTTTCCCTATAAAAATGGAAATTGCACTATTTTTTGTAAAGCGTTTGGTCTGCCTGAACAAAGCCTGTCTCCAGGTCTTCCTTGAATCCTGGCCTCTGGTTTCTGGTGTGTCTACAATATGCCTGCACAAAAGCCCCGATGAGAAAAATAGGATTTTAAGTTTGAAGTACAAAAAATTTTCATCTGAGATGTCCTGTAAAGACATGGGCTCTATCCTTAAGGGGAAGTGTAACCCCTGTGAAGGAAGGTTAATGATGTATCAGAATTACCCATGACCGATGGGTCCCTTCGCAGGGATTTAGTGAGCACGTGTGGTAAGTGTGAGGGTGAGGTGAGGGGCATGGCCAACCTGAGTGTGAAACAGGATGCATGCCTTGGAGGGGTTTGTGGTCTGTCCATGCATGCACACGCACACATGCACACACACATGCACACACGCACACATATGTATGCACATGTGCACACGCATACATGCACGCCACACTTGCACACACATACATGCACGCCCACACCTGCACACACCTGCACACATGTAGGCCCACACACATGTACATGCACTCACACACATACAGGTACACACATGCACACATGTATACATGCACACACACCCGCCCACAGGCACACACACAGGCACACAGTGCACATGCACAAACATGCACATACATGGGCGCACAGATGTAGGTGAATACATACACATGTACATGCATCCCCACACATACTTGCACACACATGGAGGCACACACATACACACACATATACGTGCACACACCCTGTACATGCACTGACACATGTACTCACACACATACAGGTACACACATGCACACATGTATACATGTACACATACCCACACACAGCGTGCACACACACAAGCACATACATGTGCACACAGATGTAGGTGAATACATACACATGTACATGCATTCACACACATACTTGCACACACACATACATGCACACACCCCTGCACACACACGTGTACATGCACACACATGTCCATGCAGTCCTTGCTGTTACCAGTGGGAAGCAGAACGGTGTCTGTGAAAGAAGCCTGTACGCAGCAGGGCACCGTGTGACACGGCGGTGGGGTAGAGGTGCCCAGGGAAGAAGCTGGATGTGGGCCGGGTGCAGAGGGCAGCGGGAGCTTCGAGGTGGGTGGTGACCCCCGACCCCTGCAAACAGCCACCACCTGCTGAGGTTTGCAGTCACGCAGGCGCACCGGGCCGGGGCCGACACGGTCCTCTCGTCTCCCGGTGACCACCGGCCCCGGGGCTCCCCTCGCGGCTCAGCCGCAGAAGCCGCAGCAGAGACCGCGGAGCGTGGGTCTCCAGGCGCAGAGCCGAGCGCTCCCCGCTGCCCCGTGGGTGCACATTGAACATGCACACACACACGTGCACACACCTGCGCACACACACAGGCGCGCACACGCGCGCACACATGCACACACTTGTGCACACGCAAGGACACACGCAGGCATGCACACTCACACTCGTGCACACACTCGCACAGGACACACGCAGGCACGCACACTCACATGCACGAGCGCACGCACGCACACACTCGTGCACACACACACACTCGTGCACACACACACAGTCCTGCAGGGCTTGCCCCACCCCTCAGCTGCACCTGCTCCTGCAGCCACTCGCCGTGTGCGACCCGGGCCCCTCAGTCCTGCGCACACCTGCCTTCAGACTGTGACCTGGGAATGTAAGCCTGGCCTTCTCACTTCCCGACCTGACACCTTCCATGGCTCCCTCCTTCTCTGCTAGTCAGTGCTCATCACGGGCGCAAGGGATGGCCTTGTGAGGGTGTGTGTGCACGTGCAGAACCTCCCCTGTGTCCTCACCTACCCTTGGGGGTGTCTGTGTGTCCTGACATTTGCACTGCTCACTGCGGGAACGATGTGGAGCGTGGAGGGGGCTCAGGAACCCTTAGGCCCCCACCCAGCAGGACAGGGCAGACGGCGGGAGGGAGATGGTCTGAAGGGCAGGTGGGGGGTGTGACATTTCCCTCGTCAAGGGCAAGAGGCGGCCCCCTCAGTGCTGGCTTGTCTCCTCTGATTTCCACGCCCTCTTCTCCTTCCTGAGGCTGCCGTGGGTTTATTCATTTTCGTTTGTATCCGATACTCACGCACGAGTACATGAACGCACTTGGACCAGAGGTTTGGGCCATTTTATCTGTTCTGGTGGACTTGCATGCTTTCTATTTTTCTTTAATTATAAAAATGCTGCGATAAACACATTTTTTAACAGAGGCACATTTCTACTATATAGATCCAACTGACACAGAATTGCATGGTAAAAATACATAATTACAAAATGTTGATGGATATTGTTAGATTGTCTTTCACAAAAACTTGTTAGATATTTTCTCCCTGTTTTCCTCGTAATATATTGGTCTTGAGAGTTTCTGACAGCATGATAAGCGGAAGACCCTGATTTTGTTTTATTTTTCATTCCCTCGTGTTTTAACGAAATTGATCATATTTTGCATGCTTATTGGCCATTTGTATTTCTTCTTCTAATTTCCTCTTGATAGCCTTTGACTAGTTTTCTTTTCTTTTTTTTTTTTTTTTTGGTCCCTTTTCCTTGTGTTTTATGGGAGGTCCTTAAACATTCTGGTTATTAGTGCTTTCTGCATGGATTTCTGCAAATAATCCTTCCTGATCTGTGTTGTCTGACTCTGGACTGTTCGTTGTTCTTTCTGACGGAATCGTAGCATCTCAGGTGGGCGTCTAATTGGAGGAGACACACATGCGCATATACACTCCTGCAGATACAAATCCTACTGGGAGTGAGCTAGCTGCCGGGGCCAGAAGTAGAGATGGTGCGTCCGGCTCAGCCCTGGGTTCTCAGGGCCCCTTTGTGGGGGGGGGGGGCGCACAGCTGCCTGGGAGATCAGAAACAGTAAGTGTGTAGTTCTGTTCTTTACGCCTTTCTGCCAGGCATTAATATCAGGCTCTATTACCTTTCTAAAATGAGGCGGGCGGCTTGATTTTTCTATCTTCTGGAAGAGGTCAGAGGTCAAGGCAGCACGTGACATCGAGGTCTTGGGACTCACGAACAAAAGCAGGTGGTGTGGTTTAAGCCGTTGTGTTGAAAGCGGTCGTGGTGCAGCAGCTAACGGACGCCAGCAGCTGAGGAGGGAGGAGGTTCGTGTGTCCTGGTGGGTGAGGGTCGCTCAGAGGAGACCCTGCATGTCTGGGGGACATCCTGAGAGCCGGGGCCTGTCCAGATCGGGAGAGACCGTCCCACAGGAGAAGGCGGAGTGCAGGGATGGTCTTGGCCTTGCATTCGTGGAGGCTAAGGTTAAGCTAGAAGCGTGTTTTAGGAAGGAACATCTGCTTCCTAAAGACATGTAATTCCGCCATGCGCTGTACGCGTTCTGAAGCCTCCCCTTAGCCACAAACAACTCGACCCGTCCCTTTTCTGCCCTTAGATTTAACCTGCGGTGCCCGGTACTTCCTAACTGCCCTGCACAGAACAAAACCTGAAATGCAATTTACTTTAGGAATATAATCACTTATTGATTAGTCTTCTTCTGGAGGAGATAGAATCAGGGTGTAAGCTTTGATCCGGGAGACGCCAGGATGGCATTTATGCTCCGTGTGCAGTTCAAGTCCAGCCAGATCTCCTCGTGAGCCCGGCATGGCAGGCATTGTGCTGCAGATGATCATTATTTTCTAAAAGGGATTCATCATACCGCTTATGTGAAAAATTCACAGTAGGCAGACAATATTTAATAAGTAAATCAATAATGTTCATTTCAGGGAAAAAATTAGGTATAGAATGTAGCTGGGTAAGATAATAAAACAAGATCAAATACTAAATTTCAGACCCGATGAACCATTAGAGATAATGCAATGCAGCGCGGCGCCGGCGAGTGGCGGCTCGGGAGGCTGACATCCCAGGATGCCGCACAGGTGCAGACCCAGCCGCGTCTGTCGTGTGATTAACACACACGGAGGAAGCGGTCCGGCTGGCGTCCAGTGTCGGCCGGGGCTGCCCTAGCGAAGCGACTTCCTCGGCCCAGGAAAATTGATCAGTAAAACCTACAGAAAGACTGCCTGGTTCAGAGGACGGCGCACCACCCGCGAGGCCCTGCTGATGCCGACGGCCCGCTGGGACTGACCTGGGAGTGGGTTTGGTCCCATCTGCCATCCCCCCGGCAGGGACACCCCCTGGGCTCTCACTGATGGGACATCTCCCTGGTGCCTCCATAAACGTCGTTTCAAAGCTGGTATTGTCAAAATGCCTCATGTTTTCACGGGTCTGCCTGTGAGTCCCCGTGGTTCCCACTTCTCAGGATTGGTCTTGGCATCTCCTGGCGCTGCTTACAGAACATCTGGGCCTTCCTGTGACGCAGCTCCAAATACCCAAGGCCGACGTCCTGCCTCTGAACTCTTCTCCAGGTTAAACATCCCCAGATCTCTGGACAAACAGTCCCACATTTATTTATTTACTTTTTAATGTTTATTTTATTTTTGAGAGAGAGACACAGTGTGAGCAGGGGAGGGGCAGAGAGAGAGGGAGACACAGAATCTGAAGCAGCTCCAGGCTCTGAGCCATCAGCACAGAGCCCGACGCGCGGCTCAAACTGACGAGCTGTGAGGTCATGACCTGAGCTGACGTCAGATACCTAACTGGCTGAGCCCCCCGCCCCCCGCCCCGCCTCCAGGCGCCTCCAAACAGTCCTGCATTTAATATGCTTTCCGGATGTCCAGCTCTCTTTCGCCGAGTGTTTCTGTGCTGCACACTGGTCCGCTGCAGGGAACTTGTCTTCCCATTTATCAGACCGTCCCATTCGCCCGTGCTGCCTGTGGCTTTGGCCGCTGCGTGGAGGGGCGCGCTGTCTTGTCTGCACACCCGATGGCAGCTGGGAGCTGCTCTCACCGTGGGCTCTAGCAGCGGTGCAGGGCGCTAAGCGGGAGAAGAAAAGGCAGAAGCGGAGAAAGGCTCATGATGTATTTTGAAAGTCACTTTTGGGGGCTCCTGACCGTGGTCCCTCTCCTTTTCGGCACCCAAACTGCAAGCTGGGCTTCAGGATGGAAGCAAGAGCATCTGGCCCATGATGCAGAGGGTTCTGCACCCAGACGCCCACTTTCTCCCGACAGGAGGCTCTTGGATTTTCAGAGCGGGTTCTCCAATCAGATGTCTCTACCTCCAATTACGAACAACTACCGCTGCCTCGAGAGGCCAGGCTGGCCTCATGTTGCAAGTGGATCTCAGCAGGTGGAGGTTCATCATCAGCTCCCAGGACGGTGACACAGAAGGAGGGGGGCTTTCCTGTAACTGGGGTTTCAGGCCGCCTAAGCGGTACCCTCGGCACCGTCCAATTTTCTTCTCTGCCCTTTGCTCCTTATTCTGGAGCTAATTTACTGTCCACGGAACTGGACAGTTCTGTGATCTGGTGATCCCGCTTTCCGAACGCAAACTTGAGACGCAGGATCTGGTTTTGTGTGTATTCTGTGCCCTTAAACAATCAAGAAGGTAAATGGTAAATACAGAAAAATGGGAGGCGCCTGGGTGGCTCAGTCAGTTAGAAGTCCGACTTCGGCTCAGGTCATGATCTCATGCTTTGTGATTTTGAGCCCCGTGTCGGGCTCTGTGCTGACAGCTCAGAGCCTGGAGCCTGCTTCGGATTCTGTGTCTCTCTCTCTCTCTCTGCCCCTCCCTTGCTCACACTCTGTCTCTCTCTCTTAAAAATAAATAAACATAAAAAAAGTTTAAAAAAAAAAAAGAGAAAGAAAAATGGGTGGGGCTCATGGAGCCTAATACTCGAAATCCAATGCTGTGTTTGAGAAGCTAAGGGACACAGAGCACGCGCCTTACAGGGGCACTGGACACATGCCCACCTTTTGCGAGGACAGACCGTGTCTCGCCTGCCCCCGGGGTGACTGAGTGACCAGGGAGGCTCTGTTCTGGCCCCTCTGTGGACGCCCAGCCTCACAGCCCTGGCCTCCAGCGTCATAGGCGCCGGCTACTGGGAAGCAAGGACACAATCAAGAAATCAGAACTGCTCAGCTGCTTTGTGGCCACTGCCACTTTCCACGCCACCGAACCCGAGAACTCCCCCTCCTCGCCCAGCTCCGTGTTCCTGTGCCCTGGATGAAAATGAGACACCTTGGGTCTCAGGTCATGCTGGTCTTCAATCAGTCTGCACAGTTGGGTCTGGCTGCTGGGCACATTTTAAAAAATATAATTAATATAATTTATTGTCAAGTAAGCTAACATGCAGTGTATACAGTGTACTCTTGGTTTTGGGGGTAGATTCCTGTGATTCATCACTTCCATACAACACCCAGGTCTCATCCCAACAAGTGCCCTCCTCAATGCCCATCACCCATTTCCCCCCACCCTCCACCTCCATCAACCCTCAATTTGTTCTCTGTATTCAAGAGTCTCTTATGGGTTTGCCTCCCTCCCTCCGTCTCTGTAACTATTTTTCCCCTTCCCTCCCCCGTATGGTTTTCTGTTAAGTTTCTCAAGTTCCACATATGAATGAAAACATATGATATTGTCTTTCTCTGACTGATTTGTTTCACTTGGCATAATAGCCCCCAGTTCCAACCACGTTGTTGCAAATGGCAGGATTTCATTCTTTTTGATTGCAGAGTAATACTCCATTGTATATACAAACCACATCTTCTTTATCCATTCATCAGTGGATGGACATGTGGGCTCCTTCCATGATTTGACTACTGTTGAAAGTGCTGCTATAAACATTGCCTGGCACTTTTAAAATCGGCCCCCATTACTCTCCTGTATAGTCAAGGTTCAGGATTGGTATTCTATGCAAAGTAAACACACAGCTTTGTCTCCTGCAAACCCTCAATATTCTGTACAAATCGAGCTCCACAGACACCAGAGAGGAGAAGAAAAGGAGAGGAGAGGTAAGGTTGACCTAAATGAACTTCTCTATACCCACAGCGCGATTTCCTCTCCATGTTTTTTTTTTTCCTGAGGCCATGCGTATTTGGTGTGTTTTATGGATGATTTATCTGCTATATTTTACTGTGGGGATGCTTGGTTGCTTCTGGATAATTAAACTTTTCATAAGAGTTTTAATCACCTAACTTTGTCTACATCCTGTAGGATTCTCTTTTTAGCCCATTCAAGTGGAAATAGAAACACGTCAATTAAGCGGTTGGCCTGATTACAGAGGTGCTATAGGAAATAAGCACTTGACGCTGATGAATATTTTAATGATGGGCATCTCTTAACTGAGTCAAGTCTGTGGTTACATCAGAAAATAAACTAGTTTATGTGCATCTCTTCTTCCAGAGCGGAAAAAGCATAGGAAGATCAGATTTGTCCAAGATGCTGATTTATGTCAACTACACAGCCCCCAGTATTTAAAGGACAGTGAAGTGCTCTGAGCTAAAATCCTACTTGTCAGAATCCCTATGTTACTGTGTATCTGAAATATGGAAACAGGTGAACACGTTCGTCTGTAATACAGACCGTGCTGCACGGCCGAGGGAAAGCTGCAAATGAAATTCCACGTGTGTGTTATTTGTGGTTTCTGTACATTTTCTTCAGCATGAGTCCTATTTAACATGGCGCGTGTGTTACTGACTCTTCTTACTGGATTTTTGTTTCCCATAGGATGCAGGCTCTGGGAAGAAGAAGGCTTTGTCATCATGTCTTTGAGGCCGACATCAGGGATGTCACAGAGTAGAACCCTAATAAATAATCGTCGTTGAATGATGTAGGCAGTCAGAAAAGCAGTTTCCGGAGATTTTAGGGGATCCATACACTCTCAGTTGGGTCTCATATACTTGGCTCATGATACAGTGAGGCTGAGTGATTACAGGCTCTGGGCTCTGAACACCGGGTGCGGAGTCCATCTCTGCTGCGGTGGGTGAATCGTGCAATCGGTGATCTCCTCTGGAAGGATAGTGATCATCACAATGCCCGTTCTTATTTCATAGGCCAGTTTTATGGGACAAATGAGCTAATTTATTAACAATTACTTTGCAACTTTTTAAGGAGTTATTACTGGAACTGCTGACCGGCCATGGCTACGGTAATACCATGCCCTGAGTACAACAGTACACCAGCACAGATGGTAATCCTCAGGCCCAGAAAGAGAAACAAATGTCTAATGGTTTAATCTGCTGCACCCCATGCCCACCTCACCTCACTTTTCACCTGACCCGCCTCTCACTTAGAATCCCCATCTGCCATTTGAGGCGGGTGTAATGCTGCTGACCATACACAGTGGTGTGCGCAACCATACAGCACACACTCGTGGTGTCAGAGCGAAAGTGTCAGTCAGCGTCCGAACTCCACCTCCCCGTAGGCACTTTTGAGAGCAGGGACATATGTTCTTAACAGCATCTGCATCTTGTACGATGCTGTAAGAGCTCAGCTTCTCAACAGACATGTGTGGAATCAAATCAAGCCTCTCCCATCTACTATTTCCCATGTTTTAGCCAACAAAGCATTTATCCCGTGTGCACTTCCTCTAAGTGCTCATAAAACAAAATAAAATAACACAATAAAATACGATAAGTATCCCACCTTACAGACAAGTGCCAAGAGAACCCTTGAGCAGCGAGGAAATTCAGACCCGATGCAGAGAGCTGTGCCGTATAACCGGACGGTGTCCTACTTTCGTCTTTTCATCTTCCTTCCGCAGATGTGCCGACGCTGCGGATCCCCAGCAGCCACGCGGTGAGAGAAGGCGGTTCTCCCTCATTCACGAAGACACGCTCCCAAGAACAGAGGAGTGAGGAGACAGTGGGTGTGTCCTGATGCTAACTGTATACATCTGCCCGCAGTGGGGCAACAAGATCTCCCAACACAAAGATTCCCTGTAACCTCACTTTTCCTGAGACCTAGAATTGGTCCATAGTGTTTTAGAAAGTGGCTGATTCTCCAACTTCAGTTCAAAATCGAGACTCAGGTATAAAATGAGAGAAGACATCTTAAAAAAATTACCCATTTACGTATCCGTGCCACAAATTTCAGTGTCGTCTTTGTGAAGTGACCCATTTAGGTGCGTGGAGCAGAACTGCGTGCCCTACAGTGAGAAGGGGCTGGACGTGAATTCATGCTCTCTCACTCGGTAGCTGTGTGATCGGAGGCTAGTTACTTAACATCTCTGAGCCTCTATTTCTTAATCTTATAAAATGGGCAATGTTGCTTACCTAAAAATTAATTATCAATCAACTTTGCTGATGTAACAAACACCCAATACCAAAGGCTCACAGCAGCATGGCTCACGGTGTGAGGACACAGGTGAGTGGCTGAGCTCAGGACCATGTCCTGCTTTCTTCTCATCCTGGACTCGGGCTCATGAAATGGCTCCATGCAGGACATGCCTGACTTGCCCCAGGAGAACAGGGAGTGAGTGCAGACCCATGCGCCCTCCCACATTCCGTGAAGTCTCCTGGGAAGGAAGACCAGCGACAGTGCGGCAGCTACGTCACGTGGTGACTAGGATTTTCCTGCCCCAAATCCTCAAAACAAAAAACCTGTTTGTTTAGTCCCCTGGGCTTAGCAATGTGGTTCTTCTTGTCTGAGGAGGCTTGATTCTTAATCAGACTTTACTCAAACACTATTTTATTTTATTTTACTTTACTTCAGTTTATTTTATTTTATTTCACTTTATGCTTCTATTCAGAAATGAGGAGTAGTTCCAAATTCCCACGATTCCTACCCAATCTCATCTCTTTCCCTTTTATCTGTTCTTGTAAACAGGCTTACTCTTTTCCAAGCTCATGTTTCTTTACGCCTTAACTGCCATCACGGATATCAGTGAGTCATGCTACTATCATTGTGTTTCACTTAACTGACTGAGCCACCCAGGCTCCCCTACTATCATTGTGTTTCAAAGTCTCCTACCAGAGACTCTGAAGCGTGTGCACTGTGGACCTCCCGGGTCCTCACCCGCCGGGCCCCTGGACTTTCCACCATCCCTCAGGTGGCCAGCCCTGCAGGCTCTGACGGCAATGCCTTTGCCACCCTGCGCCTGGCTCCGAGCCAATGTCAGCACCCGCTAGCCATCTGTACTGTTATTTCTCCAGTTCCTTCTTTAAGTCAGCTAGCTCACTGTGGTGTCCGGCGACGTCCTGACCCGTGGCGTCCACCAGCGCGCGTGTCTTTCCCATTTTACGAGGCCTCTGGGTCTCCTGTGGCTCTGCTGGACTGAGGTCCTGCTGACTGAGTTGGGGTTCGGGGGGCACCTGGGGACTCATGCAGTTAAGCGTCTAACTCTTGATTTCGGCTCAGGTCGTGATCTCACGATTTGTGGGTTTGAGCCCCGTGTCAGGCTCTGTGCTGACAGCATGGGGCCTGCTTGGGATTTTTTCTCACTCTGTCTCTCAAAATAAATAAAGTTAGAAAAAATAAATTGTGGTTTGGACCAAACTGTGTGTCTGTTCCCAGCTCCTGGCACAAGTCCTCATGCTGGGATTCGGGCCGAGGGGCCTGGAAGGCAGGGAGGAGAAGGGCCAGGCAGGACCCTGGGATCGCTCTGACGCCGCTCATGTGGCAGACCACACGTGGCTCCCTCTCCCGTCCCAGTGACCACGTGGCCGTGTGACCGAGTGCAGAGCTGTGTAGCCCCCGCAGACCCCAGGGAAGCCCCAGGACCAGGGATGGAGGCAGATGGCTCAATTGGGTGGACACAGTAATTAAAGTGTCAGAGAGAATATCATGGAGAATACTTGTGAGAGTTCATCGAGCTGAGTTGTTGACTTTATGCCCGTTCACAAGGCCAGTGTGTGTGTATCACCAGCCCTGAGAGCAGAAAGAGATCATGATCCGCAAGCTCAGAGTGTCCCGTGTCCCTTTGCAGGTGCATCCACACCGAGGGAAAGATACCAGCTACCTGACGGCCAACAGTGTGGGTGAGCTGTGAGCCTCACCCCCTTTCTGCAGGTGGAAGGTCAGCGTGTATTCCTTGGGGCTGTTTTTCTCATGTGATACAACGAGTCTTTGTCTGCTCCCTCTGCTGCCACAAAATACCGCAGTCGGGGGGCTTACGGACAGTTGACATTTATTTCTTATGGTTCTAGAGGCGGGAAGTCCAAGATCCAAAGGACGGCAGATTCTGTGTCTAGTAAGAATCTGCTTCCTGGTCAATAGATGATGACTTCTCGTTGTGTCCTCACAAGGGAGGGGCATGGGGGGCTCCTTGGGGTCCCTTTTATAAGGACATTAACCCCATCATGGGGTAGCCACCCTCCTGACCTCATCCTCTCCCACGGGTCTTGCCCCCTAGAGCTACCATCCGGATTTCGGGGGCCGCAGACATCCGTCCATAGCAGAGTGTGTGGGAGTCACCCCACAGAGTCCTGTAGTAGCAGAGGGCTCATGTTCAGGGCTTCAGGGAGTCCCCTTGTATGCATATGGCCCAGCTTATGAAATTGTCATACTGTGGGTAGGCATCGGGGAGATAAGACCTAAGAGCCGCAGGGCACACATGTATTGCTTTCATGACACATTCCTTTTTCTGCCCCCTGCCTCTCACGTGGCAGTTTCCGTGACTGGCATGGACACACGGATGCTTTACATCAGCGCTGGGCCAGAACAACTCACGTTAGACAGAGGCTGAAGGAGCAGAGGGTGTCTATCAGGCTAGACATCAAGCAGCTCGGCCATCGATGGTCTGACGTGTGGATGATCAGGTGAAGGTTCCACCTGGGAACGCGTGATGGGGGCGGGAGCCAGAGGGAACATTTGCTCAGACTCCTGCCTCTAATCGGGGCTGATAGACTGATCGTCTGAGTCACCTATTTCCTTGAATGAGAGCAAAGCACTTGTTTGGAAGATATAAGACACCAGCTAATTCTCAACTCCTTCCCCTTCTTCCATTTTTATACTCACTCAGTATCTTCTTCTGGGTAAACTGAGCCCCTGGAATCCTCTTCCAGGTAAACTCAGCCCCTGGAAGGAGGGGCCTCATCATATTTACATTTTTAATTTTAAGACATTTATTGGGCTTACATTCAATAATTCTGATCAAAGACTGTTGTCCACGCTTTCTAAATTTAGCACAAATCTGGGGTTCTCACTTATTTTACTCTACATTCCCCCAAATCAAACTGCGAAATGAATTCGGTCACGTCCACTGCCTTAGAATGAGTGGAGTCTGCACAGGCCGCTTGGCTTTGGGCGATAGAAATAAACATTCTATGTTGTGCTCTGTTTTGTCTTGGTTTGCTCTTGCCCTTTTGCTTCCTTAGTGCTTGGAAGTGACCATGTGGGGGATTTTCAGCCTTCTTTAATGATTTTCCCAGGGCTTGACTTCTGACTGGATGCCGCTTACAGAGCACCCGGGCCAAATGTGCATAACTCTCCAGTCGCACTTCGCTGTTCGCCTCTGGCGCGTGTCAGCCCTGATCAAGCTGGACTCCTAGCAAGGCCTTCTGTCTGCAGCTGCTTCTGAGTAAACTTTCGAGCTTCAATTTTTTTTTTTTTTTGCCTTGGAGACAGACACACACAGAAGAAAATAACCCCCCCTTCCTTTTTTTTGTTTTTGTTTTTGTTTTAAAGCAAGCAAAAAATGAGCATTTGCTTGTAAGTAAATTCTGTCTTAGAAATGCCAAAGGTGTTTCAAACAACTGATCTTGATTAGAGCACATATTATGCTGTGGTAGAAAATAACACAAATGATAATAGTAATAGTTACGATTACGCTTTGCAGTTAATGCTGACTGAGTGGTGTCAGGACGCAGGCAAAGTGATGGGTTGTTATAAAACATGGCTCCTCCATTGGAGAATCGCGTGGCCTGTGGAGCATATGGAAATGACTACAGATCGACAGGGGTAGTGCAGGGACAGAGATTTCCTGGCCTGAGGGAAGAGCATTCAGTCCATCCTCACATCATAGAAAATAAATTCTGTATTGATCAAACTCGTAAGAAAAATGGCCAAAGTGCATGAAGGAAACTGCATGCCCTTGTGAGACAATGTCACGGTCTTTGTGTTCTGGGACAGTGTAAAATGGTGGAGCTCCATCCAGCACAGAAGGCGGGAGAAGGAAGGTCTTTGAGTCCCAAGGAAAAACTCAGCTGCAGTTACCTCTGGGCAGAGAGGCGTAATCTACCGTCTTTGCCAAGGCAAGTCTCTGAATGCCACTTTATTTGTCTGCTACAGGTTCAATTCATTTTTCTACTGCGAATACACTTCCCATCAAAAATGGACACTTCTGCGTATGCGAGAGCCCCTTCACGTCTCTTGAGCGGACCATTTCCTAAGAGATGTATACACACAGGCACTAGAAACCGTCAACCCACATACTACAGACACACAGTTCTAGACATTTAAGAGCACTTGTGTACAAGATGTAGTTCTGTGTTCATACGTAATTTTTTTTTCTTAAGTAGATTGCTGTCAGCAATGTTATTCAGTAAAGAGCTGTGTGGTAAATATTTTGCTTTATGGGCCAAGAGACAAAGATAGGGTGCTATGTAGGAACACTTAGAACTATTTAAAATTGTAAGAAGTATTTGTAGCTTGCATGCTCTACAAAAACAGGCAGCAGGCTGGATCTGGTCCTTGGCCTAAGCCTAAATAATGCCTCTCGAGTTTACTATAATGCACATTATTTGTACAGGTACAAAGCTCTACTACACATCAGTTTTAAAATAACAATAATAAAGAGGGGTGATGGACATCGAGGAGCGCACTTGTGGGGGTGAGCACTGGGTGTTATATGGAAACCAACTTGACAATAAACTATTTAAAAAATTAAAAATATATAAAATACCAATAATAATTTAAAGTAGTGTACTGTATTTAACAGAAATGTTTTTGGGGACTATGTAGGAATGATTAGTTTTTCCCTCATAATAGAAAATGTGTTTTAAACGCCTCCCCTAAGCATTTCACGCATTCTTATAAAATACTTGTAAGACAGGTGCAGCTATGGGCGATTTGTCTGTATTTTCATTAGATTTTATTGTTACGTATGCATTTCTTTGGCATCATGTACAGAGAATCTTTGAAACTGAAAAACTACGAGCAAGAAGGGTTTGCTGTATTAAACAAAGCAGCGAAATCAATTAACCGCCCTCAACTCAGCTGAATCTCTCTGTGACACCTCAGCAATGCCAGCTGCTGACCAGCTGAATCAGCTTGAAGGTTAAAAATTCTGCATCTCCATGTGCCAGCCCTTCTCAAAAGAGCTAAGCTTGTGTGGTACTGAGACAAATATATCTTCTCTACTTTAGAGGGAGAAGCCGCAAGAATTGTGTTTTTCCTTTGTCCCCACATGCACGCACGCGTGTGAAATCATACAAACACATCAGCGGCAAACACCCCAAATTAAAAAGAAGGAAGGTCATAGAATATAATGATGGGAGCCTCTGTTATCATCTCCCTTGACAATTTTTGCTTTTCCTTTTATGCAAATAATTTCCAATCTCTCCGCTATTTGTCAGCACCGGTGGGTTGTCATTGTTATGGAGATGATCCTGTACCTTACCTGTCTCTCTATCAGTGTAGCTGAAGCTAATTCCGTGCACTGATGTAAGATTATTATCAGCTTGAGCACTTACCTGACACAATTTATGGTGATGAGTCTAGTACATATTGGATATGCCAACGCTCCCTGATCATGAGTTTTTATGGCATTCCCATTAGATGGTGACAGCTGTCAGAAATACTGTTGCTATCATTTGATTTACTTCTGACATTTGAAGGTCATTTATAGTTTCAATTAAATTTTTCCTTTGTCAACTCAGAAATACCACTCAATTTAGCTCCCTGTTGCTCTTGAAGCCTCAATAGCGTTCCGGGAGCTGATGATTTCATCAGATCGCATTGCCAAACTAGTCATTGCCAGGGTAATGATTATTGAATGCCACAAATATATTGGGAACTCCACACAATAAAGAGATTCGTCTGTCCCCCCAGGTAGATCTGTGTCTGGAAGACACACCCTCTGTTCATTTTTTGAGGAACTCTAAATGCTTATACTTGTGCTGGTTTCCTTCCCCATCACTGGGTGTGCTGTGCTCTGCCCTGCTTCTGTGTGTTTCCAGGGTAGGTGATGCCCTGAGTGTAGGAAGGGACTCCTCCTTCCTCCCCATTTCTGGTATTTTCTTCCTTATGCATTGGCTGAAAACATCGAGAAGCATGGAGAAGTAGAAGTTAGGGAAGCAAATTAAAATCTGAAGATTATGGCTTTGTTGGGAACAGGGCTTTTCGACCTCAGGTTTACGGAGACCAACATTGGACATTGTAGCTGACTCACAGGAGTGGTGCTGAACTACAGATGTTGGTCAATACGGATTTTTGCCTTGGATAATAGTGTAGTGGATGGAAACTTTCACCATATATGAATGATTCTTGGTAGCCTTAGCTCAACATGGGGAAGGAGGCGGTGGGAATATTGATTTTGTATCACACAGGCTCATCTTTTCCTAAGCTCATCATTGACCACCAGGAAGGGAAGTCTTTTCCACACACAAGAGGGCTTTTAGATTTCAAAGGTGAAACAACTTTTGTTTGTTTTAAATTGCAAGATGATTGCGATTTGCAAATCACTCTCAGTGTTAGTAAGTCTGGCTTTTCCTGGTTAAAGCCAGATCTAACTACTTGGTATCGGATGGACTGCCTCACAGTCCATTCTGAGTTCAGAACTGAGGAAGGATGTGTGGAAAGTTTAGGGTTAGGTTCAGGTGCTTGAGAGTCACTCCCTATCACGTGGCCCCCAGTTAAAGCCAGATTAGTGAATTACAGAGGTAGGAGAGGCCCTAGGTGTGAGTTTTCCTAGGCCTGAGCAATTCCAGGGTTGGGGAGAGCAGAGGCCACGGGAGCACAACAATGAAAATGCTTGCTTATAAAGAGGGAGGACACTATGTCATTTGACAGGGGCTGATATTGACATATGTGTGGATTTCTCCACCAGATATGATTAACTTAGTGCCATAATTAACCTCTTCAAAGGACATTTCTAATGTATTTTAATATAGTAGCTCATAGACTTCAGACCAACTTTGTTCCAGATAGCTAAAACCAAAACGGTTTTTTCTTTCTACATTCTTTCATGGACTAACTTACTGGCTAAGTGAACAAACCAAGAGAATATTGGGGAATGCTTCTCCCCCACTCCTGATAGTTTGTTCCATATCGTGTAGCTTAAACCATAAGCTTTACTCTACCCTCTTCCTATTTGTTTCTTTTAGGGCAGGAGTATCTAACTGGTGAATGTGAAAGGAAAGGCAACCCCAAAGAAACAAGACCCCTGAACTTACTCTACAAGGATTTCAAAATGGTGGACATAAGGCTCCTTAAAGAGCTAAATGCAAACACAAAGAACTAAAGGAAATCAGAAAGATTACATATAAACTAAATGAGAATATTGACAAAAATTAAAAAAAAATAGACATTTGGTAGTTCTAAAATACAATAACTGAATTGAAAATTCTTGAAAGGGTTCAACTGTAGACTTGAACAGGTAGAAGAATGAACCAGTGAACTTAAGGGCAGGTTATAGGAAATGTTCAAGTCTGAGGAACAAAAAGAAAACAAGAATGAAGAGGGAACAAAGCCTTAGGGATAGACTTCAGAAACATCATCAAGGGAACAAATATGTGAGTTATGGGACTCCTAGGAGAAGAGACAGAGAAAGGTGCAGATAGGTTATTTTAAGAAACAATAGCTGGGGCGCCTGGGTGGCTTAGTTGGTTAAGCGTCCAACTTTCGCTTAGGTCATGATCTCACGGTTCGTGGGTTCGAGCCCCGCGTCGGGCTCTGTGCTGACTGCCAGCTCAGAGCCTGGAGCCTGTTTCAGTCTGTGACTCCCTCTNACTTTCGCTCAGGTCATGATCTCGCGGTTCGTGGGTTCGAGCCCCGCGTCGGGCTCTGTGCTGACTGCCAGCTCAGAGCCTGGAGCCTGTTTCAGTCTGTGACTCCCTCTCTCTCTGACCCTCCCCTGCTCACGCTGTCTCTCTCTCTCTCTCTCTCCTAGAAATAAATAAAAAACATTAAAAAAAATTAAAAAAAAAGAAAGAATAGCTGAAAACTTCCCAAATTTGAGGAAGACACACAAATCCAAGAAGTTCTACAAACTCCAAGTAAGATAAACTGAAAGGATCCCAGTGAGATGTATAATCACATTATCAACAGACAAAGGCTAAGGGGAAATCTTAAAAGGAGCAAGAGAAAATCAACTTATTGTAGATGTTTTAGGAGAAACCTTTGAGTCCAGAAGACGATGCGATAGTATATTTAAGACACTGGAAGAAAAAGCGCCATAATCGAGCATCCTATGTTTGGCAAAACTGTCTTTCAAAAAAGGGACAAACTGAGACATTGTCAGATAAACAAAATTCTCCGCCACTAAACCTGACATAAAGTAAAATGTAAGTTGAATGACATTCAACTTAAGTTGACATTCATTTAAGTTGAAATGACAGAGCAGTAAACAGAAACTCAAAACCACATGAAAATATAACATTCTCAAGTAAGGGTGAATACATGGGAAACCATTTTTTAAAAAGAAACATTACTGTGAGTTGGTTTGTAGCACCAGTTTTTAATCTTCTGAAGAAGATTTGTATTTAAAATACAAATGCATAAAAATAATTATAAATCTGTATTAGTGTACATTTAATTCTCAAAAAATACTAGCAAATTGATTTTGACAGTGTATTAAAAGGGTTATGCACCATGACTAAGTGGGATTCATTCCTAGAATACAAGGATGGTGTAATCTATCAAAATAAATCAGCGTCATACACCACATTAGTAGGGTGAGGAATCCACACACACATAACACCCAATAATGTCACTTTTTTTGCAGAAAAAGAATTGACAACTTTCAACACTTTTTCATGATAAAAAATACCCAAGAAACTATGAATAGAGGGACTATATGAACATAATAAAGACCATTTATGGAAGGGCCACTGTGAACATCATAATCAATGGGGAAAGACAGAAAGCTTTTCCTCTAAGATCAGACACAAGAGAAGGGTGCCTGCTTTCACTTCTTCTGTTCAACACAGAACTAGAATCACTAGCCAGAGCAATTAGGCAAGAAAAAAGAAATAAAAGACATCCCATTTTGGAAAGAATAAGTATAAATATTTCTTTTCGTGGATAATATAATAAGTAGAAAAGATTAAGAAATTTTATAAGATTAAAAAAAGGTGTTAGATCTAGTACACGACTTCAGTAAAGTTGCAGGACTTAGGATCAACACACCGGTACCAATTGCATCTCTGTACACGACCAATGAACAATTTCCAAAGGAAACAGAGAAAAGGATTTCACTTACGATAGCATCAGACAATGAGGTATCTCTTCACACCCATTAGGTTGGCCATTATGAAAAGAAAACATCAGGGGCACCTGGGCGGCTCAGTTGCAGAAGCATACGACTTCAGCTCAGGTCATGATCTCACAGTTTGTGGGTTCGAGCCCTGCGTCAGGCTCTGTGCTGACAGCTTGGAACCTGGAGCCTGCTTTGGATTCTGTGTTTCCCCTTTTCTCTCCCCTCTTGTGCTTATGCTCTGTCTCTCTCTGTTTCTAAATAATAAGTAAGTGTTAAAAATATTTAAAAAGAGAAGAGAAAACATCAGGTAACAGGTGTTAGTGAGGCCGTGGAGAAGCTGGAGGTCTCGTGCATTGCTGGGGGACAGGAAATGGAACAGCTACTGAGGAAGACGGTATGGCAGTTCCTCTGAGGAGTAAGTGTGGAGTTAGCATGTGATCCGGCAATTCCATTTCAGGGTGTATGTCCCAAAGAAGCAAAAGCAGGGACTCAAAAAGAAATTGGGGGGCTTGTCTAATGCATCCAGTTTCAATTTGGGATAATGAATACAGGTCTGGAGATGAATGGTGGAAAGGGTTGCCCAGCAATGCAAATAGATGGCACACTTAAATATGATTCAAACGGCAAATTTTATGTTCTGTCTACTTTACAACAAGAAAGAAAGAAAGAAAGAAAGAAAGAAAGAAAGAAAGAAAGAAAGAAAGAAAGAAAGAAAGAAAGAGAGAGAAAACTTTGGGCAGGAAAAGTGGCCATTTACTTTAGTTCCGGAGTGAGTCCCACCAGGCAGCTGGGCTATTCCCACGTGAGCCAGGCCTGCTGACTCTCCCTGGGCTCACTTGTGCAGAGGGCTGGCTTTATGGGATGCATCCTGAGTGTGTCTGCAGAGTCTGTCTGTGACATCTTGGTCTCTCTGTTGTCACCATCTTAAAAGTACTGTATCGTGTTTCACAGGGCGCTTCAGACTTTTCTTTTGCACTAGGCTCTGGTAATTCCGTGGGTGGTCCCGCTCAGGAATCTGCAGGGTAGTGTGGGGTTAGGCGTGCCCGCTGCCCCGGGGGTGTGGGGGGCTGGCTATCTGCGGGCCAGTGTCACCAGCACGGCTGGCCCAGGATGGCTCACATTGTGGGTACAGAGTTCAGGGATGGGGAGAGGGAGGAGAGACAGAGAAAGAGACAGAGACCTGCTGTGCTTTGCATGCGGGTCAAGGTTGTCTCCATCCTGGAGACAGGAAGGACATTAGGGCTCTTTGCCTGAATGGAACGTGAGCCACAGCGTCAGGACTTGGGGAAGGAATGACTTCTCTATAATGTGGTGAGCACCAGCAGGCCAGGGTAGAGGAGGTGCTCTGCACATTTCAATTCTTTTCTTTCTCCAGCTCATATCACCCTCGACGTTACCTAAAACCGATAAGACTCTTGCATGAAGCATTTCGACCCTACACTCGTATGAGATATTGATTTTCTGCATGAAAACACAAGATTTTTTCCCCATGTGCCTACCTTCAGTGTTTGTTGAAAACTTTGAAAATAAGAATTCTGTCATCCTATTTACCAATGATCTATCTCATCGCTGTGTCATTGAGTCTGAAAATAAATGACATCGGAGTTATTAATGTGATAAAAAGTGTAGTCTGACACCATCTCCTTTATATAGAACAAGAGCCCATGTTCCCAAGAAAACAAATTGGGGAGGAAGGTGCTCTCGGGAGAGACGATGGGGCCGTGTGCAAACGGGGCGGGACATTGGACTGTGGCATCATCAGGAAGCGTGCTCTGCTGTGTACTTGTGAAATCATCTTCCCTGAATGATTTTGCAAGTGCATTCTGCAAGAAAATGAGCCAGTCCATGCAGACCTGAGGATGTGTGGTCCACACCCGGTGAGCCCACCGCCCCCGTGCTCTGCAGTCAGCCACACAGGCGTCAGGCCGGCTTCGTCTCCTAAATGCCGAGCTAGGCTTCAGCGCCTAAAGCAATCTCTCCAATATTGCTTACATTTAAATATTTGTTTATCTGACAGAGATTCGAACAGATGCAGCCCTGGCTGAATACATAAGACCCTCGGGAGCTCAGATTTGAAAGAAAGCAACCACAGTCGGTGTCTCTGGTATGTGGCACACACACGCGCGTCCCACGGCACACAGGTACAGACACACACGTGTGTGCAGGCACGCATGTGAAGCTAACACACGAGCCAAAAGGCAACTTTTCTTTATGGAACGCAGTATAGATCTGTTCTGGTAATTTCCCTAACTGTTAATTAGAATAATGACTCACCTGGGGAAGTCAGGAGGTGATGGGCAACCTGTAGTTATGTTGTACTGTGTAGACAGGCAGAGGTGAAGGGATTAATTATACCGTGTGAGGCTGGCGATGACATCTTAGCGTGGTTGGAGCTTGGCGTTTCACTTGGGATGTTAGGGCCGTCTAACAGAGGGTTATTCAGACGGCAGATCCCCCACCCCTGCCCGAAAGAGGTGAGTCTGCAGAGGGTCCCAAATTGTTCAATGAACAGGAGAAATGCTGATTGCGCAGTAACACTCCAGTTTAGTTACATTATTATTATTATTATTATTATTATTTTTAATATTTAAGCACAACTTTTATGACTTATGGCTTTTTCTTTTGCAGAGCTGTTCCTTGTCCTGGCTCTTATTTGCATTTTTGACAGGAATGCTCTCCTGGCTGACAGGAATGGACTTTCTCATCAGGAAGCCCAGAGAAGACTCCGGATATTGTAACCATCCTGGAAACATGCCGATTCTTCTTCCGGGCAGCTTTTTCTTTTTTAAAAAGTGAACAGAACCACATATGCCTTTAAGTGGTCTGAAGGCACTGCGGGTGGCCCACGTGAGATTTGGAGAAGACCAGAGGCTTCTTATCAAAAGGCAGAAAGAAAAGACGGGGAAAAATATACGCGAGAATATACAATGCCTATTAGCTACTCGACCTAAAGGTGAAATTTGGATTAACTTGTGATGAACATCACAATTTTTGAGTCTCCTATTGATTTACAATATCCAAGCCAATCCTGTTTACTCCCAGAAATTGAGAGATTTCTTTAAAATTTGTTTTTTGTTTTGAGTCTTCTCATTTAAAGATAGTTTAGTCCCAAGTAGTACCAAGTTCTCTTACAGAGCCAGTTTAGAAATAAGAAACGTGAAGCATGCACAGTACCCTGACTCTCTGCTCTCAAGATCCCCTCCTTCTTGGGGTTGCGTACAGTCTTGGGCCCTTCCATCCTAACCCGCCATCAGAAATAACTTGATCAACTGACATAGAGCCAGGTTAAGTCTCCAATTATTCTTAAATTGTGGCCCCTTTAGTTAGCAGGAAGTAGAATGATCTGGGGAGCCTGGGTGGTTCAGCCCATTGAATGTCTGACTTTGGCTCACATCATGATCTTATAGTTTGTAGGTTCAAACCCTGCATCGGGCTCTGTGCTCACAGCTCAGAGCCTGGAGTCTGTTTCGATCCTGTGTCTTCCCCCACTCACACTCTGTCTCTGTCTCTCTCTCTCAAAAATAAATAATAAACATTAAAAAAACAAAAAGATCTGAAATGCTAGCATTTTGAGCATCAGCACGGCGGGTGGAAACTGGGTAAGTTACTCTTGTAGCAACTGTAAGATATTTTTTTCCTCCTTTGAGAGTCCACAAGATCATCATCTGGAAAAACCAAACCACTTTCCAGAACTAGTCTTTAGAACAAGCTTGTTATGAAATCAGGAGCTATCATTTTCGTTTATGTGGAGGCACGGGGTTGGGTGCTCTCAGGAGCATTGCCCGTGCCTGACAGCTTGTCTTGAAGTCAGCCAACCTGTTACCCATTCTCACACTTGGTTTCGCCACCAGATTTCATGGGGGGTCAGGGGAAAGGATGGGGAGCAGCCAGGAACGCGGCTCCAGGGCCAGAATAAGCACCTACCTCCTCTGTGGAAAGACGCCTCAGCAGACATCCTCTCTGTGACTCTGAACGTTTGCTAATACTGTAAATGGTAGCTAGTAATGTTGCCACTTGACTCGTTTTGAGAACGTTCAAAGCACTCATCATCATGCAGAGGGGCCAGCGTCTCCCTCAGAGCTGCACTGACCCAGGCGGTACTCAGCTCTGAGCTGTGGCGCCTGACGTGGTCATTCTTTGAGACCCATCTTCTGCTTTGGTGCCTTTTGACGTGTAGCATAATTGAGTAGATAAATCATCTGTACTTCTCTATGAGGAGTTACCACACCTTTTATCTCTCCGCGGAAGTTGCTGGAAAATGTCTGAAAAATGTGCGCTCGCCTTGGCTACAGTTCACAGACATTTTGTCTCCAGTTCTTCTTTTGACAACGTGGAGGGCTTTTTTTCCCCGACTCATGCTGATGCACAGAGAATTTGAGGATCTCTCTTTCCTCCTTTGTCCTCAGTTTAATTTGTGATCATCCTTTTCTCCATCCAGAAAGACAACCAGAAATCGGTCTTCTGAGCGGCGATGTTTGCCTCTGACATTTTAAAAAGAAAAGCTGTCAAGACAGCCAGGATTTTTTCATATTTAAAATATCCCCTAGGTTATTCTCAATTTGCCTTTCATGTTTGATTTCTTTTTGTTTTTTTTTTTAGCTACTATTGTGTTTGAGGTCAACAGAAGATCGTTTTAAAGAGAGGGTGGTGTCTAAATTAAGAGTTCTTTAACACAAAGCTTTCCCCCGGCCCTCGTCATCTTGACAGCAGTCAGTATCGATTACTTTTATAAGAAGGTTTTTAGGTATTGGTGGTAATTCTTTTAGCACTTCTTTGGAGAGTGCTTCTTTGGATAGATTTGCTTTATGAACAAGGAAGCCACGATTCCTTCTATTGTCTGCATGCTCTTATTTTGGTGCCTTATTGTATGCTTACCGTTCATGTTTGGCTTTTGAGCACCTTTGTGAGATGGGGTAGATGCGTGTTCCCAAAAGAAAGCAATACACAGTATAAGTTGGGATATGCGGAGGTTCAATTTTAGAGAACTGGAGGGGGGTCAAATATCGATGAACCACGTTCAAGACTCCTTCACCCTCCACCTGCTGTCTGGGGTTCCTCCCATGCAGGTGCTCAGGTGCGGGTACGAGCTGAGGGGTAAGGCCCTGGGACGACACTGGTGAACGACACGGGGTCTGGACAACCTTAAAATGCAGCTTGGGAAGTCCACATGAACCACGTGTGTCTGACTTGGGCCTGCGCTGAGCACACCCACGCTTGTGACTTGGCGGGTTGACAGAGCCCAGCTGCTGCTGAGATGTCCTGGCCGCAGAGTCACCGTGCGCTGTGTCTCTAGGCGGTCCGGCAGCATTCCGTGAGTTCCGCCAAATGTTTGTGACTCTGCTCCGTGTGGCACAGCTTTGCTCCTCAACCCTAGGGCTTTGTTTTAAGACTCCCAGCGGGCTCTGTCATAAAATCCATGGGATGGCGTTTCTGTCTGCCCACTGTTTTGACAGCATGGAGTCTCCAGGTCCTGTGGACCAACATGTAGGATCTGCTGCAATGTCCTTTCCTTCTCGGAGCTTTACTCAAAGGTGACAATGGCCATTTAGTCACCCAGGGTATGAATTTGAGTAATGTGCACAGGTATGAAATATGCTGCTTCCAGGAGCTCCTTCAGGGAAGCAGGCTCCCTTGTTTCGTACACAGTGATATACCCTCTATTTAGATTAGGCCTCCCCACAGTCTGTGACCATCAGAACCACGCATTCCTCACGGATGTGGCTCCCCGGTGTTACTCGCTGCCTCTGAATCCCACGACTCCACCAAGGGCTCTGAGGTGTTAGCTGCTTCCTGACCATCTGCCCCCATTTGCACGGTGTCAAGCACAATGGCCTGATGTGGCGTGGAGGGGCATTCAGATGGCCCCGTTGCTTTGGATGACATGATGAAAGAGGGCGAGGGCGCCTCATCCTCACGAGACAAAATACCGTACAGACGCTGCTTCACCTGCCACGTCATAGGTCTGCGTTAATTGTTTCTGGTCCTCGCAGCGGCGGGGCATGAAGAACAGCGCGCTCGCCAGATGGGTAGCCACATGCCGTGGACCGGGAGCCAGGCAGGTCAGCTCTGGGAGACACTGCAGCTGATTGGAGGGCAGCAGTCAGGTGGCCCTTTGGCCGAGTTGACAGCAGGGTCTGACAGCCTTCTCTGTCAACCATGCAAGTTCCAAAGGGGCTGGACTCCTCCCCCACCTCTGGGTTCTAGGTTTCAAAGCTGGCCGCGGCCAGGAAACTGGGAAAGGAAGGGGAACTTTACTGGGGGACCGCTTTTTGTCTCCTGCTCATTGCCCTTGATTTCTTTTGTTGGTACAAATGGAGTGGTCCTTTGTCCACAGCCCATGTGTGCTGGCCGCGGGCATGCCACATCCAGTCACCCAGCTGCACAAGTCCGAGCACCAGGCACCCCACCTGGCCGGTTCACGTTGTGTTGGCAGCATTTTTTCTACCAATGACAAGGTGTCTTCTTCTCATTGACACACAGGTTGGGACCCTTTCTTTCTCAGGTTCTTTCAGGAGACAAATTTCAATGTCATCATCACAATGCCTTTGAATGTCGCTGGCCACCTCTTGCTGTGACCTTTGTCGCATCCTCAGAATCGCCTTTAAAAAGAGGCGTTCTCCTGGACGCGTGGAGTTAGACTTCTCCAAAGGAAGTTTTTCATATATCCTTTTACGGAAAATTCTTTTACAGGTATTATAAGTATATTATAGGTCCCACTACATTGGAATATACAATATAACTAATATTGGAATATATTGATGATATTTTCCTGGTATCTTAGGCTTTAACAGTAGTACTAATGCCATTAATGGTAATAGTCATCAATATTTATCTGGGAAGGTACCTTTTAAAGCACTTTACATATAATAGCTCATTTTAGTGTTTGTAAGACCCTGATCCATAAATGTTTCTATCCCTCCCATGTGCACATGTACACACACATGTGCATGCGTGCGCGCGCGTGCACACACACATACACACACACACACACCCCGCTTTCCAGAAGAAGCAAATGACGCCTGGAGAAGCGGTAACCTGCTTAAAGACTCTACAGACTTTATGTGTGTTTGGAGATGTCCCAGTTCGAAGATCATTATCCAGTATCCTGATAGCTTCTGTACATATTGTAGAGAAAATCTCTATGTTGAAATTTTCTTCTGTTGAAGTTATTACAAACGGCAAGATCTAAGTGCCAGTCAAATAATTGGCCTTATATTAAGTGTCTTTCAGTGTTATTCTTTCCAGACGTACTGTCTTTTCACAGCTCATTACATCCTATCTTTTTTTTTTTCTTTTTAAATTAATATCGTTCTGTGCCCAGTGCTGAACTCACTCAAGTCAGAAGTTATGAAAAAGCATAATGGGGTTTTCATTAGGAGACATGTTTCCAGCAAGTCATTTAAATGAAGGAGCTGATCATTTAAAACAGAGAAAAGAATAGATCATTTTGAATAAAAAAAAGAATAAGTTGTGTTCAAATGTTTTCCTTGATCTTAATAGTCCTTCAAACTTGGTCAGAAAGGGGGCAGGCAGTTGGCTTGAATTCCGGAGTGAAATGCGGAGCTGCCCCACGAAATCCGCTGCATGGGCACGCGGGGCCGCCTGGCGGGAACTGCGATGCTCACTGACCTGCCGTAAAGCTGCCATCGACTTTCCTTGGTCATGTGTCTTGCTTCATTTCAATTATAAAACTCTTTCGTGTTCATTGAGGGCTATTTGGAAAAACAGAGAAAATTAAGATGACTCTTAAGTCTGTTGCTCTGAGGAAAACATCCAACAGTTTGGATTTTTTCTGTCTCTCAATTTCTTTCCCGCAAAGTCATGACTGAAATTGCTGGCACTACTGTGTGAGGGGAGAAGGAGGCAGAGCGAGGTGAGCCAGAACCCCAAGTGCACATCCGGGGCACCTCAAGTTCCCCACTTTCTCCCTCTCTTGAGGCCACTGGGGTACATGCACCCACATACACACACGTACACACCTCCCCCCCAATATACACGTGCACTCAGCACACACGTGCAGACATGCACACACATATGAAACCACACGCATGCACATGCACGTGCAGTAAACACACACAAAATGTGCGCACACAAGATGCAATGTGCACACACATGTGTACACATAGGCACACATGTACCCATGCATACATGCTCTGCACATATACGACACCTGACCCCCTGAAGGCATGTACACACACGCACAGGAATGACAATGTACGCACACACTTACACCAATGCACACACATGTGCACACGCACAGAATGGCAGACACACACATACCTGCACACACATGCACAATATACATGCGGGTGTACACGTATGCTCATGACACCATATACCCATAGAACTGACATACCAAAGCACACAGCCATATGCACATGCATGCAAACACCTGCACACACATGCACACATCCACACACTCACACACACATACCTGCACACACATGCGCACACCTCCCCACTTACACCCAGGGCAATCTCCCGCAAGGGGATTCAAGAGGAGCCTGGGGGACTCTTCTTGGACCACAAAGGCGTCCCAAGATCCCTCTTCCCTCCCTGCTCAGGAAGGGCCAGGACCTCACCTGTAGCCACAGCTCCAGGAAGGAGGATCCCGTAGGAAGCGTGATGCCCACCACTCGGAATGTGGCCAGGTCACGCCCTCGAGCTTCTGTTATTTGGACTACGTGCTGGAAGTCAGAGTCAGGGTCAAGGCAGAAAAGGGTCCTTGCTGCTGGGATGATGGGAGCCACCCAGTGTCTGTACTTAAAGTCCCTGTAGTTGAGTGAAGGGTTCTTCCCGCACTGTCCGGGGCTACAAACGCCATTGCGTGGTGTGGGCGGACACATGCATCCCTGGGACCTTCTCTGATTATTGCCTCGAGGAGCCTCCCATGGTGGGAATACTGCGTAAACACCTGTCTTCAGTGTCTCTGAAACCCACTGCCGCCCCCAGTCTTACAGTAAATAAGATGGGTGGGCGTTGTCAGGAGCAGGGAAGGAGCCGCCGAGCCTGACGAGTTCTTAGTCTGAGCCGGGCTGTAGTCTAGGGGTGACATGTTCCTTTTACGATAATATTCTTTTTGGGGGAACTTTTTAAAAAATAACGTTTGTATTTGGAGCAGTTTATGATTCAAAGAAAAACTGAAGATTGAACAGAGAACTCCCACACGCCCTAGTCACTTTCCCCGTTCAGAGCACCTTGTCTTACTGCCGTAAGGTCTCCAACGTTACAAGTGGCTGATATCCTATTAACTGAGGTCTACTGTTCGTTCAGAGTTCCTGGGTTTTGATCTGACGTCCATCTCTGTGCCAGGGCGCCCTCCCGGACGCCGCGTTGCATTTAGTCATCATGACTCCACCCATTCCTGTCGGCTGTGACATTTCCTCAGACTTCTTTGTTTTCGTTTTTGCTTTCCTTTATTTATACCAGTGCTCTGTCATGGATACGTATTTTAGATTCTGGACTTTAACCCAATATCAGTTATTTATTTATTTCATGGCTCGAAGTGTCCCAGCGTTGGCCACCGAGAGCTGACTCCGTTTACCCTTTGGCACTTCCACATTGATGCTCCTGGTTCATCTTGCATATTCCCATCCCTGTCCTGGAACTGGTCTTTTCTCCACGGAGTGCTGCCTCCTTTATTTCCTGCAAAGCAAGATTTGGGGCTAGGTGGCCTTGCTGCAACGGGGGCTCATTTGTCTTAAGTTTCCTTGGCCGACAAAGCAAGAGATAGATGTGCGGACATCAGCCCACACATTCGCACACATCTATAAATACTCCTGCACGGAACTATCTTATGCATATTAAACCAAACGTGAGTTCTCACTGATGCCCCTCATTCTAATGTGTTACCACGCGGATCTTTCTGGCCTGTCTCCACTGCCGCTGACCTGTAACCAGCCACTCTCACCTGGCTCTCCCCACCCACCGCTTCTTCTTTACCTGCTCAGTTCTGGGGCAAACGGAGGCTTATCAGGATCACTACTCCAACCCAGTGGGAATGAGTGCATCCAGAGTAGACTCGTGCTCGCAACACCATTGATCCACTTGCCCTCAGTGTTGCAGCCATCAGTCATTCCTGGGGTGACTGAAGTCAGTGCCCTGCCCCCACGGTGCTCACACCTGGTAACCCAGTGACATCATCCTTGGCCAGGTATCCCCCTTCTGGGAGCTGCCCAATGTTCCTCCCACGAAACAGTCACCACCACCTACCAGGTGTTTGATACTTTACCAATTTTGTTCACCTGAGAAATTTATTCATGTTTCATTTATTTCATAAACAAAGTTTCCACATTCAACTGTTTCCTATATGTGTTCTCTATTATTAACTGTCTCTCCACGTGATTTACTGATTATTCTCTGTCCAGGTCATGTTTGTCTTTTGATTTGTGAAAATTGGTTATGTAGTTATTAGCAACACTGTTAGCACAGTATGTTGTGAATAATTCTAATTTTTGCTATTCTTCATGCTGATTTTGATAGACACCGGTTTCAAAGTTTTATGCCATCTACAATGTATAAGTACCAAGTTTCCACAACTATACAATTTTCTCCTAATGTATACAAAACATACTTTGAGGCCATTCGAATATAGTTCTTACTTCGTGTGGGTCAAAACGCTTGTGAAAATCTCACGTAAAGTATGACCCTCTTTCCAGAAAAACGCATGCACACCTGTATACAATGTTTTGCATACAGTTCCCTGGGTCTGTGGATACTGGATTGAGAGCCCAAATCTAGTTCGTTAACTTTACTTTACTGCTGATAAAACTTTGACACCCAAAAAGACCAAGTGTGCTTCCTCGCTTTCTACAACAAAGATGTGAGGTCTGGCACTAGCGCCCAGGCGCTCCCAGTTTCCTTAATCACAACAGAATCTTTTCATCACGGCCATCACATAAACAGTCACAAAACTGCAATAGGAAAGTTTAATGTGAAAACATGAACACAAAGGCGAATGGAAATGTACAGGCGTGGTTTTATTGCGTGCTGTGAAGTGATGTCTCGGATTTCTCCAACCATTGGTTTCTTTGGTTAAAACGAACATCCTCCTGGTTACAGTAGCTTTATTTAGTTTAGTTTATGCGGCAAGGATTAAGCTCTGAAGGTGGAACTATCTACAGCAGCCAGCAGAGAAGCCGTACTTCTCTGTAACAGTTGGAGCATCCTAGGCCCTCTCTATGGATCCGGGAGGCGCCATTCCTAACCTTCATCAGCCACCCTGGTTCTGAGACTTCAGACAACACTCTTGCCCTTGGTTCTGGGTTCCTAATGCTTGTGTGTTTTTCCCATTTTCAGTCCCTGCATATAAGGGTTAAGAGCAAACTGGATCTCAGAGAGGAACCATGTATTTGGAAATATTCTGCATCAGTCAGCCAACAAACATGTATTCAGCCCATATCGTGTGGCAGACATTGTAATTTATTCAGACAGCGACACAAAGCAATATAAAACAAGATACTCTCCAGAAAGCAGGTTAAAAATGCTGGATGTGATAAACACATGGAGCATTAATTCATCCTGCGCAGCATTATATAGTAAGTGAAAAATGTATAAAACGTCCAATAAGTGAGAAAGGAATGAAGATCTGGCAGAACGTAGATATGTACCGTCACACGATTTTTACATGAATTGTGTGTGTCTCCTTGCATGTATTTGTGTGGACGTGTGTGCGTGACTAATAATGGTGCGTCATCTTGAGAAACAATGAGAAAGGAGGTTGTAAGAGTGGGAAGCACAAAAAATAGTAATTGATGCATATATTATCATTAATTCCAGTCGAAAGCACAAAGAATCAAACGCTTTATTAAAATCACATGATAACTCTCATATTTCATAAGATTTTCACCCCTTCCCTCCAAATCCCGTTTCTTTTTCCTATTGCAGTGAAGTTTTAAATTACATTCATGGAAAGATCTCTAAGAAATTATGGATTTACTTTCAAAAAATTGGCGGAGAAGCACTTTCCATCGCACATTCTATTGTACTGAAAAACAAAAATACACACAGTTTTGAACAGATTTATAAATCCATCCTTCAGAATGGGAGGAAACTTGTTAGCTTTGGTGTTCAGAGTGATTAATCCAAATGTCCTCATTTTCATTTATCGTGTGGCATAAATTTTATTCAAGTTTTAAGTGGAATATTTATTCCTTCTGAACAGGATGTGTCCTCAAAGAAAATATGCACTAAGGGAGGGAGGGAAAATTGGGAATTAATATATATATTTTCCAAAACTGAATGCAATCTCAATTAGTTTCCATCGTACATCTTGGTGGCTTATGCGGGGCAGCATTGGGATGACGGTTGAGACATCATGATGTGGCAGATGGTGAGGACAGCCCAGGACTCGATGACTCAGCCTGGAGGCTCAGGGAGGTCCTCACTCTGTTCTCTTCTCAGCTTCCTTTTATTTCCGGGATCGAGAGGCCATGTACAGTTACTGAGATCCAGTGATGCTGCATTTTAAAATGTAACCAGCCAACACTTGGCCTCAGACGTCAGGGGTTGAAAACAGGCAAAAAGACTAAGGGTGGGTTTGAACCTGAGGATGTGCAGACACCAGGAGTCAGAAGACCAGTTGCATTCCCAGCCACCTTGCACGCCTGATTTTATCTCACACACCCCCCCCCCCCCCCCGCAAGAGAACATTTTATAGAAAAAGAAGATGATGCATCGAGAATCAGGTAACATGTGCAGTGTCACATGCGAGAATCAGGTAACATGTGCAGTGTCACATGATGGGTAAGAGGCAGGAGGAGGGTTCAGATCTAGAACCGTTGTGTCTGATGCCCAAGCCTTTGTGAACGAATTCACTCAATACACTTTCAACGTATCGGGAACCCAGCTCTGCTCCTGCGAACAGAGGTGGGTCCTGGGCTCCTGCGTCTGATTACATCTTGGGTGCAGTCTCTGGAATATGTTTATGTGAGAGACTTCTATCCTTTGTTGCTCCCGGTTTTCAGGTTACTCTTACCGAAAGCCAAGCCCAGTTCTGATTAGAAGTGTCCCAGTGCTTTGACACAGTCAAAGCCACGGGCGGGAGAGAGATCACTGTGCGGGGGGAGGGTGTTATTGGCAGGATGGGCCATTGGACTCAACTTCCCCAGGGCCCAGTGAGGGCCCCGCAGCCTTGCTGGGAATTCTGGGGCAGACACAGACCGCCTGGGAAGAAGTGTCTATCCGTCGTCTATCCCCCCGGCAATGTCCCCAGCTCATTCCCTGACCTGGGGCGTCCCATCTGGGGCCGCGCCCCTCACCTGTCCCAGGAGCTGGCGCTTGCTCCCTATTTCCTCTTCTGTGACTGACAAGAAACGAGCCCAGAGATTTACAAATCTCGCCTCAAGTGCTGGAGCTCCAGCCAAACATCAGGAGTAAGGGATTCTTCCAAGATACAGACAATACATCTGAGTAGAACCTACTCTTTAGACTTTGTGCTAATAAATTTATCTGTAAACTACACACAATTTGATTTTTTTAAGCTAATGGGTATACGCAAACAGAAGATCAATAGTTGTTTTTATCCTTTTGGAAGACACCTCGATGGTTTCTAAGTAGTAATTTTCCGGCTCCAGAAGGAAAGCCGTAGTTGTGTGTCTTGTGCCTCGTAAAATCAGTTACGAGTTATTTTGCGGTGTGTAGGCGGCAGGTAAACTATTAGAGACCCAAGCTTCCTTCCTATGCTTTTTTGGCAAATACTCAGATAATGGCTGTAAAAGGAACTTTACACGTTTGTTTTTTCTTTTCTTTTCAAAATGGACTCCTAACCACAGATCTCATAAGTGCACATGGAGAGGATAGGCACAGCCAGCAGGCACATGAAGAAAGACAGAAAGGAGGAAAAAGTTAAGATCATGGTTTTGAAGCGCGTATTCCGACATACAGCTCCGTGACAGGTTCGTACAGGACTGAAGACAGCAGATGGTTTTATGCGGATGCTTCACGGGGGAAGGCCCAGGTAGCTCCCCAAATTTATATGAATGCTGACTCTAGCTGTACACAATTCTCTGCACAAAACTTACCTCCCCCGCCTACCCTGTCTCAACTTTCAGGTGCTCCCGCGTACCGCCCATCACGTCTTCTATGTCGTTAGACACTTCAGTGTAGGTACATGTGCGGGGTGCATGCAGTAAACTCTCCCCTGATGAAATCTTAAGCCTGCTAATGTTAAAAGACAAGACTTGAATGTAAACAAGTGACAGAACCGCAGACTAATTGAATGATCAGAATTAATCAAACTTTTCACATTTAAATGTCAGCTCACTTTGTAGAGACAGAAGTCACACATCAGAGCCTGGGGACAGGAGCCGGAGGGGAATCAGCCAGTCACACGTTTCTACGGTGAATCCTGGGTTGTTCTAATAAAGCACAAGGAAGCTCCCAAGCTATGGAGAGAAATGCCTCACTTTATGGTCTGTTAACAAGCCGTATGTTGATTCCTTTGATAAGAGATGCTGCTAAACAGTCTTAATTAAGATAAAATAAAATGATCTTTATCTTTGTTGAAAAAATAAATCATGTCGAAGTTCATGTAATTTATTTTTGCTTAGAACAAGACATTTAAAGCATTTTCAAGGACATTATGTCTTCAGGCTTTAAAATATCAAGTAATTATCAAATCAATGATCATTTGGGGGAAAGTAATGAAGTATGGAATATAACCACTTCGAGTTATATAAATCATTACCACAAAGTGTTTAAAACTGGTGTCATTAGAAACAGCACTTTAATGGCGAGGGCACTAAATGTCTTCCAAGTTCAATAAAAATTGAAATTATATTCTAAATAATATTCGGAAAATAACATCTTTACACTTTTATTTATCAACCTATTATTGATTTGGTTTCTTTTTCTAGAAATTACCACTTTACATAAATAACCCTTACCAAAAAATACACATAGCAGATTCAATCTCTATCATTTTTGTTTGGCAAACATATGTGTCAAGTGTTATCAGGGAGAAATTCTTTTAAGGCTATGATTATGGAAGGGATTTGGGAGTAGAATTATTTTCATTTTTCTGTCTCTCTCATTGCTGATAGAAGGAGCCAAGCAGGACGGTGAACATACTTTACTGGGAAATAATCCCATGCTCTTTGAGGACTCTCTCTCTCTGTTAACCTCGCATGATTTTGCTTGCTTTTCCCCGGTACCCTTTCAGCATACAAGTTTCTGGGTTTGGTCTGTGGACACTTCACCCTTCTCTGTTGTTTCTTTACATAACTCTCTGGGGTAATTTCCCCATATCGCCTTCCTGGGTCTGTACAGCAAGGATCTGTCCATCAGGGGGGAGCAGGCTCTCAACTTGGTTCTGGTCAACAGGCACCCTGCTCCGGTGCAGGGTCCCGGCAGTGGTCAGGGACCACCGACGATAATCTCAGGCTCATTTGGTGTCTGAATCAAGGTAGAGGCCTAACTGGAGTAGAAGGTCTCCTGTGAGGCTGTAGATTTATGTCTCAGCCTCTCCGGAAAGGCGGCAGGGAAGCGAAGTCTCTCAGATCCTTTGTCTTAAAGACAGTTTAGGAACGGGCAAACCTTACACAGTGTCTTGCTCTGCTCCTGCAAGGTCAGCACGTTTCTGGTTTAGGGTCCAGGGGAAGACATATTTGGGAAATGCTTTGTACACACCCCTAGTATGTGTACAAAGTATATATATACTTTGCTAGTATACCTGTGTGTATTCCCTCACCAGCACACGTGTGTGCATGTATGTGTGCACATGTATATGCATACACATGTGTGTCTGTATGTGGCGCACTCCCCCACTAGCGGATATGTACATGGAAATGACACGTGTGTGTGTGTGTGTGTGTATTTATGTGATTATGTGTGTCTACCCAATGGATGCATATCACATCTATTCCCATACTGAGTCCCTTACTGGTTAGTGTATGTCTTCTCAACACATAGTTGAAGAAATACGCTGGATTCAGCGATGGAACACCTCCAGGTAGGAAGTGGCAAATGCCCACATCTCGTCATTTCATTCCAAACGTGTTTTCACCTTCAACATCTCTACCCAAAATACATGTTTTAATCATTACTGATCTAAATTAAATGACCAAAATGCATCTTGCATTTTCAGAAATAAAGAAAATGCCACATGGCTGTGCCTTCTTAGTCTACATAAACTGGGAGATGGTGGCTCGGGGACTGGGTGTGATTGGGATGTTCCCTTCTGACCTTACCTCAAGAGGCCCCATATTAGACGCCTTTCACAGAGCACGCATTCATTTCATAGTTAACATTTGGAAATAAATAAATAGTTAACATTTGGCTTTACTATTATTTTGTAAACTTTTAAACATATTTTTAAAAATTCAGGTGGAATTATCTCCTTACAAAAATTATCTTCTTACAAAAGAAAAAGTGAGGGTCTAAAACATAAGACTTCACATACAACTATGTCTTAATTGTAAGCATGATTGTTAAATGGACTATGGGGGGGGGGTCGCCTGATCCAAGGGATCCATGTTTATTAAATCATTAATTTATTCAACACCTGTGACTGGATCTCATGGCTGCTGGGTATTCCTTCCTCCCTCATGTGAAGATTTTTCTGTTTTTGTACAATAAAATATGAGTCACCACGACATGATTTTTTTTTCCTGGAAAAAGGTCATGTTCATAATTTTATCGGAATGGGTCATAATTGAATAGCCTTTTAAAAAATATAATTGATCGTCTACAAAACTGTGACTCAGATAAGCATACATCCCAATCCCAGTCTGGTGATCTTTTTATTTGACAAACAGAAGGATCTATATCACACTGTGGAAAATGGCTCAGCCTCTGCTAATGTCGTTAAAGAGTAGATGGTCAAGATGGCACCCCGGGGCGGGGGGGAGGTCTCCAGGTGTCAAGATGACAGAGATGGATGCAGAGAGGCGTGGTTGAGACCGAGGGTATGTGAAGGCCTTGTGAAGGATCCTGCACAGAATTAGTTTGTAAGCAACCACCCTAACCTAGCCCCGGCAGCTCCAACACCCAAACTTCAAATACAAGTAGTATAGAATAGAATCCCACCTGTTAGGAGTGAGGTTTGGAAAATTTTGGGTATGCAAGGGACACGTAGCGTGGCCCAGTGGAGCTGCTCTGGGCTTGGTTCCCCAGGAGGCTGGTAGCTGGCTCCAGACACACCCTCTGGAGACCTACTTGCAAGGTTTCTCTGGGTTTTCCCACCCCTATGGCATGGCTAACAGCCTGACCCCAGGTCCCGCCCAGCTTTATTTCCTGTCCCACACGTGGCAGCCCCTGTGGCCCACAGTATCATCCACATCCCCAACACCACAGTGTATTCTGTCCTTCCCAGGAAGCTCCCTTAACATGCTCATTTTCTCTCTTTCTCCCGTTCTCCCAAAGTGAAATGTCTTCCACACCTACTTGTGAAACTCCGCTGGGGTCAGGGGCAGGAAGCAATCTCAATGCCTACAGGAAAGATGAAAAATGCCTACATCTGAACTCTTGCCCCTAGGGAATGGATGGAGGAATGGACAACTGACTTGAGAAACTGATTCCATGTGCCAGCCCCAAGCCTAAGACATGCTAGACATGTGCCATTTCTAATCTTCACATCAGTCTGAAAAAGTAGATACGATCTGTTGTTTTTCTTTTGCAGGTAATGACCCTGAAGCGTATGGAAATCCAGTGACAGATTTCAGGAAGTCTATCGTGTTGTGTTAGTCACAGAGGCAGCAGGGATCCTGACTCTCGTGGTGTTTTCTGAATTCTGTTTGCCTCCAAAGCAAAGATCAATTTGCTAAGTCCTTTCCATCTTTCTCTTGCTGATCCCACACAAGCCACAGTGAGGTCTTTCCTAGCCAGCCACGCTAAAGTCCTGCCTCCATGTGTCCCCCGGCTGTTCCCCTCTGCAGTAAAAGTGTCTCAGTGTCATTTCAAAATATGTGTTTTGCTCCCGTCCATGAGATTATTGCCAAGACCAATGTCAAGAAGCTTTTTCTCATATGCTTTCTTTAAAGAGTTTTACAGTTTCAGGACTTATGTTTTAGTCTTTCACCCATATTGAGTTGGGTTTTGTTTGTTTGTTTGTTTGCGTGTATGGTTTAAACTGAGGGTCCAGTTTCATTCTTTTGCATATGGATATGTTCCCAGCTGCTATTTGTTGAAGTGACTCTCCTTTCCCCATTGTGTATCTTGGCTCTTTTTACTGTGTATTCTTATGAGAGATCAACTGACCACATACGTGTGGGTTTGTTAATGGGCTCTCTGTTCTGTTCTCAGTCTCTACGTGTGTCTTTATGCCAGTATTTGAATAGACATTTCTCTCAAGAAGACATACAAATGGCCATCAGGTACATGGAAATGGGCCCAACATCGCTAGTCATCAGGGAAGTGCCACAATGAGATGCACCAGTTAGGATGGCTATTATGTAAAGAGAGAGAGAGAGAGAGAGAGAGAGAGAGAAATATTACCAAAGATGTAAAGAATTAGAACCCTTGTCCATTGTTGATGGGAATGTAAAATGGTCCTGCTGTTATGGAAAACAGTATGGAGATTTTAATCAAAGAAACTAAAAATAAAACTATCAAGTGCTACAGCAATTGCACTCCTGGGTCTACTTCGAAAGTAATTGAAATCAGGACCTTGAAGAGATGTCCACACTGCCATGTTCACTGCAGCACTGTCCATAAGTCGAGATGTGGAAAACGGCCCTAAATGTCCGTTGATGGATGAGTGGATGAACGTGGGGATGTACACACACACCACACACACACACACACACACACACACACACACACGGCAACAACATGGAGGAACCTGGTACACGTTATGCTGAATGAAAAATACTGGTCACAGAAAGAAAAATAGTCAAAGTAATGGAAGCAGAGAGTAGGGAGGCGGTTTCCAGAGGCAGCGGTGGGGAGGAAAGGGGAAGAGGCCGTTCAGTGGGCACGAAGTTTCCATGAAGCAGGATGAACGTGTTCTAGGGTTCTGCTGTACAACATGGTGCGATGGCTAACGGTCTTGTACTGTTAGATAGAGCAATAGATGTGTGTATTTGTTAGATAATATAGTATTGCTAACTAACTATTGGACACTAAAAATTTGTTAAGACAGTGATCTTATGTTACGTTTTCTGAACAGTAATGGAAAAAGCCTACACCTGAATGGAACCATTTGCCAAAGACTCAGTAAGTCATTTCCTGCATGTGCTTTATAGCAGTAGTTAATGCTTAGAATTTAAGTGACTCTAAACATTCTTCTCTTTCAATAGACATAAACTTTCTTGCTCTAGATGCTCACGCAAAATAGTTTAGGCTGGTGGTAGAGAGGCATGGTGGTACACGTACATTCTCTGTATAGATGAGGCACTTTTTCTGAATTTCTCCAGATTGTGCATAGGTTTTGTTGTTATTGCTAAACTACCATAGATTTGGTTGAAATAATAGGAAAAGAACATTTTTACACATCATTGTACTTGTCAGTGACTCATTGAAGAACGTTGTTGGGTAGATGGTAGATGGGTAGGTGGGTGGATGGATGGATGGATGGATGGGTGGGTGAGTATATAGGTGCTGGGCTAGCTGGGAGGACGGGAGATCTGACTTAGAGTTCTGCCTTTAGTGGTTCTCACATAGCCTCTTAATATTTCTTAGACATGGTTTCCCTTATTTTTAGAAGTTGTCCCTATATAAAACCCCTGAGAAATAGGTAAGTGGAGGAGATATGAAAGAGCTTTGAAGAGTGAAATGTGGTACCAATGCAGTCACTTTTTTACTGTTAAATTCTGGAGATTCAAAACAAGAGACTGAGTCACATTATACTTCCCGGTGAGCATGAGAGTTATTTTCCAGACTGAAAATTCTCAAACTTGGTCGTGTAAATGACTCCTTCTGCAGTTGTGAAGTTTGGGAGCTTTTTTTTTTTTTTTAATCTATTTTTCATACACTCCACTCTGGCAGGCAATTGTTAAGCTGGTAATGGAAAGGTAAGCAGTTTATTGCAGGTGGCGGTTAGCAAGCAGTCAGATAGCTTGAAGCTTATCCTCACAACGGAACATGAGTAGTGACCCTGTGGACGTCCTAAAGGATTTCGGAGGAGCCATTTCAGGGATCAATGGCAGTTCCATTACTGTTTTCATGGTTAATCAATGGAGCACACACTGTGACATGCGGCAGTTCCCAGGCACCTGGCTGTGTCCGCAGGTACAGAAGGTTGAGCTCCGGAGGCAAGGCAGGTATGAACACCTCCGGGAAAAGGAGCGATATTGCTTAGTAAATTTCTCCTGCCACAGCACAGGAAATCTGCAGCATGTTTTACTCCAGTACCCAGGGAAGATTAAAACAGAATTGATGATATAGTTGGCAACAAATCGTACTGCTTTTTAGTTGGCTGAATAATGCACATGTCATATTTGAAAATAAAAAAAGTTTTGTTTTAAAGAATAAAAATCAATGAATCCCAAAATGAGGTACATTTTAAACATTTTTGAAAATGTTTTTTAAATATTCTTTGTCTTTTTCTCTCTCCCGTTGTCTCGGGAGGTAAATCTCCAGTGTCTATTTCATGAGATGACTTTAACAACACGCAGATTCTGTCTTCTGTTCCCACTCCTTTCCAATTCACTTACTGTATCATTTGCTGTCAAGATTAATATCCCATTGTCTGCCCATGAGGTAGAGAATGCCCTGTTACCAAAACATAATGAGACTTTCTACAGAATTGACTATTTTTAAAATCTTAACTATGGCTTTTAGAAGCTGGTGTACATGATAGTACACAGTGGCATTTTCTGTCCTGTCTTCTACCGATTTTTCCCAGCCCTTTGGTGGAATTCCCAGAATGCTAACACGGCATTTCTTTCTGTCTTCTTCACATCTCTTACTCAGAAACTTACCTGATTCAGGGGTAAATCTCGATAAGAAGCCAGAACACACTTATTCCTGAGGCTCTCACCAATTACGAGTGTAAATTTGTGTTGGTTAATGTCATATTTATGTTTGGGAAGTTATTCACTTTCCATTTCAGTGCGTGGTGTGTGCTTGTGTGTGTGTCTATAATGAGAACAATAATCATTTTAAGCCCTTCACATTTGCCAAACACTATGCTACATATTTTTATACGTTATTGTGTAAAATTCTCAAGAGCTTCCTACGAGGTGGGTATGACCCAGAAGCTCATCTTCCAGGCTAGGTAACTGAGGCACAGACAGGCGGCATCATGTACTCAGGCAGCTAAGGTCCCCAGGCTGTGGCTGGCCTTTCAGAGATGAGCCAGTTACCTGGGGTGATCACTGATCTCCCCACCCTGGCTTTCCGAATGCAGTATGTCTGTTCTCTAGCAAGTGGAACCAAATGAAACTCATGATATTATTCAAAGACAAATAAAATAAGACGTAAGCTAGGATTATTTAAAACAAGGGTAAGAATCCTTACCCTTACTGGCACCCCAGTCACTGTTCCCACCAGCAGACCTCCCCTTGGGGTGTGAAAGCAGCCACAAACCTAAATGGACAGGTGTGCACACGCCCCAACAAAGATTATCCAGACAGTCACACAGACAGGCTTGGGCCACGGCTTTCGTTTACCAAGCCCCGACTTAAAACATGTGCTGGGTGGGGGGGCTGGGGGGCTCAGTCAATTAAGCGTCTGACTTCAGCTCAGGTCATGATCTCATGGTTCGTAAGTTCGAGTCCTATGCTGACAGCTCGGAGCCTGCAGCTGCCTCGGATTCTGTGTCTCTGTCTCTCTCTGCCCCTCCCCAGCTCCTGTTCTGTCTCTCTTTCTTTTTTTTTTTTTTTTTATAAGATTTTTTTATTTTTATTTATTTCTAGGGGAGAGAGAGAGAGAGAGACAGGATGAGCAGAGGACGGTCAGAGAGAGAGGGAGANCATAAACTTAAAAATTAAAAAAAACAACAACTATGGTTACCAGAGGGGAGGTGGATGGGGGGATGGATTAAATAGGTGATGAGGATTAAGGATTGCACTTGTTCTGATGAACACTGGGTGATGTATAGAATTACTGAGTCACTATATTTTATTTTATTTTTTTTACAAATAGTTTATTGTCAAATTATTTTCTTTTTTTTTTAAGATTTTTTTTATTTATTTTTTTATTTTTATTTATTTCTAGGGGAGAGAGAGAGAGAGAGACAGGATGAGCAGAGGACGGTCAGAGAGAGAGGGAGACACAGACTCCGAAACAGGCTCCAGGCTCTGAGCTGGCAGTCAGCACAGAGCCCGACGCGGGGCTCGAACCCACGAAACGCGAGATCATGACCTAAGCGAAAGTCGGAGGCCCAACCGACTAAGCCACCCAGGCGCCCCTGTCTCTCTTTCAAAAATAAATATATGTTAAAAAAAAAAAACCAAGAAACGAATGTGCTGGTATTCTCAGAGACGGGTGGTGGTCTCAAATTTCAAGATTTTTTCCTTAAAGAATGTTCTGATTTGGGGGATATTTTGAAATTTGAATCATCATGGAGAAACTACAATAGAATATGTTGGGGAGTAGGAAGGTGGGATGGGTTTAGTACTTCAGAAATTTTGACACAATCACACAAAGGGTAAGAGAATTCCCAAGGGGGAGAAAGAAAGGGGGCCATCAAACTGTGAAACTCTTAGTTTCTAGGAGTTCGGCTCCTTTTAGGAACCAAGTCCTTGAGATCCGAGCAGATGGCTGACCTACATTCCAGTTCTTTCCTCGCCCCGACTCCACGGGCAATTCTTTCCATTCTCTGTCGGGGGTGCATGGCAGTGTTGGCTCCGGGGCTCAGGGGGCAAGAAATGTGGGATTTGTGCCAATAGCTCCTTTGGGGGAAAAAATCACCAAATCTTTGTATCATGATGATGATGGTGGTGGTGGTGATTCATTCTGCCTTTGGCTAAAATCTCAGACCTACAAGGCGATTGCTCTGTATATCGTTCTGGGAGTGGGGCTGCCCCAGGGAACATTCACCTGCCAGGCTCGGGGCCCTGGGCCACAAGGTTGGGAAGTTCCCAGAGGCAGAGGCGGAGGAGCTCAGGGCTCACGAGGTGGGCCACGCTCGATCCCTGCCTTTCTCCGTGGCTGCCTCTTCAGCCAAAGTGACCTGGATGGTTGGACTCCTGAATCACCTGGTTCCGAAGTCCCACCACCAAGTAGTGAGGCTAGGGAATGTATGCATTTATCACTCACTCAACAGACATTTGTGGACTGCCGCTCTGTACACCTGAATAAAAGTCTCAGTCTCAGGGGTACGTGGTTAGGCATTGGACTCTTGCTTTTGGCTCAAGTCAAGATCCCAGAGTTCATGGGTACAAGCCCCAAGCTGGGCTCCGTGCTGCTGTTCATGGTAAATATGCTGGAGCTCACCCTCTGTTTGGTAGAGAAATTAAAAATTGAAGTCATCAATCTTTGAAGCACCAATCAAAGTCTGAATGTCCCAAATTAGTTACAGGTAGGATGGAATTCCGGGAGCTGAATCGTTTTTGTGGTTCCCAGAAACCTCCTTTCAAAGTAAAACAGTACGTTGCCAAGAAAATCTTTGTCTCTGCTTTAGCTGCATCTAGATTTTTCCTCTTTGTAAACCATATTATTTATCGTTTCATCACATATTTGGATGCTCTTCACATATTTGTTGGGATCTTCCCACATGGGCATTCCGAAGAGACTTTTTGACACAAATTCATAAAGAAAGTTCATTCTAAACTGTGCATACGGGGGCACCTGGGTGGCTCAGTCAGTTAAGCAACTGATTTTGGCTCAGGTCACGATCTCACGGTTTGTGAGTTCCAGCCTCACATCGGGCTCTGTGCTGACAGCTTGGAGCCTGGAGCCTGCTTCGGATTCTGTGTCTCCCTGTCTCTCTGTTCCTCCCCTGCTCTCTCTCGCTCTCTCTCAAAAATAAGCATTAAAAACAATTTTAGTGTGCATACATACATAAATCACATATCCATATAATACCAAGTGTGTTAATTTTTTAAACGTCAAATACATAAGACATAGGAAAGAAGAATTTAAAAATTTGCAACTTTACCATCATTAGTGATACATTTTTACACATATATTTATATGCCATCTATATAAATACGGGCTGGATAACACTATGGGGATAAACTAACTTGAAATCCGAGGGACCTCACAGCACATTGGTTCAGTACTGTCCTCACAACATGTCCTTAGGGCGGGGCAACCGAGGGACCTCAATGATAAGAATGTCGGAGGGTCTGTGGGAGAAGCGTCCCACTGCGACCCCACGGAGCCATGTTCTCCACGGTCGTGGTAGGTGGCCCCAAACACCACCAGGAGGCTTGTGTCCACATGCCAGGGAGGTCTGAGTGTGCCGTTACGCATCTGACATCTACAAATGTTCCCAAGGAGAACATTCCGGAGTGTGCAAAACAACTCATCCAGAGGAATGGTCCCCAAAGCCTGGTTACTGTAAAGATTCTGGAAATCACATAAGTCAAAGAAGAGAAATAAGCTAAGGAAGTAGCCCTGCCACCCCCAGACTCTGGTAACCACTTTCCTTCCTACTCTGACCGGTTAGGGGCCGTGAGGACCTCCCCCCGTGACCAGCCCTGGTTTACTGCACCATCCCTCAGTGCACTTTCCAAACCTCAACCAATATTTGCAAATAGTCACTTTATCAACCATCCTTCTTTATTCAGCTTGAACGTGCCGTCATCTCCTGCCAAGACTCCATGCGTTACACACACAAAAAATCAACTCGTAAACTCAGAGTAGCATGGAAAGATAAGGAGATGGTGTGAGCGTCTGAAATTAACGATCACGCGGTAGGCACGCACTGGGTCATGGCACTCCCCGTCGAAGAAAACATTTGTTTTCATTTATTTTTACTTTTAGAAACGAACTTAAAACCGGAATATAGTTGACACTCAATGTTATGTTAGTCTCAGGTGTGCGGCATAGTGATCAACTTCTTGATACGCTCCGCCCTGCCTCTCACAAGTGGGGTTGCCATCTGTCACCCTACAGCATCATTACAGTACTATTGACTATATTCCCAACAATGTGCCTTGTATTCCTGGGACTTATTCCCTGGGAAACTGGAAGTCTGTGTCCCCCGTGCCCCTTGACCCATCTTGCCCACCCCCTCACTCCCCCCTGGCAACCATCAGTTTGTTCTCTGTGTTTGTTTATAGGTCTGGTTCTGCCTTTTGTTTGTTTATTCATTTGCTTTGTTTTATAGATTCCACACACAAGTGAAATCATATGGTATTTATCTTTGTCAGTCTGACTTATTTCTCTTAGCATAATGCTCTCTGGGGCCATCCATTTGTCCAAAATGGTGAGATTTTGTCCTTTTCTATGGCTGCATAAATGTGTGTGTGTGTGTGTGTGTGCGCGCGCACGCGCCCCACGTCTATCTTATCCGTTCCTCTATCGGTGGACTCTTAGGCTGCTCTGAGACAGTAACACCAAGAGGAACACGTTTAAAACTGGATTTACGTCTTATACACCTCAAAATTGCTTCTTGGCTAAATGGCAGGTGCTTTCCTCACACTGTAGGATGGGGACCCTTAAATATATTTCATGTCACAAAATTACATAAAGTGATTCAGAGGGAATTCAAATATAGTTATAGCTAGCAGCTCTTGTTTTTATTAATCCACTCTTTTGTTTCTTCATTGAAAAAAGTTTCTTTTTCCACCTCAATTGTTTAAGATTGTTAGGACCTAAAACTTATTTATTTGTCCAGCTATGTTCTTGGATGTGGGTAAAAATGTCACTTCTCAGTGTTTCTTAATCTATGTTTATAGGAAGCAAGATCATATTGACCTTAGGAGTTGTTTAAACATACAACGTGTATGGATGGAAGTCTCTCCCTAGTATTTTTATACATCTTAGTAGTTAAGAAAACTGCATCTAATTTCGAAAATAAAATGTTATCACTGTAATGACATGCTGGCATTACAAAAACATGAAGAGAAAGTCATTTTTTATTAATCACTTATTAACCTTTATGATCTAGAGTTGGTTGTGTAATCAGTCTGTACTTCCCGTGTGGGTACCTATAAGATGGAAGTGAAAATAATTCATCCCTCCAAGTTTTGTTACAAAGATTAAATAAAAACTGTTCTACAAATGTTAGGTCATTAAAGAAAATCTATTTGACTTATTTCAGTGGGATTATATAATCAAGCATTAAATAAATGCCAAAATATTTGATGTAATAATAAGATAGACACAGCTTTCATTTCTCTGAATTATAAATTAAAGCTCTCTGGCCAAAGACCAGTATGAAATCAATTCCAGTAGTATACTCCCTTCAGAATCTGGAAGATTGTGCTCCTGGAATATGTGTGGCAGGAGAAGTCTCTTTTGAGGAATTTCACACATTATCCCACAAATAGGGTTGAATAACAGAAGATATTAGTAAACTCATCATATGTTTTAGAAATAGATTTTTTTGTATCTTTGAACACTGGCAAAGCTTATCACAAAATAGAAGAGCATTGTAAACATCGTGAATGAGTCATAATGGGCGCAATTCAATTAACTTCAATTTACCTTCTGTGGTCCCCAAGCTTCCTGCCATTGGACTACATCCATCTCACTCATCACTATGCTTGACACTAAGCTGGAGGCATAACCCGGTACATTTGTATCGAGTGGGCTGGTCAGTGATAAGGAATTTGCTCCTTCACATTGAAAAGGCTGTTCCCCGTGGGTCTCCTGTGCTTCTGGACTTCTAAGGAAAGGCCCTGACTTCCCTTTAGTCCAGGCTATCTTTTCAAGGATGGTTATATAGCCAACAGCCTTGAAAGACCATGACAGAGTCCACCACTGGAGCAGAGGAAAGCCTGTGTACCATCCGACCAAATAACATCTTCATCTGGGGTAAGGGCAGCCATGGTCACCCCTCACTTGAGAAGGCTGGTGGGGGGGCCCTGCTGTACTGTAGCGCACTGTGTCTGCCAGAGTGGACCTTTCCGTCGGTCTGTGGGAGCTGGAGCTTAGGAAAATGGCGTTAACACAGTGCTGACACTCTGTCACCTGCTCCTTCTCTGAGTGATAAATCGTCTTGTTTCTCTGACTTATCTTCTCCAGCGTCCGTGAAGCCATAGCAGGCTAATTTGTTACCTTGCAAATCAGAGCTATACCGCAGGCCCTTTTCGGTTCTTGTCATGCCCAGTCGAAAAAGGCACTATCAATTCCATTTCCTGCTGCAAAAATATGCTAAACATTAAGTATACTTTTGTGTGTGCCCACTTCAAACGTTCTGTATCTGATGACTTTACGGCAATGACTTCTTTCCTGCTTCTCAAGTGTTATTAAACACCTGTCCTGGGGTTGTCCTCAACTCTATCCTTTGTGGGGCTCAGGACGGGGCTCCCACGGGGGTATCATTTCCAGCCATAGAAACCTACTTCACCTGGCGGACCAGTTCATGGCCCGCCAGCTCCCCTGGCCCGCAGTGGGGGGCTGAGGATTAGGAACCAGGGCTGAGAGGCCGACCCGAGGGTGTCCCGTCAGCTGGGCTACCCTCACAAACAACAGTGTGTGCCTTCCCACAGCCCTGGAGGCCGGACGCCTGGGGCCGGGGTGGCCGTGGGCCCAGGCTCTGTGGATGGTCTTCTGGGTTGTAGACGGCTGCTCTCTTGCATCCTCACCTGGCAGAGAGAGCGACACACCTCTTTCCTCTCCTTTTCATAACATCACAGTCCTATTAGATCAGGGCACCACTCCTCTGGCCCTATTTAACCCTAATTACTTACAAAAGCCCCCGTCTCCAGACATGGTCACACTGGGGCTGGGGGGAGAAGGTTAGGGCTCTACATTTGAATTTCAGGGTGACGATTCAGCCCATAACAGAAGGCGTCAGTGCTACTGAACACGAGGATGGGTCAAGGTCCCAGAAAGAAGAGACATGGAGTCAGGCTGACATTTGAGCCATATTTTTGCTCTGAGGGTCCCATAATTTGAAAGGAGCAATAGACAACTTCATCAGGAGAGAAGCCCAGTGACTGAGAGGGTGAGCAGAATTGGGGTGGCCCTCTGGGGCTGAGAAGTGAAAACCCTCAGGAAAGAGGAGGGTTCTCGCCGACACCCCGGCTGTTCACCAGCGTGCTCTCCCAAAACAGAGACCAGTCTTATTAAAATTAAAGTTCATGTTTGAATTAGTGCAACCCCAGCCTCATTTCAGAGGATCGGTGTCTGTCTCTGCCGGAAGCAAAGCAAAATCCTACCATGAGGGAGAAAACTTAATTTGATGTGTCAGATTGGATGTATTTTTTTTTTTCGTACAGAGCCTGGAATTTAATTTTAAAAAGACTTGCCATACCAGAGACAAAAGCAAATGTCTACTAGTGAAAAGAAAGCAAAGAACATAATAGAAGGAATATTCAACTATTTGAGTCATTAGGCAGGGAAATAAAAAGGAACTGAATGGAGAATTTCAGTTATGTGATTAGCATTTTTAAGAAAGAACTTAATCTCCTGATAAATATACAGCTTGGAGGACAGCTGGTTAGGCAATTCTGTCTGTCATTCAGAGTTCAGCTGGACCAAAAATACAGTTTGTATCATTTCAAGTTGTTTTGGTGACGTTGTACAGCTCCGTGTAAGATTCAGAGTCATTTAGCGTCACAGGTAATCTAGGATGTGCTCTCGCTCAATGCACAGGCCCATTCACTTAGTGCTTCTTTGTGTTAGATTCAGGTCCAATGGGATTCCAACAAATCCTCTAACCCAGCTTCAAATAAGTTTCTAAGTTTTCTTTTCTTTTATCTGAAAACTGAGCCTTGGGATGGCCCCCCACCACTCACCCCCCAAAAGGAAGTAGAGAAAAAGTGTAAGAGTTCTCCTGTCTCATCGTCTTCAGAAAATCAGGTCATGATGTGCTCAGCTGGGTCCCTGATGCAGGTGGCCCGAGAACACAGCAGCAGCCTGGCAGGGGAGTGACACCTGCCCTCTGCAGGGGGCTGTGGGAAAGGTGGGGGTCCCAGGTGGCTTTACAAACCAGCGCAAGTCCGCCAACGGGGCCGTGGAACTTCCTCCATCCTTCTTGAATTTCTGTTTCCCCAGCTGTGATCAATGTTTTTATTCATGTAGCAAGAAGGGGGAATCATAAAACAGGAATGCTCTCTTTAAGATATTTTTATAAAAGTCTTAGGGCAAGAAAAGAAAGAATAAGGAGACACACGGAGCTCTGGTTATGGAAACCAACACATGCCTTTAATGTATTTGTGGGTTTTTTTTTTTTTTTCTGCCTTTAATGTATTTGTGTATCATCTTCCTTGAATAGGAAGGGGACGGCATGGGACATTCCGCACGTTTGGTCCAGGCACCCAGGGCTGGCTGCGTGCACACATCTGTGTCGCTGTGGGAGACAGCCTGGGTTGGGGGCCGGAGCTTTTACATCATAACTGAGTCTCCAGATTGAGTCTCACCTTGATCCACTCACCAGCCTACACACACTCCCACTTGCACTTCATCCTATAAGAGTTTGAGAGGCGGTCTCTGGCGCTGTATCCCTTCCCCATTCCCTCGGTAACATATGCATTCCGAGACAATAGTTGTCTCTTTCTTAAAAATAGTACTACATGGAGCCAATGTTTCCCAATCATACTTGCTAGAATTTTCTGTCATTAGCATTTAAGGTGAGGACATTATTATTAAACTTGAATCCAAGTAAAATTTTATTTCTCTGGGTTACAGGACTTCCTTGTGATAGGTTCATGTCAGGTTTTTTAAAACTCTGTGTCTAGTGGTGAAAATGTCACCTATTCAACGGCTTGACTTACTTACAGTTCCCTTTAATTAATATGCCTCTACCTGTAAAACAGGCCTATGTGATTAGGAAGCTCACTTACATGATGCATGGCGTGGCTGAATATTTTAGAATGGGGACAAGTGTTATTTCCAATTTTCCGCTGAGAAGACGAACACAAGAAAATAAAATGATATGTTTGCCCTAATGATTTGAATACAAGTTATTGAAACAGAAAATTCATTTTAAGAAAAAAACAAGAATCATTTTTCCTTTTTCTGCTAGATGCTACATATTTTGCTGAAGGCTATCTTGTGCGGTTCCATGCACTTGCTGAATTCAGCAAAATAAAAACATTCTAATAATTAATTTTACATGCATGATTAAAGAAATCGAGTTCTACAAACCTATAGATTCCCAAAATTAATGAACTGCAGTAAAAGTATGCTTTGCAAGAATGAATAATTTAAAATCGAGAAGTAGTAAAACATAAATAGGCTTTTTCTAACAAGGTTGTTTTCTCAAAATTCCTACAGGGTTTTAAGATGCTATTCACTAATTCTATGGAAAAATAAGTTACACTTTTAACAAGATTTCCAATTATAGTCTCTCATCTTCATGTAAATAGAAAATATAACTGACTTCCAGTATTTTTACTGTCATTACTGAAAATAACATAAATGTGCTTTATCTTCAGCATATTTACCTGATTTAAGTATAGTGAAATACAATATCCAAAGAAACATGGGAATGTTAGCAATATGGTTTTTCATAGAAAATATGATTCTTCTGATAAATATTACCAAACTAAGATTTATGGACATATTTTCTTCCCCTTATACACCTCTAGAGTGAAAAAGACAAAGAAATACAAGTTGATGTGAGAATCGGGGTATTTAATGCAAAACCCTTCGGGCCCTGTTCCTGATCTCAAAACTGCCTAATGGTATCTGAGTAGATAATTTGCTCTGATATGTGCATTAGCTGATTCCCTCCTTGTTCACTTTTTACATAAACTGTTTCCTTTATTTAAGAAAATATTTTAAATGTTTATTTATTTTTGAGAGATAGAACACAAGCGAGGGAGGGGCAGAGAGAGAGAGGGAGACACAGAATCCGACGCAGCTCCAGGCTCTGAGCTGTCAGCACAGAGCCCGACACGGGGCTCGAACCCATGAACCGTGAGATCATGACCTGAGCCGAAGTTGGACGCTGAATGGACTGAGCCCCGCAGGTGCCCCTGCATGAACCCTCTCCTGATTGGTGTCCCACCTGGGAAGCGTGGGTAGAATTGTTTGCTCATGTCTTTGGCTGCACACTACCAGACCCGGCTCTGAGTGCTTTGAGCAGAGAGGGAATCTACCAGAAGGGCTGGTTAGGGCTGTTATGCTGTGGCTGTTGTGTCCCTGTGTTGCGCCCGGCCACTTACCAGCGTGGATCTCTACTCCACCGAGGACATAGCAGGCAGATGTCCCTCTGCCTTTACTGTAACTGAATCCCTCAGATCCCAATTATGGGAGAAACTTGTGCTGCCTCCATGCTCTACCAGCCAGGATTAGGGAGAAGCAGCGTGTCCCCCCGCGTGGCCCTGGTGGGCAGGTCCTTCCTTCCTGTTTATGGGACGAGGGCTCCTCAAAGGGAAGGACGAGATCAATAGCCAAAATGACAGAAATTCAATATCCATGAATTTTCTAAACTTAGACTTCAAGACAATTGTTGACACCAAAGCTAAAGCCGTTGTCTCTCATTCAGTTGAAGGAAGACATGGTTTGTCCCTCTACAGGAGAGTGACCCAAGATTTCACAAGGTGACACGCACAGGGTCACATCTCTCTGAGTGGTATCCATTTCTCCTTCAGTTCCATCAGGATCTTTATAAGAAAAACTATATGTCATGAAACTCACAGATTAAATTATATGCCAAATCATAACCCATATACCTTCTAAAGAACGCTGGAAGACAGGCAAAGTAAGTATAGGAAATTAGTTAAAAAATAGTTAAGTTGCTTTTAACTGATTTTTCCTAAAGTAAAAATAACGAATGACATCAGGTTGTGTAAGCCTATAACACATCATCAGATCATGTTGGGTCTCCTATTATTCTTTTCCAATATGAGTCAACGTTGGGCAAACATCTGCCTCCTCCTAACCCGAGCTCAGCTGGGTCCCGTGGCTCTCACATCAAGCAGCTGACCCAAACCTGGCCTGGATCAATAGTGCAAGTGACATCTTGGTCTCTCCTGGCCCTTTTATTTCTCAAATTGTTCCGAGCTGAGGAAGAAGACTGGTTATACGGATCGGGGCCCACTCAAAGACCCCGAGCCCAGCCAGATGCTGCAGGGCACTGGTGAGGCGTGGCTCAGATGCAGCCCCTGTTGGGTGGATACTGGCATGATCTGGGGTCTCCCGAAGAGGCTGGGGGTCCAGCATGGGTCCATGGCACAGCTGTGGGCAAACTGTGGTCACTCCTGTAGCGGGGAGTACAGAAAGAGGCAAGCTAGTGTTTGGGGCACCTCCAGATCATGGGGTCAAGGCAGTGGGTATTCTTGGTGATCATCTCAGAGGCAGGAAGTGAGCTGGGGCTTGAATCTAAAGAGGAAGCGGTTTCTTGCACCCCGGGGACAAGATGGAGAGGTTTGGGGAGGCCAAGAGAAGTGTGTGGTCGTTGAGATTAAACTGCTCAAGGTCCCGCGTGGGCAGGAGGGAGGAAGAGTGTCTCTGAGCCTCTGGGTCCTCACTGTCTTTGTGATTCTTCAGCTGGGAGAGTCGCAGGAAAGGGGGGGGTCCTTCTGGCACAGGGCAAGGCTGGTTATGGGTTCAGAGTGTGAACCCAGGTGTGAAGTGTGTGCAGGTGCGTGCTCTGTGTGACCAGTTGCACCGGGAAGCCTGGACCTGCTAGTGTCAGTAAGTGACCTTAACACTGGACATGGGGGAGCCCCTCTCCTGTCTTTGCTGTGTGACGGCCCCTTGGTCTCTGCTGCTGAGGCAGGTTTGGCCCTGAGGCCAAAGGTGTGACAGCCAGTGGGAGGGGCACGCTGAGGCAGGTGTGACTTCCTGCAGGAAGACTCCCCGCTCTCAGTGCGATGGTCCCCAGGGGGAGAAGTGGGGCCTCCCTACATGAGGCAGAATGTGCACCAAGAGCTCTTTAACTTAATATGAAATTTTTTCTGGCTTCATTTTTAAAATGTCAAGTTGGTGAAATAGGACGTGTCCGGCACTCTCGTCTAGTAACCTGGAAAGAGAGAGAATGAGCTGAGCTCCCGAGTCTCCAAATATTGGAGCAGATGTGGGGGAAGTCTGCAATTATGATGCTTAACCATCAAGAACAAGAACTTACCCTCCGTGTGAAGGGGGCAAACCAACATTTTTCACACTTTCTCCTTCTCGTGTGTGAAAAATTGAAAAGACAAAGTTAATGACTCGACCCACCTTGCCCCCTTGTTCTGGTTAATAACGTTAGAATTTCACCAGTCTCCGCACATCCCCCCAGTGCCCGTGAGTGTGTGTGTGTGTGTGTGTGTGTGTGTGTGAGTGGCCTCAGTTAAGTGCGTGTGTGTACCTACTATGCTGGTATGTTTGTTTTTGAACTGCAAAAAGCACTCGTCTTGAGCCTTGCAGAGGGCTCTGCGGGCATGTGTTAGTTTGGACCTCCCTGCTCATTTGCGACTCTGATTACATGGTTCTCAGAAGCACAAGACACAGGCAGTGGAAGCCTAATTGGAGTCTTGGACCACCTCAGCCAGAGAGTGATCTGGCAGTAGCTCTTCGGGATGTATTAAGATGCAAGTGGATCAAAGTTGGAGATATTTTAGAAAGACTTTTTTCTTGCTCATCAGAAGAGCTGAGTTTTCTCCGTCTGGAAAAGCCCCCCCGGTGCCCACACTCTGAGAACCGCGTGTCTGCCCTTTGCCCACGGCTGGAAGGCTCGGCTCCCGGTGCCTAGACGGTGGATGGCTGTGCCGTCATCCTGAGTCCCGGCCCAGCGACCACGATGCCTCCTCGCGGCACCCTCCCCCTCCTAGAAGAAGAACTATCTGCCCTTGGACAATGGTTCAGCCGCTGCAGCCGCCACATGTTCATGGGGATGTAACTTGGAGTGAAATGGAAATTCTGGAATGCACGCAATAAGGTATTAACTTTCTTACTCTTGTTTTTTTTTTTCCCAATGAACATTTCTTCCTGAATGTTTGACGCAACTGTTATTTTCTCTTTTCTTTTCTTAAACAAATTAAGGATTTAAAAAAATTAATTAATATTTGATAGAGAATGAGCCGGGGGGGGGCAGAGAAAGAGAGGGGGAAACAGGATCCGAGGCAGACGCCAGGCCCCGAGCTGTCAGCACAGAGCCCGACGCAGGCCAAACCCACGAACTGCGAGATCCTGACCTGAGCTGAAGTCAGGCGCTCAACCGACCAAGCCCCCAGACGCCCGGTGCCCCTGTTCTGCACTTGGACTGGCCCTCGAGGTCGCTGGCGGCCTGTGGTTTCAGTCTGTGTCTCCCTGCTGAGCCCCTCGCCCCGCTTGTCTGCGGTACTCGGCCACGGAGCCATTACAGTGTCACAGATGTGTGTCTCCGGCGGGTGCTCATTTCCAGCTTCCTGTCTGCAGCCCTCGGTGCTCCTGGGTCACTGGCGTCCTCAGCAACTGTCTGGAATGTGTGAGGCACGAGGAAAAGGCGGGGAGTCAGGACTGCGCTGCCGTGTGTACCTTCTGGCCCTGGGTCCCTGCCTGCTCACCACCTGCTCTTCCCCTCAGAGTCTTCGCTGGCGGCTTCGGGCCTCGCATCTGGGGCTTCCAGTCACACTGGGTGGCAGCGGGGAGACGCTGGAGAGCACATCTCACCGAGGTCCTATTTTTGCGTTTGCCTGGGGTGTTCGTTGGCTCGAGCCACCGCAGCAAAACACCAGGCACAGCGTGTGCCCCGTGAGCGCACCCTCCCAGCTGGCCGACGGTCCCCTCTCCCCGGACGCGCACGAGGGAGCCACCCTCTTTCTACTCACCCGCTGAGCTCCCCAGTCCCCCACTTATAATGTTTTGCAAGTGTTTGTGGCGTGTATGCAACCACACCCACCGAGTCCTAAAGTATCTCATCACCTCAAAACACGCCTGCAAAGTCGTCACTGGCAGGTGCGTTCTGGGGTCGCGGGGCATGCCGCCCCTTGCTTTCGGCTCTGCCTGGTCTGTGTACTGGTAAGACATGATCGCATCTCCCCCATCCTATTTCCTCACGCCCTTTGAAAATACTAAACCTAATAAATGACCATTACGCCAAAAGGTGGACATGGAGGCACGCTCCATCATTTGGAATTGGGACAATCCCCACTGTCTTGGATGGGAGGAAAATGGCCACATTGTTTCTCCTTCTTTGATACGGTCTGGGCTTTGTAGGGACTCCTGTCCCGTGAGGTGGAACACACTTAATGCTGGGAATTTAATTAGAAGGTTCAAAGACCAAACTTATTAATCAGCATAATCACCCTGGCAGAGAGGAGGGGCATGGGTGCTGAGTTGGGTCCCTGACGTGCTCATGTAAACTCACCTGGATTTCAACTTCTGATGTTTCTCCATCTTTCATATCAGAGGACGACATGTTCCCAGCTTGTTTTCTCTCAAGATACCCAGTAAATGTTTTAAAGAACCTTATTTTTTACTATTATTTGAGAGAGAGAGAGCGAGCGAGCAGGGGACAGAGGCAGGGAGAGAGAAAGAAAATCTCAAGCAGGATCTGCATTGTCAGCAGAGCCCAACACGGGGCTCAATCCCACAACCCTGGGATCATGACCTGAGCTGAAATCAGCAGTCAGATGCTTAACTGACTGAGCCCCCCAGGCATCCCCGCACCTCCTGCCCCCCGCTCCACCGAAGTAAATGTCCTAATTAATTTTTCTCTGAATGGATATCATCAAATCACAACTGGACTCTTTCATCAAACCCAACTCTGGCCCTCCTAAAAATGGAAACTGCCACCAAGATGTCAGTTATATTTTCTACGGGAAGCTTAGTCTATTCATTTAGCAAATATTTATGTAAAACATTATTTCTTTTTCTTTTTTGTTCCTGTTTCTGTCTTTCATATTTCAGCCATATTAGATATTACAAAGATAAGCATGTATTGAATCTTTCTTCAAGGTGTTTACAATTCATTTGTGGTAATAAGGTACAAGCAAATGTAATTATAACACAACATAAAAATAACAGGAGCTTATCTTAGTTCAGGCAGTTATAACAAAAATACCATAGATTGGGTGACTGTAACAGCAGATGTTTATTCCCTGTGGCTCTGGAGGCTGGAGGTCCATGATCAAGGTACCTGCGGATCCCATGATGGGTGAGACCCATTTCCCGGTTCACAGATGGCGTCTTCTCGCTGTCCTTCTGTGGGGAAGGGGGCGAGGGGTCTCTCTGGGATCTCTTTAAAATTGTTTTTAACATTTATTTATTTTTGAGAGAGAAAGAGAAAGGGAGAGGGAGGCACAGAATCCAAAGCAGGCACCAGGCTCTGAGCTGTCAGCACAGAGCCCGATGTGGGGCTCGAACCCATGAACTGTGAGATCATGACCTGAACCAAAGTTGGATGCTTAACCGATTTAGCCACCCAGGCGCCCCTGGGGTCTCTTATATGAGGACACTAATCCTGTCATGGGGGCTGTACCCCAGCCTCATCACCCTCCCCCGAAAGACTCTACCTCTTGACACCATCACCTTGGGGGTGAGTAGCCAATATATGGATTTGAGAGGGATGCAAAGAGCCCATAAAAAGCGTTCCAAGAAACAGGTACCTACAGCATCCAGGTAGAGATCTTTCTGTGTGATCTTTTCACAGCTTATTCCTGTTCTGTCTGGGTAGGGTGTCAGTTCTGATTACTGGCTACCTGAGCACCAACTCCCATTACATCTTGTAAATGTCAACTCAGACATAAGGGGACTTCTAGTGTGTAAGTGGAAATGGTAGTTTAATTCTGTGTGGAAGGAAGAACAGAAGTGGCATCTCCACGGCAGGTGAGGTCGTGGTGCGTCCGTTGAAAATGAGTCTGAAATTGGACTACATTCTACCGGAGAGGAAAAACTGAAAATATTTTTCGAGGCTCTATAAGAGTTGAAGGCTTTTTTCTACCCAGACCTTCCTCACTTCCCCTGATGTCAAGGGAGGCAGGTCTGGATCGGGACGTGTATGCTCACTATGCAACGTACTCAAGCGTTAGCAAAGTGTGTGACGTTTATTTGGAATTCTTAATGCCTTGTTGGGGGTCAGTGAGCAACCTGACTTAATATCCATAAGAAAAAAAATGTCAAGGAGAACATGAGATATTCTTAGAATATTTAGTGCTTACTGTTGTTTTATAAAGTAGTGAGTGGCTCATGCAGGCAGGAGGAAAGAGTAAGGCAGATTGAAGGAAGAGATACTTCATTTTTGTCTTGTCTCATGAGTGATCTGTTGATAATGGAAACAGATCTATGTGTTGACTAACTTAATAACGATGATTTATAGCCTGTTTTCTGTGGGACAATGTGATGCAATCCTATTTGTCATGGAATGGTTCATTTTCTGAATGCAAATAATACTTAGAAATTTGGGTGATGTTCTATGTGATGATTTTATTTCCCATTTTCACTCTACAGCCCACACCTGATGCATCCCAAGACAGCCCACCTTAAGAATAAAACAAACTTCAATTAAAAACTGATTAAATATATGAAAGGAAAATCTTCTGTACCAATGTCAGAATATATTGCTGACAATACAGTGAAAAACTTAAATCTGAAATGTAGTACACGTGCCTCCTTTGTGGCAAGTCTTATTTTTCTGAGACTGTATGTATATTGGTTGTTGGCTCACAGAAATACATTACACTTGGCATTGAACAATGAAAACAAGAAGAGCACACAAAGTTGTAGCTGATAATTTAAAATCAAGTGTGAGAAAAATATTTCTTTCACATTTTCTAGATAAGTAAGTGGTTAACCCTAATGATTTCATATTGATAAATCGAATCATTTATTTTGCAAGTGAGCAGTGTAATAAATTCTATTTTTTATTTATATATATTGTGTATTTAACATTTACCAACGTCTTTGTTCTATAACTTATAGGGAATAGTTCTCAGATATTTATTTATTACACCATGAAAAGAGAGGACCGGTGCCTTATTCGTATGTTCACCAAGCCTATGATTATCATTTTATGATATTCTGCAGAATTTACTTTGCTATTTACATAATTACTATGCTTTGATGGAATGTAACAGACATAAGTAAAAATGATATAAATCAGATGAAATGAACACCTGCTAGAGGCCAACTAATAATCTTCAAGATGACCCAACGTAATTATTCTGCCTACACAACGATTTTTATTAGTTCCCATATTATTAGCAAAGCTGTAAATAATTATATGGTAAATATTGGCTCATCATGGATAACAAGAGACTAATAAAGTGCTTGAATGGTTCACATGTCTTTCCCAAGTGGGCATATTATGGGAAAAAACTTCAGAAATTCTGAAGCACATGCTTCAATATTCCACTTGACAAACAAGTAAGTTAAGGGCAATTTCACATCATCTTTCAAAAGACCAGTTTTTCTTTGAACAACAAAACTTAAAAAAAAAAAAAAAAGATATCACTTCCTTGTACCGGGTTCTCTAGAAAATAGATTGAGGCAAGGCCATACGCACTAACACTGTAGACAGAGCCGGGTGCAAACCCAGGGTGGCAAGAGGGAGGACAGCGGATGAGAGGCAAGCTGGCAGGGAGACCAGAGACTCGGGCACCTTTCTAGGCTGGCCGCCCTTTGCATTAGAGCCTCTGCCCGCTCGTCTCAGGGACATCTTCTTATTGGTCCTTGAATAATCTCAAGACAGTCCATCTGTGGGAAACATGAGTCAACGACGTATCTTTGAGTGCCTTCTCCCTCGCGTCTCCACAGGGTGTGAAGGGCCCTGTGTCCACAGGGTACCAGCCCCAAGTCCAGGCAGCCCCAAGACACCTGTGAGCCTCGGCAGGTCCAGACTTGGGCAGGGAGTCTGGGTCGGGGTTTGGCCCCAGGGATCTGTCTCGGCAGCAGGAAAGGTCTGGGCCAGGGTGTTGGTTAGGAAGGGTATAGCTATGCAAATCTCGACTGGAGCTTAACAGAGTCTGCTGTAACCACCTTCCTCCTCTCGCAGATCGTGGCTACGTTTACGTCTTGTTCTCTTCCAGACAATCGGTTATTGAGTAAAGGGGCGCCTGGCTAGCTCAGTTGGTTAAGCATCCAACTCTTGAGATCGGATCAGGTCATGATCTCACGGTTTGTGAGTTTGAGTCCCGCATCGAGCTCTGTGCTGACAGCATGGAGCCCGCTTGGGATCCAATCTCTCTCTCTCTCTCTCTCTCTTTCCTCCTCCAACTCTCTCTCCCTCCAAAATTAAATAAACATTAAAAAATAAGTTATTAAGTAAAATCATGAAGGTTTTTTCCCCAAAATTTTAGGGAATTTTATGATTTTAAAAATATGCCCCAGTTGGTTAATCACTAATCTTCAAGAGGATTTCATGAATTTTCCTTTCTGTAAATCCACAAAAAATGAATGATGAAGAAGGACATTGTTGATGCCAATAAGTGTCCATTCATGACATTGTGTCGAAAGGAAATTCCCAGGCATTGCCCAGGGCAGACCCGACGCCCACCTGCGGGAGCAGCGAGGTCAGTATGTGAACGTCTGTCCGGATGGTGGTGTGGGAGTAAAGGGTTTCTCCAACTGTATGAACATTTCCTTCCAGAATTTTCCTCTTTGGGGCAGAAGAACTGAATTGTACATAGTTTTCAATGACTGTTTGTACAAGTGTATTCAAAGGATTGATACTGAGTCTTCATTATTATTTTTTGTATGTGCCTGTTAAAGAGTATCTCTTAAAGAAGAAGGAGAAGTCAAAGTGCAGTAGAACATATTTTTCCCTGCAAAGAGGAAGGTCTCACATATCCTGGAGACTGTTTATGACCATGAGCAGCGGGGGGGGGGGGGGGGGGGGGGGGGGGGGGGCTGGCTTATGGGCGCAGGGAATGGGCTGCAGGGGAAGAAACCGAGCCATGCACCCAGAAACCGGCACCACTCCAGGGAAACTGAAGCGGAGCTTTTGTAGGATCAAATGTGAGCATCACCCATTGGTTTTGTTTGCTTTGTATGAATTTCTATTTGTTAACTTTGCATTATTTCTAATTCGAGAGCTTGTTTCATTAAAACAACAACAACAACAACAACAAAAAACAGAAGAAAGGGGATTTTTGTATGTACGTGGCGAAATAGGATTCAAAACGTGAAGACCCCAAACGAAAGGTAAAAATCACCAGAAATAGCTAAAAGTTTCTGCTCACTTAGTCCTCATGTGAGATGGTTTTATTTTAACAGAGGAGTCGGTTCCTCTACAATAAAACCTCTTTATGGCTAGATCGAATTTGAAAACGGCATTTGGAATTCACATTCCTCACTCACCCTGTGACAGATCGAGAGGCTCCAAAAAGTAACACCTCCCTCCTTGTCTCAATTTAGAATCCACTGGAAAAGGCCTCCGAGACCCAGGTAGAGAGCAAGCGGTCACTGACATGGTGGATTGATGCAGGTGTAGACCAAGTGACTGCAGCCTGTGCTCGGTGTGTTTGCTCTTGCACGAGAAGAAGGCAGGTGTGCCCACCGGGTCGCAGGCAGAGCTGGAAATCTGTGGTCTTGGGGCTGTGTGCCCACTTCCTCCTCACCAGAGCATGTACCCGAGCAGACTGGGCCCACCCTGTCTGGCCAGGAGCCCCAGAGAATCTGCGAGCGTCATTCTGTCTGCACGTCCGACCTCAGGCCCACCCCACTTCTGCTTGGCCACACAGGGATGCAACAGTGCCGGGCCGTGTGTGTAAGAATGAAAATAAATCCCTAATTCAATCCTACCCAAATTACATGACACATTTTCCAAATCACACAGGAAACAGCTTGTTTTCTCAGCCTCAGAATTTGATTGGAGGATGTGCCTTTTGTCTACCTGGCTTTATATCAGATGCATCTGGCTTGCCCTGCTGGGTGAGGCTTGCTCGCAAAATAGAACTGAGGCCGTACTTATTCACCAGAAGCCATGGAGGGGACTTGGTGGGCCTTTTCAGAAGACTACATTGAACCGGTTTTTAGTTACCCACGATCCTTTTAATGTCAGGAATAGAGAACGATGTATAGAGATCCAAGACAAGATTCTATTTGTCTGTTTGTTGGTATTTTGTTTTGCTAAACAGTCTTTTCCATGCTCCTCCCCCACCCCCATGAATTGGACATTTGCCAATATATTTCCCTTCTCTTTTTAAAGAATATTTTATTTTAAATATTTATTTTTGAGAGAGGGAGAGAGAGAGAGAGGATTGAGAATGAGCAGGGAAGGGGCAGAGAGAGAGGGAGACACAGAATCCAAAGCAGGCTCCAGGCTCTGAGCTGTCAGCACAGAGCCCGATGTGGGGCTTGAACTCACAAACCATGAGATCATGACCTGAGCCGAAGTTGGACGCTTAGTGACTGAGCCACACAGGGCCCCTTAGGTTACAACTTTCAATAATCATTGTGAGATGACTATTCCATTGCTGCTTTTGTTTTTATGCTACCTTTTGCAAATTTCTTTTTTGGAATTGCCTTCAAAACTTCCTTTGAAGAGAACCATGCTTGCGCGTGCACACGAAGCCAGCAAGATAGTCATGCCTACGTTTTTGGCAAAGAGAGTAAACGTGTCATCGAGTTGATAGATGCCACTTTTTAAATGTTTTTTTCTTAAAATTTATTTTGAGGGAGAGAAAGGCAGAGTCTGAGCAGCAGAGGGCAGAGAGAGGGAGATGCAGAATCCAAAGCAGGCTCCAGGCTCCGAGCTGTCAACACAGAGTCTGACATGGGGCTTGAACCCATGAACCCTGAGATCATGACCTGAGCCGAAGTTGGACGCTTAACTGACCGAGCCAGCCAGATGCTCCTTGATGCCATTTAGTGGGACTGACTACTTACACTTATCAGGAGGTTAGTATACATATGGAGCACCGTTTTCAGTGCTATGCAGGCACTAACACCTCAGTGCTCCCCATGCTCCTGTGATCTTGCTGCCATTCCTGTCCTGGATTTACAGACAAGGACCCTGATGCACAGGGAAGTTAAGGCACCCGAGCTAGAGATGGGGGCTGCATGGGACGCTGCAGGTTCGGGTTTTGAATGCATTTTAAGCATCAGGACATCCTACCTGTCTGTAGAAACGTGAAGACAGCACTAGAGAAATGGGTTAAATTTCCTCATGCTACCCACACATTTATTCCTATCTGGGACAGAAAGTAGTATCTAAGGAGGGTATTTATAAAAAATACACTGTCCAACTCTATGCTTACGAACATACTTTCTGTAAAATGTATGGCTTTTTAAAGAAAATACATGAATAGTGAAATTATTTCAGAAAAGTAGAAAGTCCGGGAAAAAAACAAGAAAATATTGACGGGCACCTGAGGGGCTCAGTCGGTTAAGCGTCCAGCTCATGATTTTGGCTCAGGTCATGATCTCAGGGTTGTTAGATCAAGCCCCACATCTCACTCTGTGCTGAGCCTGCTTGATATTCTCTCTCTCTCTCTCTCTCTCTCTCTGTCTCTCTGCCCCTCCCCCTGAAATAAATATTTTTTTTTTTTTTTTTTTTTTTGCAAAAAGAAAACATTGAAAAAATGTCAAGTGCAGAACAGTTTTTTGCTTGAATTCCTTTTTCGGCTGACATGCCAGGTTGGTTTCTTTAATCTTTCTGAGAAATTGTAATTTCCACATGATACAAACAACACCAGGTTGCTGAAAAAGTGGGGAAGATTTTCAACTTATGTTACAGAACTAGTTTAATCCTCATGTCAGAATCTCTGAAAATATTAAAAAAGAAAAACACAGCTCAACTTTAATTACATAGAGAGATGGGAAATCACTAAGTAGAATAACAACTAAGCAAATCTAACATAGTCAAGGTTGCATTTGCCAGAACGTTCTGGGAAGTGTTACTCGTGAAATAAAAATGTGTAACTAGGAAAAACCATAAAATTTTGAAAAAGTGAATGTACCAAGTAATGCACATATGATAGAATATAATATTAGCCATTACTATACCTGCACAATGATACTTCTAGAATTTTCTTGTAGCGCAGAACTTTTCCTCCAGTTATTCCAGTATAGAGTCCAGTGTGTAAGGTAGATAATTGGGAGAGTTTCCCTCCTGCCCCATCACACCCCATCAGTGCCCAAGGCCAGAGAAGAAGCAAAATTTTAAAAAACAAATAAATGTTTAGCAATATGGAGAAACAGTATATGTTATTGCTAATTAATAAGGAAGCCTCGAAGAAAGTTAGTACGTGATGCTCCCCTTGTGTGAAACGGAATATAAATTGATTCTCCAAATACTGAATTTCCATTATATACTAAGAAATATAATTGCGTTCCTTTGTGTTTTCTTCTTTTCTGTGCTGAAAATATCATTTCAGCCAGAGCCAATGTGTTTTTAAAGGATCTTTCAAGAAGGGTCGAAGCTGTTTCCTTCTTATTTACTTCCTCTCCCTGCATGTACTCCCAGGGTGCCCCCCACTCCCGGCCCCTCACCCACCCATACTTGTGTTTTCCAGATCACAGATACCCTCTGATGGCCAAGTCCAACACACACTTTGCCACGCTGGTCCACACAGACCTATTTGTGGCATTTTGCTGAGTCCTCTCCTGCTTCATCCTCAGTAATTAGTGTTCTGTGAGTGTGCAATCCTGATGCCGTTCTCTTCCCATTTCCTTTCGTCTTCCCGGGGATGGGAGCCTTTGCAAGCCAATGACTTCATTCGCTATTTATGTGAATATTATTTCTATGTTAGCATCTTTAGCCCCAAGCTCTCCATAGAACTTCACACCGGCATCTTTTCTCGAGGCCCCAGAGGCCTCTTATGCTAAACAGCTCCCACCATGAAATGATCTTCTCCAGAAGAACTGCTCCTGCCCTTGGATTTTCCCATGCTTTCTTACATAACCATTATTCACCTTACCAAAAGCCAGTGGTTTTCCAAGCTGCACCTACTCCAACTGATATATCTCTTGATTCTTCTCTTCCGTTTCCTATAAACCATAGTGAGTAAAGGGGAAATTAATGCCGCCACAAAGGAAAGAAGGAGACAGGAAAGTACATGTAAACAACCTACTTGGCCCAGGAAGTAAAAATATAAATTATTGTTGACCACCCTTTTAAAAACTCACTCTGCATTCAATGCCTTCTGTTGTACTTACTGAAGCTCATATCCTATTAGGTTGCTCCAGAATAAATGTTTTAATTCTCATCACCCTTTACCACCAAGACTGCATCCACAATAGCAAGAACTTAAATAGTCGTTGATGAAGACATAAAGAAGAGACAGAGTACCTCCTGCCTTCTGGAGGCTTCTCTGTAAGTTCCAGTATCTTTTGACCTTAATGAAACTTGAAATCTTCCAGTGGTACTTCTTAAAACATTTCTGTCAACCCTATTGCTTTGCTTTAAGATCCTTAATAAAAATTTAGGCTCGAAAGGGCATTGGATGGTTTATAAGGACTTCTTTTTAAGGGGTGTCTATGGTTGGGAAAATAGAATATTTGGAAGCGAATTACAGGATGAAGTGAACGGTTCAAACGAACATCTTCCTATTGAGTGACATGCAGTGGGGGATGGTGCCATTTACGGAACATCTCATCACCGTCTGCTGCTTCCCAGAAGAATGCGACTGTCTTGGAAAACATCAAGATGGCAGGACAGGGAGCAAAAACATCGTTATGGAAAACAAAGAAGATGCCAGGTTTGCCTGGTTTTCTAACGACCGGTAAATGTTGCTGTTTAACTGCAAATTTGATCATTGGGGGTTAACTTGGTTGTCTTCCTGTTGATTTTCCAAACTGTCCTCTTCCGTATTTTCCCTGTTCAAGTATCTTGTCAGTTATTGCCCACCAATCGTGCTTGCTTCAGAGCCAACTGCAGGTAATGAGATGCTGATTGGGGATTCTAGAATTCACTTGCCGATGATTATGTGTTATTTTAACAGGAGAATGACAATAATTTCCTGTAATGCCACTTGTTAAGGTAATTATGCTATAATTGCCTTATCAAGGTGTCATAGAGGAGAGGAGAGAAACTCTAAGATTTCACAGCTGCTGTCTTGCTCCTTGAAGGGTTCTCTTGAAGCTGCATTGTCAGCCATCAGGATAAATCCCTTCCGATTGTTAGAAACTTGCGTATGTTGTCCTGGACAGCGTATGTGGTCTTAAAATGAAGCTGTTCAGGAGTTGATTTTTTGTGTCTTAATATAAAAACTATCTGCACAAAATTTCAGGTACACTAAACTGTGCAACCTGAAGAGTTCATTTGTAGGAACTGTGGGTTTAAGAAGAAGCTAACGATTAATAAATATCATAGCATGAAATAAAGGGCATGTATTTCTAAAACACAGATGTCAAAAACATGTGTCTTCAGTTACAACGAATTGAAGATGATGTCCATCGTATGGAAAGTTGAGTGCTATCTTTATTTGACTTTATAGATCTACAGTGAAGATTATTTGTTCATTTATGTAAGCCCTTATGTCTTTATTAAAGTTATCGATAACACAAAAATAATCAGTGAATATGGGACCCTCTTCTAAATTGTTAAACAAAATGCTCCTAAGCTGAGAAAAGTCCAATGTCTTTGCACACAAGAGTCCAAAGTCTCTGCACACATTAAGCTTGCATTTGTTTGGAGGCAGAGATAGTAAGAAATATAAAGAAGTAAAAAGTGAGATAGTGGTAAATGGTAAAGATGAAGAATAAGGCAGAGAGGGTAAAGTGAACTTCAGGGGTGAGAATGGTGGGCAAATCAGGCAACATCTGAGCTCAGCCTGGGGGTAGCTGAAGGGATTAGCTATGTGGTAGCAGGAGGAAAGTCTTCACAGAGAGTGTGGAGGTCCTGATGTGGTGTATGGATGGCCCAGTTGAAACACGGAAGGAGGATGGTGGCTGAGTGGAGGTAACTGGGAGAAGAGAAGTCGCAGATGAGTTCGGAGAGAAGAAAGGGGCCCTGGTATGTGCAGTCTCCCGGGTCACTGTGAGACGGATGGGTTTTACTTGGAGAGGGCTGGGAGCCCAGGAGGCATCTGGGCAGGCATGTGGAATCTTCAGTTTAACAGACGGTTCTGACCACCGTGTTGCCCGTAGCCTGAAGGGAGGCAGAAAGGGGATTCCAGTTACTAGACTATTGAGCTAAAGCACAAAACTGGGGAATTGGTGGTGATGGTTTGGACCACGATCTCCCAGTAGACTGAGTGTGGGGATGACTGGGGGAAGAAAGACCAGTGGACCTACCCACTTAGGAAAACACAGCTGCCATGATCTGAGTGGGGGCCTTGCAGGGGCCCTGGCTTGGCCGGGGGGGCGGGGGTGGCGGATCCGAAGCTCAGGTTTAAACCTGTTCAGAGTGAGCAGTTACTAAGGAACCCGATGAAACATCAAGGAGGCAGTTATGTAATGACCCTTGTATTCGGGGAGGGAGAACAGGGATTTGTGTGTTTAGAAAGAGGTGTTTTAAAGCGCGTATATGCTACCAGAAGGGACTACACAGAGAAGGATGACACAGGGAAAAGCAGGAGTCCCTGGCCACAGAGTCCTGACAGAGGGAGGTAAGGTGGCAGGCTCACCCAGGCTCCTTTAGAAGGCATGTTCCCTCCCTCTCCGGTACATGAGGGAAGCAGTGTCTGCAGAAGCAGTTGGGGACAACGGGGTGTGTTCCTCCTGACACATGTCCATGGGACAGTCTTGTGAGAAAACACCCAACATGTGTTTACCTCTACATATATTTTACATCCTGCATCCTCTCCTCTATTAATATCTACATCACGAGGGCAAGCTTCATTGCCTCGGGAAAAAGAATACAAAGGAACAAATGTTAACCTCTTGAATTTTGAGCTCCTAATTAGACATTTTAAGAATGAACGCTGAACAACTGTTTGAAAGTCAAAGCACTTTTGATTTCTAAGAACCAGGCTCTGTGGGGAAGGAATTTTTTATCTTCATATTAAAAAGAGCTAAGAATACCTATGGTAAAACCAGGGAATTCAGAGCGTAGAATATAAATCATACTTCACCAAGGTGAGGAGAGCCCGGAGAAGGAAGACTGGCTTTCCCCTACGCCTAAGTGTGATGAATTCAATCACCAGGCAGAAGGGAGACACGAGGCGTGTGGCATGAACTTAGACATTGCCTGAGAAGAGTCTGAGAAGGGGCCCTCCCAACACATTGGGGTGAAGCTATGGGGGGTGATAGAAATGTCTGACAGTTTCAAGGTCAGCAAACAGGGAAGTTTGGTGCCTCTTTTCTTATGGGGGGCCCAGAGGATAGCAGTTCTTTTAGAAAAGGCTGGATTCCATCATGGTGGCTGAGAAGTAAAGAATGGGTGCCCACAGTACCTGGGAAAATGCAGTGGGGTACAGTCCCATGGAAACCCAGACATCCCAAATAAGCAGGAGTAAAGAGTCGTAAAGCATGTGGATGCTGCCTGTGGCTCACTGAAACTGTGTAGACACAGAGAGAGAGAGAGACAGACAGAGACAGAGAGAAACACACACACACACACACACACACACACACACACATACACACACACACACACACACAGAGGCAGGGAGAGAAAAACTGCTAACCTCTTGATCACATCTTATTTCCTTCCAGCCAAGAAGGAAAGGATTCTACTGTTTTGAGAAAGACACTTTGCTGTGAATGGTTTTTCATGCTCTCCCTTTTATTTTTTAGTATGTGTAACTTATGTTACAAAAAGGGGTTAGAAACTGTTAATGAACGTCTCTTCAGTTTTTAAATAAATGGTTTTACTCATTCCTGACTATTTCTTTATGATTGGTTCTTTATAACTGGGCACAGTCCAGTTTCATAGAATGAAAACTTGTAGATGCAAATCATTTATTTTGAAAGTTCGTATTCTGATGCTGTCTTTAGTTTCGTGCCTACATGTGATACGTATGGGTCTGACGACACAGAGAGGAGAAGTCTCTTCAGCTCCACAGCACTGTGATTTAAGAAGCAGAAGGAGCCTGGCTGGGGGTGGGGAGCATCGGTCCCACGAGGCACCGTAGCAGTACCACAGGGCAAGACCGAGTGACAAAAGCCGTGAGTCCGTCCTTTGTTCTCCTGACTACCAAGTAGATACTTTGCTCATTCTGATTGAAGAGGTTGTTGCTTCTTGACTTTTTCTGTAAAAATACCAAGTGTTTGAACAGAGACCCCCTGGGCTCCATCCAAGCAACTAGCAGAAGACAGGGACAAGGTCAACGCCAGGCAGGGACACAGAGCTCAGCGGCACAGACGGCCGGGATGCATCTGCCTCTTCTGCCAGCCAAGCACAAAGCTGCAGCACAACGTCATTGGATAGAAAACCGTAATGACAGTGTAAAAAATTAGATTTTTGCTCTAAAGTGCAATACTCCCAGAGCATTTTCTTTTTTTTTTTTTTAATTTTTTTTTAATGTTTTATTTATTTCTAGGAGAGAGAGAGAGAGAGACAGCGTGAGCAGGGGAGGGTCAGAGAGAGAGGGAGTCACAGACTCCGAAACAGGCTCCAGGCTCCGAGCTGGCAGTCAGCACAGAGCCCGACGCGGGGCTCGAACCCACGAACCACGAGATCATGACCTAAGCGAAAGTCGGACGCTTAACCGACTAAGCCACTCAGGCGCCCCTCCCAGAGCATTTTCTTATCATTCCATTGGCTTTGGTCAGTAGCTCTTTTGTAAAGAGGGGTGGTTTTTTGTCCTGCTGTGAAATTGAGCCTCAGCTGTGAAGAATGACGTTGGGAGTGACGCACACACAGTGTGTGATTGTGCCTCTTCTCCCACCACCCCCGCTCCCCCCCGCCGGTTAATCTGCCTCTACATTGCCCAATATACCTATGTTGTAGTACTCAGCCTTCTTTAGCTGGGAATTAACACTTCACCTTCAGTCACCAATAAGTAAAGCAGCATCCATATACTTTAAAATGAAAACACTCTTTCCAGAACTTTCTATTGCAGCATAGTAGGAGTTTAAGTATTCAAAATTAGGAAAAGAGTAGTGGAGTAGTAAGGAAGGTGGCTTACAATTCACTTAAACATACTCCAGTTCACAATTAGAGATTGCTGAGGCAGTAGTTATTAAAAAACAAAAGTGCTTGATTACCACACAATCTCCCAGTGAATGAGGGAAAATTAATTTATCAGCATTGCATTTAGTAATAAATATTTAATGGAATATTCTTTTCGAACACATTCAAACTACATACTTTCTGGAGAGGGTCTTGTCAAGTGCAAAGCATTGTTTAATATTTCCCACATCGTGTTTTGGAGCCGGAGGTCACTTCTTCCTGTGATCTGACTGAATAAAGAGATTTCGTTTGATGCCAACACCTACAGTTTAGATTTGGTGAGCTGGAGTGTTGCATCATTTCTTGAATTTTTTTAACATCCTGAGACACAATACAATGGAAATAATAGGGTAGAAAATTATACAATATCTGTTTCAAAACCCAGTATCTTCTACCATTATTCTGACAAATATTTTAAGAGTTTTCTTTTTTTAAAGTCCTCTAAAACATCTTATGAATGCATGGTATTTTGTAGTTATATTTTGGGGAAAGATTCTATTTTTTCATATAAAAGGGAACTTTGATGTGAGTGGGTTGACCTGTTTTTCCAAGCATGAATAAGATCTCAGAAATAATCGTTTGAGGCAAGATTTTAATTTATGTTCTCTGAATATCTGCTATAGCATTGGTTCAGTGGGATCTTTATATACAGCATAATAATGTGTTCCTAGGAAATGTGGACCAAGCGATGGTTTTCAAATATCTACATTCCATCAAATCTAAGGTGCCATTGATTGAAAGGTACACCATCATTTTCTGACATGTTAAGGAAGAGAAAACGTTGCTAATTACATTATCACCTAGAATTTCTATTTACCAGAAAACTCTTTAATATTTATTCAGAAAAATACTGTTATCATCAATCCTTCTTTTTCATATGTAAAACAGAGGATACATGAAATAACTAACTTGGTATTCTTAAAACTTCTGTTGTACTCCAGCTTTTCTAAACACATTTATTCTTTAGGTGTTAATTAAGCCTATGTACTTCCAATGTCGTGGCAATTTTCTTTGTGTCATTAACAACATTGATGACACAGCATCTTCTCTGTTCTCTCTTATTGTACAAGACTTTTCTTATAAGCCATTGGCATCCAGTCTGTATGATGAAAATGCAGTGAGAGCTGACTATGTATGACTATGGATTGCAGCAATTATAAGATGCATCTCTATTTTAGATGTGATAATGGGGGGGGCGTGCAGGGACAGAGTTGGGAAGGAAGAAAGAGACCATATATATAGAAAGAGATCATCCATATCACCTACTGGATCTGTCTCTCTAGAAAGCCCTAATAGATTCCACGTGTTCATAAACAGGAGAATTGCCAAATGTTCTATGCAATATTCACACAACACGATAGTGTGCACAACTGGTAACATCGCAGAACCAAATTCCCCAACTCAATACTAGCACTTGATTGTTGTCCAATTGTCTACTGAGATTTTCTAATCCCTCTCATGTTTCCCATATGTTGACAGAATGATAGAATAAAAAAAATTAAGGGCGCCTGGGTGGCTCAGTCAGTTAAGCATACAACTCTTGGTTTCGGCTCAGGTCATGATCTCGCAGTTTGTGAGTTAAAACGGTCTCTGTCTCTCTCTCACTCTCAAAAAAAAAAACAAAAAAAAAACAACAACAAAACAAAACAAAAAACACCAATAATTGGAGTTTGGAACATCGAGTCGGTATTGGGTGTCCAGACATAGAAACCAGAGATTCATGCAGACTCTAATCTCAATTCCATCAGCGACACCAACCTGTATATCTGAGTAGTAGACGTGAAGAATGGATGGCAGGGGCATGTTTTAAGGTACACTTTCTTTTTAAATATTTTATTTATTTTTGAGTCAGAGAGAGAGACAGAGCAGGGGAGGGGCAGAGAGAGAGGGAGACACAGAATCCTAAGCAGGCTCCAGACTCCGAGCTGTCAGCACAGAACCGGATGCGGGGCTCAACCCTATGAACCATGAGATCATGACTTGAGCTGAAGTCAGACGCTTAACCAACTGAGCCACCCAGGTGCCCCAAAGTACATGTTGTTTCTAAATGAAGTATATGATATATGGGTGTTGATCAAAAGTAAGAACTCTGACCGAGTTTGGTGGTGACAGGGAGGAGAATGTGTAGGCACACGCTGAAGCTGAGATGGCACATTTATAGAATTATAACCAGGAGATGGCAGGTAATGATTAAACAGAAAAAAAATATGACGACTATCATGTATTGTACCTTTTTCATCTTGTTTGGTCCAGTGGATTTGATTTTGAAGTAATACTACCACATGGCAATTTTTCTCCCAGAGTGAGCGATGAAGTTATGAGGCTCAAAGCAACAGCAGACTTGCGGGAGGTGAGGAAGGGAGCTGGCCAGACCGCTGGAATGAGCATCCTTTGTGGAGAGAACAGCATGGACACCCGAGGCTGGAGCAGGTCAAGGCACAGCTGGACTGGAGGGGGCCTCTGAAGGGCCATTGGACATGAAGACCTGCAGGAGGCAGGCAGTGGGGGTCCTGAAAGCCCAGGGGGGCGTTGGAGGCAGCCGGAGGAGGTGTAGCAAGGTTTGGAGTTGGGAGGAGACAGACTGACTGCAGGTTCACTCTGTTCCTCACCTTGTCCATTACTACGTCCCTCTGCCCAAGACTCGCCCATGGCGGGGCTCACCTTGTTCCCAATGTCTGTGTAGAAACTTCCACAGTGCAAGTCCAATAAGTGACTATGGATTTCATAGCAATTCCTCTCTGATCACAAGTATTCATGTGTCTTTAAGACAATTAAACCTTGTCTGATGACGGAAGACCTAAGGAGAGGAACTTGTTCAAATACAACAGCCGGTTCCTCTCTCAGGGAGTTTGGTGCCTCTTCTCATTGTCCTTGGATTTGGGGAAATAAACCTTTACCTTGATTTCCCTTTCCCTCAATTTGGCCTTATGAGGAGGATATTTCTGTAAACAAATGCCCCCTTACCCTATGCCGTGCGGGAGCTCCGAGTAGATGTCTGGATGGAAAGGATACATTACTTGTATAATAATATGTAGTTCATTAGCAAGATCACTTTCTACGTGTGCATGGCCAGGATCACCCCCATCACCGAAGACACCCCCAAGTCGAAATTTTCCTTTGTATCCACCTTCTCTCCGAGGTAACAGAGGGATGGACAGATTGTGCAGAATGTTCAATCTGCTATCACCAGGCTTTACTCAGTGTGGACTTAAAGGGACAGTGATTGCTTTAAAATGTGATGACACTATTTTTTTCTTTAAAATATAAAGCAGGGTCACCTGTGTGGTTCAGTGGGCTGAGCATCTGACTTCGGCTCAAGTCACAAAATCGTGGTTCAGGAGTTTGAGCCCCATATCCGGCTCTGTGCTGTCAACGCATAATCCACTTCAGATCCTCTGTCCCTCTCGCTCTCTGCCCTTTCTCAACTTGCATTCTCTCAAAAATAAATAAAACGCTCTTCTGCACAATTCTTATTTCATGGGTCTTCACATTTTCTAGACCCTGGACACTCTGAAGAACCAGTTATAATGTTCGTATATTCACCTAGAAGCACAATTTAAAAGGTAAGGGACGTCATCCTAGACCAGAGAGATCAGAAATGGAGCCCTGCTCTTGACTCTTTATGTGGTCTTATTAAGATTGTTTCATCTTCCTTTTGTGAGTTTTAAGTGAAAGGCAGGTAGGTAAGATGATGTGGCGACAGTGCTGTGACCCTCCCACTCTGCCCCTTCAGTGCAGACAATGGAACCACCATTTTGAACTATCCTATTCACCATTAAGGTGATATCAATATACTAGATCCAAGGATCTTGGCTCAAGTGTGAGTGGCACTCGCCTCAGAGCTCAGACGTGTCTAGAGGCTGGGGACTTTCAGTGGTCTACTGTGTTCTAAGAGAAGCAAGTCAGTAAGTATGTGTGGCCTATTAACAACACCTCAATAATCAGAGTCAAGGTCTATGGTTAGAGCACATTACCTGTTGCTAAAATTACCCTGCACACTGGCCCCATGAGTCATCGCTAGGGGGCTAAAGAGCTACTACTCCCAAAAGCTGGAAAACTAATTGGTGTGACTTTGGTGATCACTTTGGTGATTAAAACTCAGCAGTTCGTCAGGACTGGTGTTTTGGGATGTTGGGGTGTCTCAGCCTCCTGGGGGAGGGAGGTGATGGGCAGTGTCAGCCTGTCTTCTGTTATAGTGTCCTGGCACCTTGCTGGGCAGTGGCTTTCCTGGATGCTAAGAGCCTTACAGGTAGTGAGCTGATGAAATGCTACGTTGTCTACCTTCACAAGGTCTTGAGAGCAGAGGAAACCCAGTTGTCAAAGTCCATGCACGGAGACACCATGAGACGCCCTGGAATGTGTGTGTGTGTGTGAGACCTTGTCCATAATCCAAATCGAGGGAACAACATTTGATTGGGGATGGAGTGTCCAGATTGGGGTGGCTGGGGATGCAAACTAGAGGCATATTGTTATTTGTGTGACTTCATTTATGCCCCTGGGCAAGTGTGATCTGGGAACCATGGATTATCCGGTGGTAAGCAGCACTGAGCTCAGAAACAGAAGCAGCTCATAATCTCCGGTTAGCGAGGGAAGGTGGGAGGTACGCGGCTGTTTGCACTTGGCGCCGACCAAGATCGTCCAGGCAGATGTGCCATCGATAAAACTGCTGTTCAAGTTGTTGAACAGCCCAACAGTGGTGTTGTGGCCCTTCCTTCCTCTGGGCCCTCGGAGATGTTCCCACAGGAAGAAGTGTGAGGAAGCCACGCTCCCAGGACTACTTATTTAGATGCACACTCACGAAACAAATTGTGAGTGCGAGATCCAGCTGCGGGAGGGCGTCTTCCAGCAAAATCCTCACTGGACACGCTGTCCTTTCCTTCTTCCTTTGTGTTTATTGGCTTCAGCTGCACCCGTGTATGCAGCCTTCATCTGTCTGTCAGTCTTGCCGGTGCTGATGGAGATTCTGCTGTGTGGTTAGGGTCTCACTTTGCACTGGGGAGAGAAAGGCTAACCTAACAGATTATCAGAAAAGACGTTTCTTCAGAAAACCTTGTATTTTTTTTTTTTTTAACAAAAACTGTGTAACACATTATATTTCCCTTCTTATCCCGATGGCTAGGAAGCTGATGTGAATTTAATACTCTGCAGAAACAATTTTGGTATATCTTCCAGGTAGACTACCTTCTGATTTCCTGATGATTTCTGCTGTTTCTTAAATTTTAATTTTACTTATTTCTCTGTAAATGACATTGTGTATTGTAAGGTACGGATATTTTTTGAGAGCAGGGAGGGTCTGTATTCTAGGGAAGTAAATACTTAATGATTTCACTATAAGAAAATCAGTGATTTTGAACAATGCCTATCTGATTCAAGTAGCAATTTCACTAAGCCAGGAAGAAGATCTCCATGTGTTCCTCACTGCGGCCTCGTGGAAATGGCCATGATTGAGACAGGCAGGGACTTATATTCAACATGAAAAGGTGGTCTTGAGTGAATTTCTAAATACAGATTTTGCTGTGCTTAAAAATTTCAACCAAATGCTGTCAAATACATGAATCCTTTTTATTTTCAAATAAATCTTAATGAAAAAATTTGTCATTTATTGTACTGAATTTTGACTACTAGAAAAACACTATTCTTTAAAACAGCAGAGTGTTTTAATTTTGTGTGTTTGTGTGTGTTCTTCTTTTGTTTTGTTTTGTTTCCTTTTTCTGAGGTGCATGGTGGTGCGTACGTTCAAAGGTTTACTGCTAAAGAAGTATGTTTGAAATGCTTCGCTGGGAAGGTAGTCACGCGCTAACCTGAAACAAAGTGAAAACTATGTTGATCGCAGAGCCTAAAAAGTTGACCCACACATTTGCCATCGGGCCCTTCAGATCTACCACAGTTAACACTAATTTTTATTGTCATCCTTCCATCTTCATTATGTTGTGACTTTAATTATTACCCACATGAATCCAAGAGCAGAGCCAGGGAATGGCATGTACAGAGGAGAAGCGGATGTAATCCCACGATTCTCTGCTCTTTTTAGCACCAGCTGCATTTTACTCTAAAACCATAAATAGCTTTATTTCTTGTTAATGGAGTAATTTATACAGTACCTAGTATCTTCATTGACAGCACTCTTTATCCTGTTGCAAACGTGCAGTGTGTACCGAATCAATTATGTGAGTTATGGAGAGCCGCGCAGAGCTCCGTTCTTCTCAATAACAAAGGAGAAAACACATTAAAAACGAGCATTGATGGGTTGGTGTGAGATCCGGTCAATGTGCTCTCCCGGAGTTGAAATTAAAAGGCAGTTAGGAGAAAATTGTTTTCTCTGGTCATCAGTCACAATGTGAAAGGCCTTTTTCACAATGATTAATTAAAAGCCCAAAAGAGAGAGCGAGAGGGAGTGAACTTTAATAAAGTATCTGGCTGGTTTTTGGTAACATCATGAGTTAATGGACGGTGGTTTGCCTTGACTAAGTGTTATTGCTTTAGTCCATAATTTCATCTTGAAATGGGCAAGGGAGTGAATCTTCCTCTTCGTAATTGAGTATTGATTTGAAAATAAATGGCAGTGAAACTCCCACTGAACTGTCAGGATATACTCGGGACAGCACTGACAATAAATGATTTCTGGTCCTCATGAATGTTGTGGGTCAGCCTGATGCCGTGGCACAGACAGGGCAAGTATAATCTGCCTACCAGTTTATCAAGTTCCAGAGGGTCAACGGATGAGACTTACAGGGACAGGGGGTGTGCGTCCCCCCCCCCTCCCCCCAGGCCCAGCTCAGGCTCCATTATGAGCCTCCTTTGTCAAATGTTTCCTTGAATTTGGAAAGCAATTTTAAAACAGCAGGTTCCGACATTTGGCTCCTCTTCCAAATAATAGCTTCCTGCTAAATACGGGCACTTACAGAATACTCTTCGATGCATTTTCAAGGGAAGGGAGTTAAAATGTCATTATAAATGTTTCAACCGGTTTGATAGATTTCCTTTACAAGTGGTAAGTAGTATAATTGGGTGTGATCTAACCAGGCACCGAAATCACAAAAGACACTTTTCATTCTGTGGTTGAGTCTCCTTCAGTGTTCATGGGTTGTCTGACCCTGTCGATGGGGCTGCAAACAGTGGTGAGAGGTGACTTCTGGATAAAAAGAAAAAAAACAATATCAAAGGAGATTTAGAGGGCTGTAATGGGATTCTAAAACAAGAAGGCCTTTTACAAAACGCTGCCAGATTGATAAATCTGTGGGATATCAGATCAGTGTTCATTAAAAGCAGTGAAAGCCATGACCTTTTTTTTTTTCTTGATAGTAAAGGTCTTTTAAGACAAAGCTTCACATGTTCATTCACTTACACAAGATTTCTGAACTGATAGTTGCCATTGTCACGTTAGCAGTTTTACACTGTGCCCAAGACAAGGCCAAAAGTGCCGTCTGGGAAAGTCTTTGTCCTGCTTTCTGGCGGACTCGTCCCCGAGCTGCGTGAGCCCAGGGCGCGCTAATCACACCGGACGCCTAGCTCCTGCACCTTCTCAAGGTTTAAAACGAAAAAGGCTTTCCCAGGCGAGTTTCCTTGATGAGGATGGAAAAGTTCGTGTGCTTGTTTGACCTTGGGAAAGCTCTTCCGGAGCGACAGCTATGGTCTCGACTTCCTATGGAAGCATTCGGGCCCCACGGGAACATGGTGCCCCAGACCCTGGTGCTTCGTGGGGTCCCATCGCCCTTCCCCCATGGAGATGAGGGATTTATTCGTCAATGATAATGTCTGGTAGCCCCTGGTTAAAACAATTACATGGACTTTTATAAATTATTTTTAGGAAAAGAGGGCAAGTTGTGGATGGCTACGGAGGAGGGCTTCCCAACCTCTGCACTGCCGCCCGGAATGACCTGGTGCAGATGCCAGCAGCTGGCCGTCCCTGGGCGCCCCGCCCCCCTGCCCCGCCACGGTTCTCCTGGATAGAACCACACTGCGGGCTTTTCACACCTGCAAAGGTGCATATGACCCACAGATGGGACATCAGACTTTTATTCTAACAGACTTAACTGTTTACAGAAGTGTTATGGGGAGTGGGCGGAAACAGAAATAAGCATCCTACAGTCTATTGGCTGTGTCTTTGGATCGTCACACACACGCTTTCTCAATATTTCTGGACGTTGCACCTGAGGGGGCACTCACCAACGGATGCCCTTTCATGAAGGTCGTAAACTCTTTTTTGTATTTATTCACCTGAAGAATGAAAGTGCCGGTTATTTTACCAGCAAAAGGCTGTGTCCCAGGACGTGTGCTGCTCTGATGCGAAGCTGACAGTCAAACGAGGTGAGTGGCTTCGATCGGAAGAGCAAATGTAAGCCGCCCGATCCTGCTGAGGGAGAAGACTGAAGCCGTGGCTCACATACCACCTGCCATTCCTGGGCCGGCCACGTCTACAGGCCCCTCCGCGGGCGCTGGACGGCAGTGCTGGGCCCGGGATGAAGGATGACGTGTGGGTCTCTTTCCCCTAAGCCATCTCCCAACTGCCCGTGTATCAGGTGGTCCACAGCACCTCGCAGAACCTTCCAGGCTGATTGGACGGTTCATTTTAGTGACCTTTCCACACACGAGACTGTTGAGGAGCGGAGACACCGGGGAGCTCACTCTCCTGACGCAAACCCTCCCGCCGCACATCCTCGAGGAGGCGGCCCCCGAGGGCACCGGAAACGACATCTGGAGGCTGGAAAGTGTCCCAATTGCATCTTCCAGGAGCATTTGCTTTACAATGATTAGAATCTTAGTGTCAACGTGGATTGTAGTTGCTTTCCCATCCCCGCGCTCATAACTGAGATAAATTGTTACACTGTTTAAAAACGAATTCAACCCAGGAGCTGCCCACTTGTCCTAACTGGTCATTTCATGAATGACTAGAAAGGGAAGCGGGGATGATATGCCCTTTTTTTATGGTTTTAGAAGTTTTCTCAGATTTCAGAAGATTTCGAAAGTGCATTTAAAACAGTATTGAGGTTGGACTGATTCATTTGCTGTTCTTTCCTAATCCCTGCTTTCACCAATGCTGTTCTATCTCCGACAGACACCAGCGTGGTCTGGCTGTGATTCTCCACGAGGAAAACACAGCCTAACCAGCCCGTCAAATAAACACACAGGTTTTATTTTTATTTTATTACTTTAAATTTTTTTTAAGGTTTATTTATTTTTGAGAGAGAAAGAGAGACAGAGCGCAAGCAGGGGAGGGGCAGAGAGAGAGAGAGAGACACACCCACAGAATCCAAAACAGACTCCAGGCTCCGAGCTGTCAGCACAGAGCCCGACGTGGGACTTGAACCCACGAACCATGAGACCATGACCTGAGCCGAATTTGGACACTTGACCGACTGAGCCACCCAGGTGCCCTAAACATACAGGTTTTAAAGGAGGTGGTTAAGGGTTTGAACAGAATTTGGAGTGCAGCCCTAACAATAATAATAATGCAAGCCTGTCCCTTGTCATAATTTTATTTGGTTCTCAGAAAAAAAAAATTTGGCTGTGTATTAGGGAGGGTCAGTATTTTAATCCTATGCTAACTGAGGAAGGACTACAACCAGAATCAAAATGACCCACCATGGATCACACACAAATGAATGTCTGCCTTCTGCCCCCAAATGTAACATGCATCCCACTGATATGCAAAGTCTGTGGAGGCATCTATGCGGTCTGCAGCAGTTTGGGGTCTGGCCTCATCTCAGAGCCTAGGAGAAATAATAAACCCCCCGGGAACTGCAGGGGAGGGTCCCGGGGAGCAGCTCGTGGTGGAGGCCGCCTCTCTCCACGTCGACAGGACTACTTAAGGCCTTGGTATTTATGCAGAGAGCGCGTAGATCGGCAATTACCTGCTCATCTGTTCTCCAGCCTGCCTGTCAATCACGGGAGGTAGTTGTTTGAAAGGCTTGTCACTCAGAGGGTCCATGTCACGTGGAGGTCTGCCTGAACCCGTCCCTCGCCCATTGCCGCTTCCTCTGTGTCTCTTAAACAACATGCTTAATTCCAGTCACCGAACTGCTCCGTGCCTACCTGCACCCCTGCGGTATCTTTATCCCCTGTTTTAAAAAGTGGAAATTGAGGGGCGCCTGGGTGGCTCAGTCGGTTGAGCGTCCGACTTTGGCTCAGGTCATGATCTCACAGGTTGTGGGTTCGAGCCCCGCGTTGGGCTCTGTGCTGACAGCTCAGAGCCTGGAGCTGCTTCAGATTCTGTGTCTCCCTCTCTCTCTGACCCTCCCCTGCTCACGCTGTCTCTCTCTCTCTCTCAGAAATAAATAAAAAAAATTTAAAAAAAGTGGAAATTGAGTCACTTATCCATCCATTAGGCATGCGGCGGTCACCGCTGGAGACGGGGCGGCCCGCACTCGGGGTCTTGGGTAGAGCACCTGTCCCTCACGCTCACACTTCCTGAGATGAGTAAATGTTATTCCTCACCTGGCTTCTCAAGGAACTGCCATTCCCCTCCACGCACACCTAGTTCCGCTTCCCGGGCGATTGATCTCGGCTCTGTCATTAGTGCAAAAAACCCTGGCCTCTCACACTGACTGCTGCTTAACAAAATGAAACTTGTGCATCGAATTCAGGGCTTAAGGTCAACGGTTAAATTGTTCTTGCTCCAGAAGACGACGTTTTCATGGGCTGAATCACATCCATGAAATTAGCATCATTTGTACCTGTAATAAAGACCCAGGTGAGGCGAGGGGAGGCAGCCAAGGGGAAACGCTCCCGTTCTCTGTGCTCTGCGTGGAATGCACTGCCACAAATTATCTAATTTTCATTTATTTGGAGACTTTTATTAGCAAAAATGATTGAACTTTTTTTTTTTTTTTTTTTTTTTGGTGTGAGGACGGTGAAGGGAGCCTGGGGACTGACTGGTAAGGCAGTGGCTGCGAAGCTCACGCCCACGGGGGCCCTGAGTCACAACTGGGTCTCCTCCGGGCCAAGGTTTAGGGGCTCAGCCACCTCGCTTTGTAAAACGAGCCGATGCCAGAGTGTCCGGGGCTGCCCTGCATTTTAAACATGATGTCCGTGCCAGGTCGGCCGAGCATTAATGTTATGATAACATAACCGGCTTTAGGGGAACTTGGGGGTCCTGTGGAGCCAGGACTTTCTTGCTGATGCTTCCACCGGCTCCCAAAAGAATCAACCAAAGAGAAGTTCGGAGGGAAGACAGCAACACCAAAAAGTAACGCAAAGAGGACGTGGGGAGAGACCCCCACCATCCCCAGGAGGCAGCGGTGCAGACGTGGGCACGCCCCTGATCCTGGGAAACGTGCCGGCCCTGCCCCGGCTGTGTAGACACGGGCTGTGTCCCGAGTGCGCAGGGAGCCCGTCGGGCGGAGCAGACAAACGGGCACGAGTGGCGGTCCGACGGCCGCGTCCCTTCCTCCAAGCCGCCGGCGCCGGTGCGTCCGCAGGTGCAGGCGCGCAGGTGTCCTCACCGGGTCCTCCCAAAACCGTAGGAGGCGCCTTCTCCCCCCCTCCTGTCGCGTCCCGGGCCGTCGCGGTCACCGTGGGCCTCAGCCCCGCTGCCGCCCCCCCCGACCCCAGCCCTCCGGGGCCCCCTCCCCGTTGCATGCTCTTCCCAGTGACACCTTGCTCTGTCCCTCCTAAAGGGCAGCATCTCCCCTGACAACCCCGGCTCTTGATTGATTTGTCTTTGTTAATATTTGTGGGTTTTTGGGACTCGATACGTGAGATGAGATGACATCATAGCGTGTTGTTTTCCTCTCGATAAAGGCAACGAGGGCTAGGACTCTGTTCTGTTGCCATCCTGCAAATGCTCCGCTCAGACCTCCCTGAAAATCGCTGGGGGGAGGGCAGTCCCCGGACAGCCCGGTGTGGGGACGGGGGCTGCCCTTTGAACCCGTCACCACGTTCATCCTGAGCCTGATTCCCCGAGGCTGCCCCTTGGAGGAACGGGGCTGCTGCTCTGCGTGTCAGGCTCCTAAAGGTGACGTTCGCTCTGGGGGTCCCGTCGGCCGGGCCAGGGCTTGTCAGTGAGCCGCAGTGTGACAGACACCCTTCTCCCGCAGCCCCCCTTCCCCGCCTTTCCCAGGGTCAGACGTGGGGCATCCCGGTCCAGGGTGTCCCCTGCAACCTCACGGTCCCTCGCGGGTGTTTCCCCCTCTGCCCCTCTCCTGTGTTGGCCACGCCTTGACACCTGCTTCTGGGAGGTGTGAGCTAATGAGGGGGGACGCTCTGAGGAGCCACTCACCAGATGGGAGCTGGGGGCTGGACCACCCAGTGTGCCGGGCACAGAGTGGGCGCTGAGAAGCATTTGCGGAAGAGATGCACAAAGTAATCAATAGACCCAAGTGAATTAAACGAATCAAAATTCAGCCAAACTGTTTGAAGTAAACATCTGTGGTTCCCAGAGAGCAAGCCTGTCCTTCAGACCTAGGTTGGCTCTTGGGGACATTTGGGATTCAACATAACATGGTCCGCATGTGACTTAAAGCTTCTGGTCCTTCTCATCTAAGGGATATTCCAGTCATACACTAAGTTAAACAATAAACCTATAGGTACCCATCCAACACGTGGGTTGCAGAATGCCAAACATTCTGCAAAGATCCGTGAAGAGGAAGAAAGGGGTGAATTGTATGGTCGTGCTGGTGATGACTGACAATCGTCCCCGAAAGACACTGAGTAATTGGTCAGTGATATGTTACTATCTGGCTTAGAAAAGAAAATAAGCAGGCACCTGGGTGGCTCAGTCGATTAAGCGTCCGACCTTGGCTCAGGTCATGATCTCAGAGTTCATGGGTTTGAGCCCCGCGTTGGGCTCTGTGCTGACAGCTCAGAGCCTGGAGCTGTTTCAGATTCTGTGTCTCCCTCTCTCTCTGCCCCTCCCCTGCTCACGCTCTGTCTCTCTCACTCTCAATAATGAATAACTATTTAAAAAAGAAAATAAGAATAAGAACATACGGAACAGGCTTTACAGGAAAGAGACTTCAGCTGGGGTTTGAGATGCAGGAGGGCATCTCTTTCCCTATATTTAAAAACATGTAGAATTTTTTGTTTTAAACGAATCCATGCACAAACTAATCTATAGAACAAAACAGTCACACAAGCACCAAAAGTTTACACTGAGAAGTAACATTTCCTTTGGGACACGTCCCTCACCTCAACCCCTCTCTCCCCAGAGGTAGCGACAGATACAATTTCAAAGTGGTCCTTCTGAAAGTTTTCTGTCTATAGACCAGCAAGATGCCTTTCCTTATTAACACAGACAGAAATAAAAACTGTGTGTTATTTTATATTTAACAATGCGTGTGGGAGGCTTTCTTATTAGTGCACGTACAAGCAACTCCCCATGTTTGAAGGCTGGTTGTATTCTTTTGCATTGATATGCCATCCACTATTTAAATCTGTTTCCTATTAGTTTCCTGTTCGTTTAGGTCTGGGGAGGGCGGGTTCCTGTTACAAAATCCATGGCCTATTGTGTGAGCGTGTGCACTTCTTAATGCGTATTTTCTATTGTCTGTGGAACTTGGGACTCCTTTCTTCTTGGAATTCAGCCATACTCTGATTTTGTTTTTAGATATTAATAAATTAAAATTTTGGAATGTCAAGAAGCAAGACTAATCAAAGGGTTTACGTGAGCTTTATTCTGTATTAAATGCACTCTGAATGAATTCCTGGCTGTCTCTGTGTTCCCTCCTCCTCGATGCCCGAAAAGGACTTGTCCTTTCTTGAAAAGGACTCACCCTGTCTTGACCCTGAGTGGGCATCGCTTTCCTCGTGGGAGCAGACGAGGGATGTCGTGGGCCCGAGCTGCCAGGGCGCTGGCAATGCCCGTCTGCAGGGAGGGGTGTTCTATTCAGCAATGCCTCCCTCCTCTCGGGTTTTCCTCAGGGTGGAAGTTGGGTGCCCAAGAATACATCCAATCATAGCTTTCTATCGCAGAACAGAGGGTTAGAAAGATGTCTGCAAGCGGATGGGGAACCATTTTAAGCTACTGAAGGGCAGGTCGATCCTTACGTTATTTTACAATCAGAGAGCGACGTTTCACAGAGAGTTTGCAGATGCTGTCCAGCCCGCAAACACCCCCTCAGACCGTCATGTGGCTCACCACAAGGAGAGGGTACGAGTTCATCAACCTGTGCTCTCAAAGGAGAAAAAAATTGTTGTGGGGCAGTTGCAGAGACACTGTGAGATTTAAGAAGTCTTTCTTAAAACTATCAATGATGTTAAAGTCCTAGCAATGGGATTGTGGTGTCAAAAAAACCCCCATTGTGTTTAATTTTGAAAGATATTTGCAAATTAATTTCTAAGTAGCGACCCGTCATGTGCCTCTGGGTGCATTCAATTTGCGGGAAGTGGGAACACACTTGAAATTGTTCTCGTAAATAACGGTCGAGTCACAGCTTTGGCCGGGGCCACCCTCTGGTGAGAAGACTCCCAACTTCTGCGCTGTGCGGATGGACGGGAGGTCCTGGTTAAAAATGAAATGAGCAGAGAATAGTCTTTAATGTGTCCCATGAAGACTGTTAACGATGAAAGATTTATTCCAAATGTTTGCTCCCAGTTTGGTTACAAGGCATTTTACTGCAACACATGAAATAAATACCATTCTGGGTTCTAATTCCCGCTTATTTTAGCAGGCTTACATGAAAACTGAAAACATTACAACTGGTAGATGCTCTATCATTACAGTACTTAAAAAGACACACAATATGTTTTCTCTATCTAAAATGAAAGCAATTTAAGCCGAGACACGGTAAGTGTGTTTTCTGACACACAACCCCACGTTGTTACAAAACATGGTAATCCTAGGGCCCGTGCCAAATCCTAGCACCTGAATCGAGACGCTGTTTTTGACAAATGCATCGCTAATTACTTCTGGCACCACTCCGCTCTTAGAATGAATAGCTGTTGTACACGATGCTACTCTTACACCGAGTGACACCAAACAGTTATTGTAAGGATGGAGCCGGTGAAGCGCCCCACCATTTTGTTCATTAGTGACAACAATGGTACGTGATTGTGCCTCCTCGCTCCTGTAGCCATGTCCCCATTATAGTTCAACTCAGCTACTGCAATTACTGCCCAGCCCCTCCCACAGGACACCAGTGACAAATTATCACAAGCTTCGACGTGTGGAACCATTCTCCACCCCCCCCCCCCGGTTGGGGGGACCAGAAGTCCAAAATCCAAGTGTCCCAGGGCACACTAGTATTGGAGGCTCCAAGGGGGTGTCTGTTCCGTGCTTCTCTCCTAGTTCCTGGTGGCTCCCAACCATCTTGGCATTTCTTGACTCTATGACCTCAGTCCCTGCCTCTGTCTGCACATCAGCTCCTTCTCTTCGTCTTTCTCTGTCTGTCTTGAGGACACTCGTCATAGGGTTTAGGGTCCAACCGCGTCCAAGACCATCTCGTCTTGAGATCCTTACCTTCACAACACCTCCACATCCTGAGGGGTCATTATTCCGCATTCTGGATAATTCTGAGGGTCCAGGGGAACGTACATTTTGGGGAACTCCATTCACCTGCCACATTCACTAAATATGAAATCCTCTGTGCTCCCCTCAGTCCACACGAGCTGAATCCTTCTGCCTCATATTTGACTTTGTTATTGGCAAGTTCAAAAGCTATTTATCAGGTTTATCCGTGTTCCTTTCATTTCTTCTATGAACCTTTTCTCAGCATGCCTCCTTCACTTTCTTCCAGGCCCTGGTATCCGTGGACTTTGTCATAATTAAAAATACTGACACTTTCCAAATGTGAACGTATGAAAAACTTAATCAGATAACTAAAGGCATTTTTGGTGCTGTCAATCTACTACGGAAAACATCCATTGGTGACAGTTCTCATGGGCCTCCTTTGTTTCCACACAGTCTGCAAGCAAGCTCTACCTACCTTCTGTTCTGGGTCCCCTGTTTGAGGATTTCTCTACAGTGAGCAGTCTTAAAAGACAGAGTGCTTCCTGTGGAGTCAAGGGTAGGCGTGCTTACTGCCCACTCTAAAATACTCAGGCTCCCTAAGCTCTGAGTTCTCCTCCAATGAAACTTGCTGTGTGCAGGTGACCACAGGGGCATCCACATCATTCTCATGGGCAAGGATAATAGATGCAACGTGCTGACCTCTTGCTGTGCCATGTTAATGAAGTCCTTGGTCTCTGGCCCGGGAGTCACATACTTTCTGATGGCATCTCTGAAATTGTGACTGAGTGATTAGTGACTTCAAAAGGAAAATAAAACCTCAGACCATTTGTAGACCTTAGCAAGAGGCAGTATTTCTTCTTTTTCTCCACATGCTAGTGATTTGCAATGAAATGAGAGGGGAGAAAATGTTAAACTTTTTAGATAACATTTTCAAAATACCTATTTTCACCTCTGTTTGAAGGGCGTACTCATACCTGCTGGTGATACATCGAAGTGAGCACAATGGCCAGGATTATTTAATGAACCACCAATATATATTCTTTCGTCACAACATTTATGTATTCTCAGAGTCTTAGATACTTTTTCGAGGCATGACTATATTTCTGGGAATAACTTGTTGGCAGTAGAATTTGTAACTACCCATTAGCATTTGTCACTAACTATATATCCTCTGGGCTCTGTGAATCTAATATATTTATGGCTTTTACCTGTTTTATCCTTTCCGCCAACAATTTACTTTGGATTCTCACCTCCACCATGGGTACCACTGTTCTTTATTGTTCTGGCCAGAAGTCTTGGGTATCTTTTTGAATCTTAATATTTTAAGTCTGGAAGTAAACATAGTGACCATTGAATCCAACATTCTCATTATCCAGGTGAGGAACTAGGACCATCATTAAAGTTGTTTATGTAAAATTGCAGGAAAATTGCCAGGAGGACTTTTACTTCAATTTACCCTATTCATACTTAGGTCCATTCTTTTCACATTTGCAACCCTCTCTCTGCCTTCATGAACTGCCAAGTCATTCCTGTATTTATGAGAATTTTGATAATCATGGGAATTTTCTCTTAAATTTGTCTCTGTTTCTTTGTGCTTGTATTGTAGACCATGAAATGCCATTAATTACTAATTTGGGTTACTACTCTTTTGTTATTAGAAGTCTATGCAAAAGATTTAGAACACCAATTTTTAAGGCTAAACTTTGTTCATGGGAGAGTGTATAGAACACAGGTTGCCTATAAGCTGAGACATTGTTCTCTGTCTGTGACAAAAATGTAACTCCAGGATGTTCTGATCTGTTTGGCAATACTTTGCATGACCACATTCATCTTTCCCCATGGGGCTCTCACCTGTATGGTGTCTAGACTTTCAGAGCTGCTTCCTTCCGTGCAAATCGTTGAGAGGTTTTCAGATCGTCACACTCTTCCAAGTTTGAGGCCACACTCCTCTGGCCAACGTCTGGTTGGTGTCAGCAGAAGCATCTTGCTGAGGACTTACTGCCCCAAATAAATCCCTTCTTTATCCTCAATGGTGACGAGGGAGGAAGATCTGTACCAACTCTGGAAGGCTCCTCACCTGCAGTCCCCTACGCATTGACTGAAGACATATTATTGATGTGAGTTGGCAGCTTTCCAAGTCATTCATGCTCAGTTGTTGGATGTCTGTTCATTTGATGAATTCTTATCAACACCAGCTCACGTCGTGGCAATGTCAAGTGCCTTACCTTTATCTTTATCTTTCTTTCTATCTCTCTCTCTGTCTGTCTCCTACCCTTGATTTACTACTGTGGCCTTTCTGGAATACATGATGGATCAGGAATATCTGCCAATATCTGTCTCTGACAGTGGGCCCAACTTTGAGAATTTCAGTCAATATAATTCACTGTCTTTGTGTGAAGCAGGCAATGCTGGGCTAACTGCACCTTCATGCTCTTGTGATAAACAGTCTGGGATGAGGGCCACTTCCTGACTTTGTGCTGAACACTTGTGTGATCAGGCAAATATTGCCTAGCTATCTGTCCCAGGAGATACTACTCCTGGAAGATAAGAGTGTAAAGGAACTTTTAGGTAGCTCGCTTATCAAGACTAACTTCTTACTTATCAATGCTCATTTCAAGCACCCCCCCCCCATGTTGCTATGTCCACCGACCCAAAGGTGTTATCGCAAACTCTCTGAAACCCCCACCGATTTTCCACTGTAGTTATCTGCTTTTAAATCACTCAGCCTGAGCCCTACATACGTACATCATGCCTTCCTATTACTTTCCCCTTATGGAACACCGCTGAGACTGTCAAAGTGCTACTTTTCCTTAGAGCAGCAAGTTGAAAACGTTGGTCTTGCCTGGGCAACAGCATTTATGGCAGCCTCTCTGGGGAATCTGTATCAAATACATGTTCAAGGCTTTTCACCTGAGATCATCTTTCTTAGCCTTGCTGCTGGAATGAATGTCCCTAGCCTCAGCCTCTTCTCCCTGGTGTCAGGATTTAGTCTCTCCCCTGCCACTCTAGATGGATGAATGGATACTATCACCTATCACTCCCCTGCTGCCCCGGGAAGGCCTCTCTCGGATGGCTGAAGTTATCTTGTGTGTGTCCTAGTCCCCAGTCTCTCCCAGGCACAACCCATTGGATATATACCTTCCGGAGCTCTGACAAATGTGGGTGTCTGCTCAGAAAACCCCCAAACTCCAGATTGCCTGCTTGTTTCCATATGAGTGCTTCTTTCAAGCACCCGACTCCTGCCTAATCATGGCCCACCTTTCATTCCACTGGTTACACTCGCAGATACTTCTCTGGCCTGGAACAGAGTCTGGGACACAGTCACCATTCATAGATGCTGGTTGAACTGATGCATCCTCAGAAGCCTATCTCAGATGCATGCTATGCGAATCTCTTGTAGATTTTTCAGACCTGACGAAGCGCCTCTCACACTCTCCTTGTAGCTGGTAAGTCGTGTCTGCATCCTGGTGCTACAAGCCTTTGTCTCATACTGAGGGACTTCCCCTGAGTGTCCGCAACTTGAAGACATACGCGTTGTGCTTGAGCCAGGGTTTTAGAGGAACCCCTCTGAGTGGTGCTACCAAGAAGAAAATCAGAAATTAGTTGTTGATTAAAAAAGCGGGCAGGAAATTCTAAAACGTAGAATTCTTTCTCCCCCAAAGCAATTCCTTATTACCAGTGTTTCTGACTAACTAAGTACTTTCAGTGATTCCTAGTCTAGTGTAGATGTAGCTTTACTATATTTTGAAAAGTAGTCTTTCTACTCTGTGCGTCAATTTTCCTATTTACCTATTTAATACATATTCTTATCCTTTCCTATATTCCTAAGACGTATGCCCTCATAATTCCTTTATTGTGTGAAACACATTGAGTTCCAAAATGTTTTGTGACTCCCTATAAAAGTAATGGTTCAAGCATTTGGAAATAGAAATATTCATACACAAGAAAATGATATTTTGCCAAAGTATGAATGATTTTAAGTCATTACTTAAGTATAAAAAACTCACCAAATTTTGGTCACTCCGATTCTTAAAGTTTCAAAAGAAACATATTCTTTTCACAAGAAATACTCTTCTGGGGCACCTGGGTGGCTCGCCGGTTAAGTGTCTGGCTTTGGCTCAGGTCATGGTCTCACAGTTCATGGGTTCAAGCCCCAGGTCAGGCTCGGTGTTAACATATTTAAAAATAGAATACCCTTACCTCAATGTTATTATTCTATGAATCCTTGATATTTTTTAGATCTGAAGATAAATTGAAAGTAAATGTCAGTTTTAATCAACTATAATCAACGATATTATTTTGAGGTACTTCATTTTGAGAAGTGGATTGTTTTGACACGGTGTACTATCGCAGTGATTGGCGGGTACAAAATGCAGCTGCTCTTGGACGTCAGGGCAGTGAATGCTGGTCTCCTGTTAGTTTCCCTCCTTGCTGCAAACGTCAAGGTTGGTGTGAAAAACATACAATACACAAACTTACACTCCACATCTTCAAAGTACACATTTATTGAATCTTTTTTTGCATGGCCATGCCTGACATGATTCTGCCATTTCATAGGTTTATAGTAGCCCATCTCTGGCCATTGTTCTCTTGTTTCTGTGGGGTGACAAGAGTTTTAGGTCTCCTAATTTGCCTTGTTAGTGATGTCACTGTCATGAAAGGGTACTTTTTGAAGTCAGTCTTTTTATTTAATGTTTATTTATTTATTTTGAGAGGGAGAGAGAGAATCCCAAGCAGGCTCCACACCGTCAGCACAGAGCCTGAGGTGGGGCTAGAACTCATGAACCGCAAGATCAGGACCTGAGCTGATCACAAGAGTTGGATGCCTAACTGGCCGAGCCCCCCAGGCACCCCTTGAAGTCAGTTACTTTGCGGGTTCTCACCACTCTTGCCTGGTCTCTCTGGCAAACCGCTTGCAGAAGGTTTATGTCATTGCTGTCATCGACCTCCAACCTCTCCATAAGCGCTTACCACCAAGTCCTCCATAGTTTTCAAGAGAACCCTTAGGCTTGAAATCCCCACACTCCAGTCCAAATACTGTTAGCTCCTATAGAGAGAGCCTTAGGGTTTTCTGATCTCACCCACCTCTCCTCCTGCAGGCCACAGTGCCAGGTACTGGGTGGGGTGATGGAGTCTAGCTCTGCTGGCTTGTGTGACCTGGCAGGAAACCTCTGTCTTGAGGGTGTGTTTGGGGGAGGGGTGTCAGGGCCTCCATACTCCTGGACTGCTGTCATTGGGGTAGACCTTCTACTCCAGGTGTAGGTTGGGAGGAAGTAAGGGAACCCCAAACTCTCAGCCACAATTACGGAGAATATCGTCTCTGAGACTTGAATTTGAGGCGACGTGAAATGCTGGTGGCCTGCTGCTCCTGTTGGGACACCGCTTCCTCTGAGTGGGGGCTGAGTGGTGAGGGGTCCCACCTTACCGGCCCTCCCCTGGGGGTGGCACTTCCGGCTAGCTGAGCAGGGAGAAGTCGGGGGGCCTGGCTCAGATGCAGCCAGCTCTTCCTGTCCTTACCAAGCGTTAGTGGATTTTCTAAAACAAGCATCCCCTCATTTCCTATATACCTAGAAGACAATTTCCAGATATTAATTGGTGTTTCTGTTTTTTTTTTTTTAAGTAATTTTGGCCAGTATGGCTGTCTCGTGGGGGGCAGACCCACGGGGCTTCCATGAAATATCATGGTCCTTAGATGGTGCGATGGCTACTTCTAGTTCAGGAGAGACCTCAAAGAAATCTAAATGCAGGCCATTGGGCAGAATTTATTTTTGTAGCTGGTGAGTATTAAAAACGCATCAATGCCTTGCGGCTGGCCATCACCACGAAGTGCCCATCTTAGCACGTCAGTGTTACCGCTGACATGGTGTGCCCAGGGAAGACTAGCAGCCAACCAATGATTAGCCCACCACTTACGGCCTCCTTTTTGCTGGCAGTAAAAGACCAGTGGCACAGAAATGGCAGCCTCCTCGTCCACCTTGTCCTGTGCCTGTGGCTGATTATCAACTTACAGTGGCCAAGGACAATGGCAGAGCAGACCCCTTGCAGGTAACAGGTACGGGGACAGCTCTGGCTACTCCGGAGCCCTCTGCCAGCATTCAAATGGTTTCAGTAATTTGTATCAGATTAAAAAAATTTTTTTTCCAGTCCATATGATAGCTAGACTGGCGATCAGATGGGCTAAGCAGACCTCTCTCTGGGAGGAGAAAGGAGTCAGTGGTGGGATGCAGTCGAGGGAGGCCTCATGGCTCTGAGGAACATACAGGAATCAGGTGAAGGTTCCTTCAACATCATCCTGTTTAGAGATGATGGGTGAGGACCCAAACCAAGATACTTAGTGAGGAATCCTTATTCCCAGCCTCTCATCCTAATGCTTTACACTGTCCAACACGGATTCCCTCAATCAGTTATAAGTCACCACAATATCTCGAGGTGGATGCTGCATTTACCACTGAGACGCGGAGAGAGGTCCATCTCAGGCGTCTCTGCTGTACCCGGGTGCGCAGCCTGGAGACAAGCTTCGCGCCTCTGTTACCCTCTTTCCCACTTTGGAATGTACTTGCCACTATGGCCGAGCAAGGGCTTATTCCCAAAGAGAAGGGAGGGACAGTGAAAAGTAAGCGTTTCCACCTGCTTATAGAGACTGTCGTTATTTTACAGTTGCCCTAATGAGCACTCTTAAGTGGGTGGCATAATCTATTCAGGCTTCCTTTAGTCGAAGTAGGACGGACATGACAGGGAAAACCTCCAGCTTCACCAGGACCGTGAGAAATCTGCGCTGGGGGCTGGAGGCCGGGTGTGATGGGGGCACGGAGCACTGGGCTTCCAACAGTAATGGAAACCTGATTTTCATTGGTGGCGTGAAGACTCGACTTCCAAGGTCTGTATGTGAATCCATTTATCTTAATTCATATACCGCATCTCCTGTGGCTTCAGGCCTTCCGAGACATTCTCATGTGGTTCTACTACAGAGATTTCCTTCCCTCTTCCCTGCCTTCCTTCCTTCTCTCTTTGCAACATTTCTGGGTGATGGTTTTAGCTTTTAAATCACCGGTGAAAATATAATTCACCACTTGGTTTCAACACTAGCAAAATGTCTGGATTCTTCTCTCTTACCAAGCAATTATTCCTTGATACCCCAGATATTCTATTTATTTCCAAATATTACTTTCTTCTAACTCGTTTGCTGCTGTTCAGTGAAACACAGTCCTCGCACGTGTTTGCCCTCAGTAAAAGGTTGACAAAGGTTACACTCAGGATTTTACAGGGAAAAGAGCCAAGCGTGGCTGGTGTGTCATAGTTTTAGACATAGGACAGAAATGCTTTCAGATATCTATGGCTATGTTTGCAACAATTACATTTATACTGATTTAAGATCCAGGAAGAGAAATTCTTGAATTTTGTTAAGAATGTTTCAATTCACTCCTATTTTAACATTTCAAAGATCAAAAAAAGAAAATAGGGAAGGGAAAGAAGAGTTGACCTCTACATGCATATATTACTTTTTCTGTAAGTGGTGGGGACATGTAAAATGGTGAAAACTGTTTAAAATAATCATTGATTATACTTCTTTAATTTACATTTATAGCATCTAACTTTTTATTTATAGCATTCTTTTACTATTGATGCTTGACATATCCTATGTTTCCTTTTCCTCTATGAAACAAACATCCCTGCCCTCGGGGGGCTTACATTTTGGAGACGAAGATAGACTATGACTGTCTAAGTGGAGAGGGTTCTCCACAGGGTTGAGCGATCTCTCTGTTAGAGTCTCCCACCTCCTTGCCTTGCACACAACGTCACTCAACTTTTCCCAAAAAGGCATAGAAAGCTAGTATTCCCTTCTATTAAAACTTGACTTTTCTTTCAGTAGTTTCCTAAACTACTTTTATCTCATGGCCAGAATAAACCTGGCCAATAAGATAACCCTCCCAACTCTGCCTGCGTCAGTGTTGCTGCCGACGTGTGAGGCCTCACCCTGAGAACAGTGCACGGACCCAGCCAGGAGGTGACTGACTTTTAACTTCGTCTCCACGTGTTTACATGGTGTTGAAACGCACATGTGTATTTTTAAGTGCCAAGCTCTAGAGGAAAATCTTAACTCTGCAAAGAAGATCTTGCTTTCCTCTCTACCATTCGCGACTAGGAATACTTCTGAGAGAGCATTTGGCTTCATGAAAGGAAACATGCATTTCAAAATGACTTCAAAGATAAGAAGTTTATTATTTTACACAGTAAAGTCCAAAGAGATAATTCAGCAGCCACACATAACATCAAGTCGTTTGTATATTTGTAGGTATTGCCTTCTAGAAAAGTTAAATTTTACATATGCATATGAGTTTAATATTGTTATTATGTTTCATTTTTCCTACCAGAAAATTTGGGGATAAGCATCACTTTGTTTCGGTGAGCATTTATTAGATGACTTATAAAGGTCGACTTTATAATAAGATTCTTAGGGGCGCCTGGGTGGCTCAGTTGGTTAAACGTCCGACTTCGGCTCAGGTCATGACCTTGCAGTTCATGAGTTCGAGCCCTGCGTCGGGCTCTGTGCTGACAGCTCAGAGCCTGGAGCTATTTCAGATTCTGTATCTCCCTCTCTCTCTGTCCCTCCCCCACTCATGCTCTGCCTCTCTCTCTCAAAAGTAAATAATAAAATGTTAAAAAAAATAAGATTGTTAAATCATTATATTTTTATTGAGAGTGTCATTTCCTTATTATGTCGTTTGAACTCTTCATATATTAAGGATGCTGCTATGCCACATGCTACATATATTTTTGCCATTTATTCCTTGGGCATATTCGCATGATAGCACATAAGAGTTTTTATTATTTTATTTATTTTTTAAAAATAGTTTATTGTCAAGTTGGTTTCCAAGAGTTTTTATTATTTATATAACAAAACTCATCATGGTGTATTTTTTGGCTTCTGGATTTTGTTTGATTCTTAGACAGTTCTTTTCCAAACAAAATTATGTAATTATTGGAGTATAGTTTCTTTCCTTAATTTTATATTTGCAATCAAATATATAAATCATTAGTTGGTAAAGACTTTATCTTCACATCAGCTAGGGTTCAACCTTTTGTTTTGGTCCTTTTCAAGAAGTGTGTTAAGTGAACCATTACCCTTCATTGAGTAAACCAAACTTTGTGGTGGACCCTCATCACATGACACGTCCATGTACTTGTATACATGCATCCCTGTTTTCCTGGTTTTTCCCCTCAGGTTGCAATTGTCAGCAGGTACATCATATATCATTGAGGAGGAAGATGCTACTGAGGGGTGTGGCGTCCCGCCCTGTACCAGGAGGTGGGCTGGACCACAGGGGGGCGGGAGGGGACAGCCTCTGAGTCAGCGGAGAGAGGCTGACCTGTGTTTTATTGTGCTTGTGGCTTTAATTACCATTGTCTTTTGTCGATTTCCAGTTGGCTAGGCGATTCTAGTAACTTAACTTGTTTTTCTTTTTAGACTTATATGGGAATTTGTTATGGTAAATCATAAAAGGAAAACACATACTGATTATTCTCTGTCTTCTCTGGACTTCTCTGATTCTCTGGAAATAATATTTGTTTCTCAGGATACATTTCTTATCCTGTAGAAGTGTGTTTTATTTAGTAATATAATGTTTACTTAATAACATTAAATTCCCCAAATATATTTTTCCCAATATGAGATATTATAAATGTAACAATGACTCGAGTTCTACGAGTTTATCTTAAAGGAAACAATCAATATCCAATATTCACTGTTCATTCCTTTAAATAAAGCATCACCCGTACCTACCTTAACCGCCATTTTTTCAACCTGCAAAGATAATAGCTCTTTGCAGTGGGGTCCCTGTAACAGATGAGCATGTGTCTTGAGGAGGAATGTGTCTACATGAAGAATTGAAGACTTTTCTAGGAAAAAAAAATGCTTCACAAGACAAGAGAGAGGGTGGTGTACTTTGGTTTAAAGATGAAGGACCTTCTGAGATGATGGGTGCCTCGGAAAGTGCAGCATGTCCACCCACAGATTGGGTGCTCCAGAGAAGAAGGCAGCATTCACAGCATGTAACCAGAGGTCTTATAAAAACTGTGAGAGCAGAACATTAGTGCCCTGACACCCATGCTACATGTCTTAGCATCACGTGGAAGGGCAGGATTCTCTGACCTTTAGTGGGAAGGTCAGCCCCGCTGCCTAGAGCAGATGTGCCTACCTGGTTTCCAATAGCACATGGAGGGGTCTGAGGGCAGGGGAGCCAACGGCAGTTTGCCACGGTTTACACAGGTGTAAACCCAGAGATTGACAAAAGGGAGTTCGGAAAATTTCCAGTGATTTCAGTTTTGGAACTCCAGGCACAGATGTACCGGACATTAGTGTGGATTGTCACCTAAGTTTTCCATCCCAAGGGAAAATGTGAGCCTAGAAGTTGACACTAAGCCAAGTTATTGGTCAGTGAGACATTTGAAGGTATCCATGGGACGAGATGCTCTCCCTCTCATGCGCCACTTCTGAGGAAGTTAGTGTTCTCTCAGCAAACAAAAGGATAAGAAAATTGTTCAAAATTACCTGGACCAGTGAAAAGAGAGTCTTGGATGATTTTGTGCTTTGAAACATAGGGAGCTGGGTGACTCAGCCAGTGGGTCTTGGAAGAAGACCTCCAAGCCATCCAGCGACAGTAAACAGAAGTGGAATAGGAACTGTGACGTCCGGAGCCACACAGGTCTTCTTCCAGGTACAACCAACGATGTAGACACCTTTGCGGCCACAATCTAAAGGAGAGAGAAAACCATAAGAAAACCATAGTCTACATGAGCCGCAAACTGAAGAAGGCATGGTTTTGAGCAAATGATGTGTTTTAAGATGCTAAGGACGTGTTCCCAGGCTTCGCGGCAGAGGTTCATGGGGGAGGGAAATGACGGCCGTGGAACAGAACTTGACCTTGCCCTGACAAATATTTACGTAGTAACAGTAACGTAAAACATTACGAAGGCAAAAATCATAGGGGTCAGGAAATAAGAAGTATTCAACAAAAACCAAAATAATAACCAACTCGGATTGAGAGAAGAAGGGTAGGGGTAGGGCACAACTGATCTGTCACCCTTGGGTTTCCTCAGGATATCTGTAAGTACTGCCATCATGGGATAGATCTAAAATCATCTATGTGTCCATTATTGGCTGTTGGGGACACTTCTGGAAGAACTAAGTCAGAAACAATTTGAATTGTCTGCCTTGGGGGGGCAGCAAAGAGGGTGTTGTTCTCATATTATTTCTTCTATATTGTTTTATTTTTCAGCATCTTAACAAAAATAAGGGGAAAGCGAAAAGCTATCAGTATAATCTATTTTCTACTCTCAATTATCTTGATTACCCAGAAATACCAATAAGGGAATAGTTTTATTTTAGCTCTGCCCTTTGGGGGATGCAGTGAGCCAGTGACAAGTGGTGAGAGAGAAGCTGTCGGGGACCCTTTAGCACTGGGACTGGGCACCTGTCCTGACTCTGCCTTCAACCCGGTTAAGGTTCAGAGCTGGGGATATCACTTCCTTTCCTTAGTCTGTTTTTTTCTTATTTGAATACAACATAAGTGGAGCTAGAGAGTGTAATGCTGAGTGAATTAAGTCAGGGAAAGACAAAATATGATTTCACTCATATGTGGAATTTAAAAAACAAACAAATAAAACAAACAAAGGGGAAAAAGAGAAAGACAAACCAAAAAACAGACTCTTAACCGTACAGAACAAGCTGGTGGTCACCGGAAGGGAGGTGGGCGGGGGATGGGGGAACTAGGCAATGGGGATTACGGATGCACTTGTGATGATGAATGATGCGCAGGTGATGTATGAATGAAATGTTGAATCCCTATATTGTACACTTGAAACTAATAGAACACTGCGTGTTAACTAACTGGAATTAAAATTTTAAAAAGTAGTAATTAAAAGAAAACAATCTAGCACAAAGACTGGCACCTCTAGAATGTGTCAAATGAACCCATCGGTGCTTTTCTTGGCTACTGTTCAGAAGTAGAGGCCAGGTTGGCCACACCCCTAAGCTTTCCTCTGTCCCACGTCCATGCAGACCCAGCACTGTCCGCCTTGCATTGCAACTCATGATAAATAAGGAAACAAAGAAGAAAAACATAAAATAGAAAAAATAACCAGAGAGATTGAATGAGATGTACGCTTTCCCTAGGAAGTTCCATACAGAAGGGAGAAGGGCAGAGAGACGAGTTCTGGAGTACGTGAGGCACCTCCGTGTAATTGGAAATAACTGAATCTGGTTTTCTTTGCTAATGAGATTGCGAGTTTAGTAAGCCTAAGGGCTGTTTATTGCCATTTCTACTATACACTCAAACCTTACAGTCAAAAGTCATTATAAAATTTCATTTTGCACAAGGTCTCTTTGTTAAACAAATATTACATTTTTAATGTGGTTATTTTCCTCTCGAAAATAATAGATAGAAAATTTTCCAGAATTAACATTCACCAAGGAAACTGTTCAGATGCATTTTTTTTTCTATAAGTGATTCAACTTCTGGAGATATTAGTTCCACATTTTTTTTGAAGACATGTTCAGTAGTAACCACAAAATGCGTGTGGGTGCCAAGCTTGAAGACTGTCATTTAAAATTGCTCCTATGTTGTATTCGTCCTCTGAAATATTCTTCCTCTTAAAATTTAGATTGCTAACTCCATCTGTGTGGGTCATATTCACTTGACCTATCAGCTACAGACCCTGTAATTCATCTCTGTACAGCGATGCTGAGCCTCACTTGGTAATAGCAGGTTAATGAGGAGGCGGGAAAATTATATCTCATGCTCACTCTGAAATCAGTTTCGAGGGTGAAGAGTAGAAACGTGTAGTCATCAGTTTCATTGTTATATCATAGAAAATAATCTCATCCAGTCATTGTTTTTTAACCAATAAATAACACCAACTACCTTTCATACTTTAAAAAAAATATTTATTTATTTTTGAAAGAGAGACAGACATGAGCAGGGTGAGGCAGAGAGAGAGAGGGAGACACAGAATCGAAAGCAAGCTCAGGCTCTGAGCTGTCAGCACAGAGCCTCATGCGGGGCTCAAACTCATAAGCGGTGAGATCATGACCCAAGCCAAAGTCAGATGCTTAAGCAACTGAGCCACCCAGGCATCCCTTTTTCATACTTTTTCATACTATGTGGATCCTCTGTTTTCATACATGAAGAAATGCTTTTGGTAGTATCGTGGTTACTGTGACTGTGTTTTAAGCTACACACAATTAATACCATTGTACACATAGACGATAGGTATGCTTCCCAGCACGATGCACGATGTACTTGGAGCTGTATTTAAATTCTTATATAAAATGGACAATACTGCCTTCACAACTCAAATTGCTAACATGCCATGTTTCATGCGCTGAATGCTGTGCTGAATGCTTGTGTTTTCCTCTGTGTTATGCTGTTGCCACTGTCCTTCCTTGTTGGTTTCTCTTGGGTTCGTACCTGGGTTTGATTCCATCGAATCTTGCATTCCTACAGGGTTTATCTAGATGCTAATACAGTTCCTGAGGAACCAGGTGAATTTCCTTACTGGGCAATGCCCATCTTCCGGAGACTCAGCAGCAAGACCAGACTGCAGCAAGCAGGTGGCTTCACCAAAGGCTTCCGCCCTCTGGAAGAGCAGCATCTGAAAGTGCCGTGGGGGATGGGGGTGGGGGAGATAGAGAGAGGAAGACAAGCTCCTTTCTCTCTGACCTTGGGTCTGAGATGTGTGGGAATTGAGGAGAGCCCGATCCATCCATGACGAACGCTCAATTACGAACCTTTAGGAGAGGTTGCTCTGCATGATTTCACCCCCTCGTCCCCCCGCACCCCCCAACACATGCACCTTTTAGTTCCTCTGCTCTAGTAGGTTCATCTTTTTCCCACGTCAAATTCAAATTAGGCGGCTTTTCTCTGACTGAGCAGGAATACTTAAGCACGCGTATAATTCCATGCCAAGTACAGCCTGGCACACTCTGCTGGCCCCACCCTCACATTTCAGAGCGTCCCTCTCCTTGGAGGGAACACACTGACGTTCTTGAGTGAAGCCGGCCGCCCGACAGCAGTGGAGAGGGGGCCCCCGAGGCCATTTGCCGTGATCTCCTTTCCAGGGCCCCTCCTGGTGCTCATTCAGCTGGGTTTCCCTGAAAGCCAAGGCTGAGACCAGGGCTTCCACGCAGGTGGTTGATGTGAGATGGGATTCCAGAAACCAGGAGAGACAGATGCAGAGAGTGAGACGGACAATCAAGAAAGATCAAAGAAGGGGTGTCACTGACGTGAGCAGAGAGGCCGGCTCTGTCAGACTTCTGACAAGTGCACTGAGCGCCCCTGGGAGCCTATGCAAGGGCCAGAGACACACCGCTCACCCATCAGCTCCGGCTCCCAGGGCTGTGAGCTTCTGTGCTCGTGGCTGGACGCTTGGGCTATGTAGGCTGGAGCTTGTGAGTTCCCAGGGGGGTGGCAGAAATCGGGCGGGGTTTAAGGGTCTGTGACCAGGGCCATGAAAAGAATGCCGTGGACACTGATTGTCCTGTAAAGCCATCCCGGCGTGTGGAAAGAACTGGACATAACAGAAACGGAACAGAAGAACGTTTGACAGTATAGAATCACCCCAACCAACCACATTACAAAAAAGTACTGATGTTGTAGAACCTTTTTTTAAAGTGTTGTGCTAACCTGGCAAAATCCATAGAAATTAATTTGTTACATTTTTGTCAGTGTAGAGATTTTCAAGCCCGGAGCTGCTTACTTGCAATTTGAGACTCACACTATGTGTAATTTTAATGTTTTTAGGCTGGTAAGAGCACCGGCCATTTCTGTTGAGACACACTGGAGTGATTGCCACCATCCCAGAGGACCCTTGAATGCAAAATAGGCCAACAGTCTGCATTTTAAAAGGTAACTCGATAATCTCTATGTTACAGTGTTCAAAGGTGATAAAAATCTTTATATGCTTGGTGACTATTTTAAAACGTTTCCAGAACTTTTTCCCACCGAAGTTAAATATTCTCAGTTTCTTCATTTTTGCATTTCTATTTTAAAAACATTTAGCCACTCAACTTTATTATTCTGTTTCCCTTGAGGAGTTCAAGAGAAATAAATAATACATTCAACTGGCTTCTAGATCAGACAACATGATCTGTGATGGATCTGAACTTCTACCATGTTTTACATTTATTCAATAAAGATTTATCAAGTCTCTTCTGAATGGACCACATTCAATGTAGCAGTTACAATAGTAAACATATATTCTGACCCCTAATTCTCATTCATCTAGTACTGCCTGGAATTTTAGTATTTTGTTCTCTTTAAATAGAGTATTGCAAACTCCTAAAAACTATCCATGATGGTTAACACATTATTTTCAATCTTTGACATAATCCCATAAATATAAGTTGTACATAATACTTAGAATAAATACCTATATAAGGGGTAAGTGAATTTTAGGGTAGAAGATATCTTCACGCATAACTGTCAAGTTTGGAAAGCAAAGGACAACCAGAAATTATATTAAAATTAAAGATTGTGATTTGCAAATGGTCTCAAGATGATTGGAAAGTTTGGTAGAATGGGCGCCACTGGGACCCGTGTCATACGTCTTCAGTGAGGTGAATCATGGGGGATGCCTTTAGTGGGTGATGGCAGAGAAAGAACGTAAGAATAGTAGAGCCAGGAAAACAGAGGTCCTCATTACCCACCTCCCGATCTCACTGCCATGTTTTCATACCCAGAGACATGATCGTTCCATTCCACCTTTAACGTCAAAAAGGATTCCCACAAGCTTTTGTATTATGTCCAGAATTTGATAAAACCAAAGTAAGTTATGGATGCCATCTCCAACGCGTGACCACCTCTCCTACCCGGCTTATTCTTAGTTGAAATAAGAACTCCAGGGGCGCCTGGGTGGCTCAGTAAGTTGGGCATCCGACTTTGGCTCAGGTCATGATCTCCTGTCTCCTGGGTTCGAGCCCCGTGTCGGGCTCTGTGCTGACAGCTCAGAGCCTGGAGCTGCTTCAGATTCTTGTTTCCCTCTTTCTCTGACCGTCCCCTGATCATGCTCGCTCTCTCTCTCTCTCTCTCTCTCTCTCAGAAGTACATAAAACATAAAAAAAAACTCCACAGTCATTTGAATTTGTGTCCTCTTTAAGTGACATGTCGTTTTTCTATGGCTGCTCCTTCTCTCTCTCTATTTACTTTCAGTTTCTGGAAGTTTAATTACAAAGTGCCTTGGCATAGATGTTCTAGGTTTATCTTATTTGGAACTCACTTCAGTCTCTTAAATCTGTAGGCCTATTATTATTATTATTATTGCCAAATTTGAGATGTTTTCATTATTTTTTTCTAGTGATTTTTGAAGTGTTCTTCAGCAATTCCTATTATACAAATGTTAACTCTGTAGTTAATTGGTCTGTTAATTGTCCCATAGCTTCTGGGAACTGTTCTGTTTTTTTTTTCATCTATGTTGTTATGGTGGGTAAATTCTATCAGTCTGTCTTAATTCTGTCTTTTGTGTCATGTCACTCCACTATTGGGCTCATCCAATGAGGTTTTTTTTTTTTTTTACCTTTTGGGTAATGTGTCTTTAATTTCTACGATATCACTTCCATGTCTTTGTGATATTTTCTAATTTTTCTGTATTTGAGGCAAATTTACACTTTGCTGTGGAGGCATCTTTACGACGGCTATCTTATAATACCAGACGGACCAGTCCGACAGCCAATCCATCTTGGGGTCGGTGTTTATGGATTATCCTTTCTGATTCAAGTTGCGATTTCATGGCTCTTGCTGTGCTGAGTCGTTTGGGATTGTGTCCTGGTTATTTCAGATATTGTTTTCAGGAGGACACGAGTCCCATGTGTTTCTGCCTTGGGCAGGCAGCGCCCTGGTGTAGGGGAGCCGGGGGGGTTCTGTCTGGTCTTGTGGATGCCACCCCAACACCAGTCAGTGGCTGGTGACCAACAGCCACATGGATTTTCAGCTGTCCCATCAGCTCTTCTCATTTCTGTCTTAGTCCATTTTTGCTGCTGGAACAAACAACTAGAGCCCTGATCCCATTTATAAGGCCTCCGTCTTGTGATCTAATTAGCTCCTCAAGGCTCATCTCCCAAACTGTCATTCTGGGATTAGGGTTTCAATGCAAACATTCCGTCCATTGTGCTTTCCCAGGGGCTGTGGGTAGTGGCTTGCCTCGTGGCTGCTGGTTGCAGGTAGAGGCTAAGTTCAGGCTGGACCCACCCCCACTACACTGGTGAGGGAATCAGAGCATCCCTGCTTCTACGAAATGGGGGACAGAAGCTCTGTCCCCACTCAGCCCTGCCCTACGACCGCCTGCTTCTGTAGAAGGCGTGGGCCGGAAGATCTGCAAGGCTGGCCTGCTCTTGTCCTTAGGGGCCTTCCTCAGCACCGCTCCCAGGATCCAGGAGGAGTAGTCAGGAAACCCAGGAAGCCACGGCAGTGTGGTGTCTCACGTTCCGAGATCTCTATGCTCTGTAGCCTCGGAGCCTTCCTATTCTTGTGGGTTGTGTGGCATCATTGTGGATTTGCTCTCGCTGTTGTTGTTTGAGCTATAAGAAAGGAATATGAGGGGAGTAAGGCCACCCCATGTTGGCTGGAGATGAACTCATTTGATGGTATGATTCCTATGATGATATAGGAGCCAAGAGAAGGATTTTTCCTTCAGACTTCCCATCAGTGAAGTTACAATGAAATCAAAGTTAATGTCCCATTGGAGACACGGTGCTGTTGGTTGATTTTGGATATGGCTGAAATAAGGTTCACAGATGACCTACCTGCAACTGGGTTCCTCTCGAAAAGCTCTTGGTTTTGCATCACTTTATCAATGTTATAATTTTAGATCCTAACATCATACTCTGTGTCAACGGTATGTCCTCATTTTCAGCGTGCATTCAATGAGGCAGCAGTCCAAAACTTAAAAGGCAATTCTAGAACATGAAATGACTCTAAATGGCTTAACTTATGTCCGTTCTCTGGGAGACCATGAAGGAGGATGGTTGGTGTAAATACAATGGTATCTGTTGTATACACTCTTCAGGGAAGCCCTTCTCCCCTGGACAACAGTGGTTTATAGGAAGGTCCTGATTCTTCCTGCATAGACCACATCTCTTGGAAGTCACTCCTGTGACTGTGATATGACCCTTTACCTGGAGGTCATGCAGATAGATCAACATAGTTTAAAAAATGTAGTTAGTGTTACTATAACGTAGGGTAATCTGAGCTGTAGTTCACCAAGTCAGGTTGGAAAGAACAGTTCCTCTTGTGATTACTCTGAATTCCTTTTCAATTGCTGTTCTTGAAGAATGAGTGATGTATTAGAAGAGCTTGAAAGTTAAAAGCACACATAGGGACTAAATTATACAAACAACTTATTTGTAAAGATTGAAGTAGACAATTCATGCAAAATCTCAGCCTCAAATGTAGATAATGTACAAATAGCTTTGGATGCTATTTTCCACTAAATGATGACAATTCCCTCCTACCTTTGATGGGAAAAACAGGTTTATGTTGGTAACACTAACCATTCCAATACTGAATGTGTTTTTATTGAAATGCTCCCTCTACCGCACAGATAGAATCTTTCCCAAGCAGTTATTTTATGACACTGAGAATTTGTTTTTTGATTGGCAACCTTCTCCCATTCAAAATTGAAACTCTCTACTTGATAGGATGTCTCTTGTCAATTTTTAAAAATAGCTCTTAAAGTGAAAAACAACTTTGACATGTTTTTCAAGTAATTCAGTAAGAGGAAACTCTTCTCCTTTTACCACCATTTGAGTTGGGAGAATACATTCTGAATGAAAGAATTTCAGTTAATGAGAACATGAATAATCAGCTTTTTGTGTGTCTCCTTTGTTCTCATGGGCTTGGAATCTAGCTGTTCACATGGAGGGAAACTTCGTTTTTCTTTGTACTCTGTTCAGCCTTTTCTGAACAAGTTCATCCAAGGATGCTGTGCCAGTCACTCCAGCAGAGCTGGAGGTGCAGCTGAGGGTCTGCAGTCAGAAGTGCTATGGAAGTATTACGAACAGAGCTTTTTGAAAGAACTTAACCTTGAACTAAGCTTTGAAGGATAAGAGATGGTGTCAATCAAGTATTCAAAATAGAAGGAAATGCATAAGAAAGATAAAAGATGTGCTGAAGTCTGGATTGAGAATTCACTTGGTGCATTTTCACTGGAATGGAGATGGATAGACCTTAGTCACCAACGGGAGGCCTGTGTAGGTTGAGGTCAATGCACAGATAGCTGCAGGCGTGGTGATTTATGGGATGGGCACTGAGGGGTTACAGGATATAAAAGATGGTCACCAGTCCTGACATATGTTTAAGATAAAACCCCTGTGACCAGCTCAGCAATGAGAAATCAGAAATTGTAGTCGAATCCAAAATCATGTCTTTTAGACTGTAGGTACATAATTAAGAACTCATCAAAATGGAAACCAATGGGAAATGACTCTTCCAATGGAATATTACTCAGCCATAAAAAGAATGAAATCTTGCCATTTGCAATGACGTGGATGGAGCTAGAGAGTATAATGCTGAGGGAAATAAGTCAGAGAAAGACAAATACTGTATGATTTTACTCATATGTGGAATTTAAGAAACAAAACAAATGAGCAGAGAGAGAGAGAGAGAGAGAGAGACCAAGAAACAGATTCTTAACTATAGAGAACAACCTGTGGGTTCCCAGAGAGGAGATGGGTGGGGGATGGGGGAAATAGGAAATGCGGATTAAAGAGTACACTTATCATGATGAACAAAATAAAATGATAAAAAGAAACAATAAAAAGAACATTTAACAAAAAAATTGTGCTACATGAAAAAAACATGGAGGAGGAGAATTGACTTTTTAACAATATGATTTATTTCAACAATGAGCATGGCTTACCTGTCCATTAAATTAGGAAGCATTTATTGCTTTCGTCAACATTTATAGTTTTCAGTACACGAGTCCAGAAATATTTTCTTAGGTATGCCCCTACATATTTCATGTTTTAAGTTATTGTAAATGGTATTCTTCAAATTTCAATTTCTAATTATTCCTTGCTTGTCTATAGAAATACAACTTTTATATTGACCTTATATTCTGTGACCTTAGTAAGCTCGTATTTAGTTCCCGTAACTTATTTTACCAAATCTTTGGGATTTCTCACCTAGACAATCATGTTGTCTGCAAAGAAAACCAATTTTATTGTTTTAAATCTACACGCCTATTATTTCTTTTTTTTGCCTTATTTCCTGACTAAACCCTTCAGGGTAATATTTAATAGAAACATTGGTAGCAAGCATCTTTGCCTTTTTCTCAGAATTAGGGGAAAGCCATCTTTCACTATTATATGTATTGTTGGCTGTTGGTGTTTCACAGATACAAGATGAGAGTTAAGGGTTATCGTTTTGGCATAGGAATGTCCAAGTTTTCCAGAACATTTGTTGAAAAGTCTGTCTCCTTCACGAAATTGGCTTGTACTATTGTTGAGAATCACTTGACCCTATATGTATGGCTTTAAAATCAGTCCTGATTTCAACTTGTCAAGGAAATGTATCACTTCAGAATGCTGTGTTATTTTTTTTTAATTCCAGGAATTGATTTTTATGTCTTTTTAAAAAATGATTTCCTCCTCTCCATTGACAATCGCCTTCTGTTTATGCATTTACCTTTTTACTAGAGTCCTCACGTGATAGTTGTAACAGCTGGGGCATTTCTGTATCTGGTTCTATTGACTGATTTTTCTCTTAACAACTAGGCTTTTTTTTTTTTTTTTCTTTCCTCTTTATAACTCCCTTGGTCTGTTTTTGAGTCCTTTAGTATTTAACTGACATCTAGACATCATGAATGGAAGAAGAGTAGCCACTGGAAAGTACTGTCTGTGCCTAGGAGTGGGTGTGTTAGGTGGCTGTGGGAGGCAGGGTGGGCCGGGCTTGTGCTGAGTGCTCAGCAGGCCAATCGTTGCTGCGGCATTGCATCCTCACACACATCATTCCCCTGGGGTCACTCCTCTTTGTGCATACTGTCAAGTCCGGGTGCCAGTGGCTTCTTCGGGGTGTCCTTGCTTGCCTTTGACTCTCAGCGGCCACTGCACTGCCTGCAGTCAAGGTCAGTCTCCACCCACTACACCCTGGGCAGCTGATGCCAGTGCCTGCTGTTTTGTGAGGCTATACTGGGGCGAGCCTGCCTGTTGTCCAGCACAGCCTCAACCCGGGCTGCACCCTGTGCTCTGGATCGCAGGGGCAGAGCCTTCTCTGCATCCTGCTCCTGGCCACCTCACGGCCACACGTGCTTTGTAGCTGAGGGCAGCCCTGGGCTACAGGGGTCTGGAAGGCGGTGGTGGCTGTTGGCCATTTGTCAGATTCTCTGACTGCACTTCTCTTCTCTAGTCCAAATCTGCCAAGAAAGCCTCCTTCGTGGAGGCACCAGTGTTCACTTCCTGCTTGGGCCAAAGGGTTAGAGACGGTGGCTGTGTCTGAGGCCAACCAGGAGGGTGGGAGCCAATGGGGGAAAATCCTCAAAAAGGGAGAGAATGGGACGGGAGAATAGGTAGTTCGTGAGGCCCAGGTGCTTTCCCTGGGGCAGGTTTTCCCTCCACTGCTGCTGCCCGCCCTTGAAGCTTCGAGCCCGGCTATTCTATTAAGGAAATCAGGGTTCCTTCAAAGATGGCTGGTGAGCTTTTTTTCTTAAATTTTATTTAAATTTTAGTTAGTTAACATACAGCACCAATACTGGTGTCAGGAGTAGAGTTTAGCAATTCGTTACCTATATAGAATACCCAGTGCTCATCACAACAAGTGCCCTCCTCAATGCCCATCCCCCATCTAGCCCATCCCCCCCCCTCCCTCTATCAACCTTCGGCTTGTTCTCTATTGTGACCAGTCTCTTGTGGTCTGCTTCCCTCTCTTCTCTTTTATCCCCCTCCACATGTTCATCTGCTGTGATTCTTAAATTCCAAATGGGAGTGAAATCACATGGTATTTGTCTTTCTCTGGTTGACTTATTTCACTTAGCATAATACACTCTAGCTCCATCCACATTGTTTCAAATGGCAAGATTTCATTCTTTTTGATTGATTCATTCTTTTGTATATTTGTATATGTATATGTATGTATGTATGTATACATATGTATGTATATATACCACATATTCTTTATCCATTCATCAGTCAGGGGGCATTTGGGCCCTTTCTAAAATTTGGCTATTGGTGGCTATCCTTTGGGCAAATACTTAGTGGTGTAATTGCCGGGTCATAGGGTAGTTCTACTTTTAACTTTTTTAGGAACCTCCCTGCTGTTCTCCAGAGTGGCTGCACCAGTTTGCATTCCCACCAACAGTGTAAGAGGATTTCCTTTCCTGGTGAGCTTTCCTGGGTAAATGCGGAGCATCACTGGGAAGCCAGCACACACAGGGCACGGGTGGCGTATGCGAAGCGGGCCACAGCAGAGAAATTGGAGTGCCAGGAAGTGCAGGGCAAAATCAAAACCAAAATACAAACTGGAGGCCTGTGCCCATCACGATCCGCGCACCTGTTCTCAGCCACACGATGCAGGAGGGGAGCGGGGGCTCTGTCTGGGGACAGAGCTCTGCATTAGTCTTCACAAAGGAGGTAACGACAAAACACATAATATTTATATAAAAATCTCAAAACACATTTTTGCATTGTAGTGACTGAGATCCAAGATTTTCCCGACTCTTCTTGGTGCACTGTCTCCATCTTGACAGGAAGTTGGATGCTGTCAGTGTGTCTCTTGTGTTGAAATGTAAACAATTATGCAGAAAAATGTCTGATATCAGTGTTAGTGATAATACACAGATCAAAACTGGAGGTGGAATCAGAATGGAATTTTGTTAAAAAACATGTAGACATAATACATAGCATAAAAGACTAACAGCCCAACATAGCAATGTTTCTGCTTGCAATTGCTGTACTTTACAGATTTCACACAGTGAATAGAAATTATCTTTATAGTCAGAAAAAAAAGTAAAAAAAGCAAGTTTTACTTCTAATCTTTGGGTCCTTCCGCTATGAGCATGAAAATGAGCTGATCTCACATACGTTTTCATCATTTATTTACAACAGAAAACATTTATCTTATGCTTCTCTCTCAGGAAAATGTTTGCATTCTTTTTTAAAATGTCTTATTTATTATTTTTGAGACAGCGCAAGTGGGGAAGGGGCAGAGAGAGGGGGACAGAGGAGCGAAGTGTGCTCTGTGTTGACAGAGCAAGCCTGAACTCACGAACCTTGAGAGCATGACCTGAGCTGAGGTCGGATGCTCAAAAGACCGAGCCGCCCAGGTTCCCCATGAATTCTTTTCTTTTTAAAAATCAGTTTGTTTGTTTGTTTGTTTGTTTGTTTGTTTGTTTTGAGAGACAGAGAGATAAAGAAACAGAGAGAGAGCAGGGCAGAGGTAGATAGAGGAAGAGGGAGAGAGAGAACCTCAAGCAGGCTCCACACTGCCAGCACACAGCCCCTGCAGGGCTCAAACTCATGAATCACAAGATCATGACCTGAGCTGAAATCCGGAGTTGGATGCTTAATCGACTGAGCCACCCAGGTGCCCTGAAAATGTTTGCATTCTCGAAGGGAATTCCTACAGCCTTTCTTCTAAACTTAACCAAGTGGTTGACCTTTAGATTAAAGAAGCGTTTGGAGCAAGCTTCAATTTTCGTTTTCCACAGTACTTCTTTAAGCAACGTTAGTTACTCTATTTGATGGCCATAGATTTGCAAACACACACAGCAGAGCCAGAAGTACAAATGAGATTGCGATTCCCTAACTTTTAGCTCTATTGCGCCAACTCTTAAGAGGTTCGCCCCTCATCAATTTCATTCTGATTTAAGAATCACAGAACAATCTGGCCGTCCCTTCCTACAAACATGATTCCTCACGCCTGCTGCCTTTCCTTGTCATTAGTTGTCTGCATTAGAGACAGAGGCACTGTAATTGTTTTCCACTTAACACAATCAGCAGATGTTGGTTACTTGTATGTGTGTGCACGTGGGCACGAGTGTCATCAGCAGGAGCTGCTCACATCTGCCCAGGACCCCGTGCAGCCACGGGGCTTGGGGTAGGGGAGAGCACGCATGTTCATAAGGACCATCCCCTCTCCTGGATTAATGTCCCAGAGAAACTCTGAGCTGAACCCTCGCTCATTCTTAGGGCAGAATTCCCAGAATTACAAGAGCAGTGTTGAGAGGTAATTGAATATACTTAGATTTAGGTCTTAATTACCTTTTTGACCGGGGGGCTATCTTTTGCATGGTATTTTGATAACATAACAGGACCCATTATTTTGTGTGACCACCCACCATGTTAAGGAAATGCAGGCTGTAATTTTGAGATAAGGGATTTCAGTGGGAATAATATGCTGCAAGGGTACCGGTGACGTCAGGCTCTTCGCTGTGATTTCTTGCAGTGTGGAGCCTTCCCAGTGGTTGGGTCTCAGCACTGTCTTGATCATCTTTTACTTCTGTGCCCTTTGGTGGTAGAAGCTCCTCATGGGATGAGGGATTATAGGGGAAGGATGGAAGAGGTGCCTGAAAACTGTGTTTCTCAAAGAAAGGAGTCAAACTAATAGGAAGACCCGTGTTTAGTTAGACAGACGTAGCGGAAGGTGGGAACGGAAGAGATACAGAAGGTGTTCACGGCAGGTCAGGATGCACAGGCCAGAGCAATAGTGGTGAAACAAGCTTTAAAAGCAAAGACTGCAGTGTGGTCCCGGGGGCCCCCTTCCCCTTGATTTCTGCTGATGGGGCTGAACACCCTCACATCTGTCCAGTGCCTCAACTGTTTCCTGAGTGGAAGCAGCTCCCACAGAAGGTAACTCTGAATATTGGGCAGTGAATAGGAGTTTGGTGGATGAGGAAGAGACCACTGGAGGCAGAAGGGACTCCAGGAAGAAGGAAACACATAGCCCTGGCTTCTAGGGAGCGAGGGGGCTGAGGAAGTCGGCGTGGCCGGACGGTGAAAGCCGTGGCCGTGTGGTGGAGGAACGTGGGCTTGCTCCCGGAGCGCCAGGGACGAGTCCCAGCAGAGGACTGGTGTGAAAAACAGATCTGTAATGAGGAAGGTGAGCGGGCGGCGGTCAACACCGGAGCCCGGAGGACAACGCTGCGCTCCAGGTGAGACGGTGGGAGGCTGGGGGGCGCACCGACGGCGGGCGCAGAAGTCGGGAAGTGGATGAGAACACGGTGACGCCTCCCGGCCTGGCTCAGCCCTGGAACAGAAGGGACCCCGCTCTCCGCACAGGCAGCTACGTGGTCGGTGGTTCTTCACACCAAGAGGAGGCCGTCTGGTGTGTCCCCACAGCTGCTTTTGGGGGCAGGGGCCTTGGTCAACCTTGCTTTTTCCATCCCAGAAACAGCTCCCGGTAAGGTGACCAGCACATTCTGGCAATTCGAGAAGGCAAGTTGGCTTTTCACGATGGCGTGCCCTCTGACTACGGGAAGAAGCTGTGTGTCTCCTGCCTCCGCTTCATATCACCCACCCGGGGCTGAGGGGCAGCGGCCCATGTGTGGAGGCGAGGGGGCGCCCTTCATCTCACAGAGGGGGCGCCCCTCTGCACTGAAAACAGAGAAAGAGGAGGTGACATCATGATAGAGAAGGGGCCTGCTCTAGGGGGCAGGTACACTATATCCTGATATTCTTGATGAAGGCGGAGACCTTGACATTCTTAAGATGAATCTAATTTATGAGGCTGTTCTCCTTATGGTATGTGTTCATATGGGTACATTTTGTCAGTTTGGGATTCTTTCTGTAAGAAAGTTGAATGACACGGATTTTAGCTACACGTCAAGGAACCAATTGTAATGATCTTAACACATCAAATGATGTTTCTTGGACTGGCCTTGATGCATCTTGTGTCTAAGGTTTTAGTAGTGAAAACCTCTGAGTCCATAGTACTCATGGTTCTCCAGAGAAACAGAAAGTGTGTGTGCGTATACACACACTCTCTCTCTCTCTCTCTCTAATGTTTTCATAGCTTTAAATTGTTTGCTTCAACCTGAAGAGTCTTTAGAATTCTAATCTATTACCAGTGTATTCCTTTTATGTATTTTTATATAAAGTAAGATAATTTCAGGTTAAATGTAATTCCCTTAAATTTTTAATTGTGTAAATCAAATTTAGTTCAGGTTACTCTGAAATTTATATGGAGAATGTAAATGAAACCAACTCGTGTGGTTATTTGACTAGTGATATTTGGTCTTATTTACTATTCTTACCAAGTCACTGCACTTAGAATCATTTTTAGGTTTGTGAAAAACTTTGCTCTGGCTCATTTCACATACTTAACCCATGATTTCCATTACAGCCACTGACACGCTGTTCTGGGTCATGTTTATTCATCTTTGTTAATACTGTCTGTGGATATAAAGTTTTCTGGCTGTTGTGATGATCAAACTCCAGTTTGGTCTTGAATCAAATGAGCTAACACTTCAACAGAATGACCCCATTCACAAATAGTAACCTTCCCAAGACTAGTTTTGGGAAATAATTTAAAATCCCAGGATTATTGTTGGAAGCGACCCAAGAGGATTACAGGTCAGTGGTCCCCAGTTAATTGAGGAATGTCTATACCACCGCTAAGAAAATCAGCCAATTCTTAGCTATGACTCTGTGAGACATGGCTTTTATTTTTAGCTGCTTTAGCCATAAGACTGTCACATGGCTTTGGGGGCTGCCAGCCACCGACTGTTACAATGAGCAAGTTGCACAGACCAGGTTTGTCCCTTAAAATTACCAACAGGAACATGGAATTCACTCGGTGGCACCAGAAATGTCAGAACTCAGTCCTTGAAACTAGCTGCTTGCCAAGTTATGCAAATTTCTTCCAGAAGTTGCCCATGGGAGAAAGAAATTTTCAGAGAAATTACTTGGAAGAAAAATGACCTCTGAGAGCAAATCTTTCCCATCTTGCCCTGTCCTTCCTTCCCCCCACCCCCCAATAGACACTCCCTTACGCTGGTGTAGAATGGAACCCACATTTGAAATTATTTTATTGTGTTTTATCTTTTTGTACATTAAAACCTTGTTAACACTGTCCACACTAGCAGTGTGTAAAGAAATAAATGGTGCTTGCAGCTTATCAAGTGCCTTAACTTTTCTTCAGCGTTTAATCAAGTGAGAAAACTATTCACTGCTTCATAGACCACAAATCATGAACATTATCTTCTTAATTCTATGTGGAATATGAATACCTGAAGACCAGAAGTTTTAATATGAATCAAATATCCGAGAAGGCAGAACGTATAACATGTTCAATGCAGGCAAGGACATAAAAGTAGTGGTATTCCAAATGTACTGTGTGGATTCAGCAGCAAGGTTTTGAATTCAGTCAAAGCCTTTAAAGAAACTATATCTTTAAAGACATTTTATATCAAATTAAGTTTTACAATGCAAACAAACAGCAAAATATTGACACGCCTAATTCTCTCCTGAAGGAAAAAAATACGCATTAATTGTGTAAGCAAAAACAAAAACAAAAAAAGTAAACAAGCATCACTTCAAAAGTCATAAGTCACCAACAAGGTTCTGGGCAAAAACCTTCTGGAAGTAGAAACTTTCCATGAGAATGAAGGCATAAAGGAGATCACAAATTATGCCATCTTTTATTTAAAAAGAGCCATATTTCTGCAATGTTTTTAAAGCAAATGACAAAGGTCTATCATTTGTTTTTAAAGGTGAAGTATATGCGATACATGGACAGAATCCAGATATTTAAACCATCAAGCATCTAATAAGAATGAAATACATTTGTGGACTGGAGCCCAGGGAAATAACGCAAGGGGAACATATTGGAAAAGGCAGCAGAAACATAAAAAGAGTCTCAAGACAAAGGTAAAAGAAGTCGAGGGGTGGAGCTGCAGGTCAGGAAAAAAAAATTAACGTATGCAGCAGTTTGGGGGTGTATTTTGAGATCTGTGTTTCTTTTCTTTCTTTTTTAAAAAAATGTTTATTTATTTTTGAGAAAGAGAGAGACAGAGCACCAGCAGGGGAGGGTCAGAGAGAGAGGGAGACACAGAATCCAAAGCAGGCTCCAGGCTCCGAGCTGTCAGCACAGAGCCCGACGCGGGGCTCGAACCCACAACTGTGAGATCATGACCTGAGCTGAAGTCTGACGCTCAACTGATTGAGCCACCCTGGCATCTCTCTGTGTTTGTTTTCAATTAAAGCTTATTTATTGAAAAAATAAAGCTTAATTATGACATTAAGAAAATATAGTTTGAAAGAAAACATAGAAAATACGATACAGTGTTTGCTGACCCCAATGGCATCTCAAATGTGCGTGTTCTTCCCCAACATCTGGCTAGAGTTCTGTAGAACATGATGCCACTTAAATAGGCAATCTTTTTCTTTTTTTAAAAGAAATGTCAAGGAAGACATATTTCACTTTTTTTTGGAACTTGCAATGAATGAGAGTTTTCATTTAAAATCATATAACTACGCTATTTTGTGATTTAAAAAATCATTTTGTCCTGGCCAATTTTAACAGAATTCATCTAGAAAAATTTAGGCAAGTTAAGGTGAACTCGTTTCGGGAGGAAATTGCCATATTTTCCTGAGCTGCGCATTTGTGACAGTCTGTGTTGGGTTTTATTCTCTTCTTCCATATCAGTCTTTACAGGATAAAGACATATTTTCACGGAATTTTACAATCGGCTCTGGATCTCATGTGTGTTTCCTAGGGCAACTGAGGCAACTTGACAAATAGCATCAAGCGTCTGTAGGGATAATGAAGTCATTGTCTGCAACGCAAGGCTCGGGTGCCCACTGAAATCTCTAACCATTCTCTGAGCTGGAATCTTGACCCGGATACCATCAGTGTAATGGTATCATGGCCGTCCTGGGTTGGGGTGCTTCTCAGACTTTAAGGAATGCATTGCTTTCAGTCTTAATGCAGACAGATTGATGAAAGTACATAAACAATAATGTAAAATCAATTTGAGATGAAACTGAAGGATAACTCGGACTTAGGACTTCAGCTTTGCTTACCAGCTGTGTGAAGTGGAGTCAAAGAGCAGCTCGGCCTGAGACGAGTGATGATAAGGTCATTAGAATAAAAGTATTGAGGACTAAGAATGTCTTTTCTTCCAATGGGAGGATTCTGGGTTGTAAATTATTTTTTATTTTTTTAAGTTTACTTAGTTATTTTTGAGAGAGACAGACAGACAGACAGACAGAGGAGGGGCAGATAGAGAGGGAGAGAGAATCCCCAGCAGAGTCCCCAGCTGTCAGCACAGAGACCAATGCAAGTCTGATTTCATGAACCATGAGATCCCAGCTTGAGCCAAAATCAAAAGTCGGGCACTTAACCAACTAAACCACCCAGGCGCCCTAAGGTTGGAATTTAACAAAGAATTTTACTGAATATCTATAAGCAGGTTTCAAAATCCATTGTTGGGTATAGAAATGTGAATAGTACCAAATAATTTATAAAGGCTGATATTTATAGAGCACATATCATGAGCTAAGTACTACAAATGTCCACTGGAAATGATCACCCAACTCCCATTTCATTCCACCTTCAGGGCAACGAGAGCTGCCCCCCCCCCCCCCCCCCCCCCCCCCACCGAGTGGTTAAATCAGTTGCCTGGCCTTGTGACTTCTCAGGTCTCACATGGTACATCTGATCATAAAGCCCACACCCCTGTCATGCCTCAAACACAAGCATCTGCCTATGTCTGCATTCTGGAAGCAGGACAGAAATGGAGATATTAAGAACCTACACCGCCACAATGACAGAAAGCCAAGTATTTCTTTTTTTAATGTTTATTCGTTTATTTTGAGAGAGAGAAAGAGAGACAGCACTCAAGCAAGGGAGGAGCAAAGAGGGAGACAAAGAGAATCCCAAGCAGGGTCCCTCAGTGCAGAGCCTGATGCAGGGCTCGATCTCACAGACCGTGAGATCATGACTTGAGCTGAAATCAAGAGTTGGGTGCTTAACTGACTGAGCCCCCCAGATGCCCCGAATGCATCTAATCCTTGCTGGTCCACAGACTTAAGATTACTTCACCCCTCGACATGTGTGCCACCCTCATCCTTTCTTTGAGTTTTCACTTGTCCATGAATGTTAATAAATTCATTCACAGTCATGTTGGTTATTTATCAGTAATTTACCTGTCAGAATTCGTTTTTGAAAAACCACAATAATGGCAACAGAACAAGGAAATGTTCTAGGAAATGAGGAGTTGGCCGTTTGACTGGGAGACAGATGGCCGCGGCTGCCCCCTGATACAGTCTACTTACTATTGACAGCAGATACTTCTCCATCAGCGTTTCCCTGGATGGAAATAAGTACCGAGTGCACAGAGATGCACAAGGAAGGCTGTGCACGGGCTTGGTGCAGAGGGGGCAGCATTCAATCATGCTTAGTGGATGGGAACATTTCACAACCAGATAAGCAAACCATGATTCAGGAGATCGGGAATGCCCAGGACCCACCCCCCCCAAGTCCCTCCCACCTGGGGGCCACTGTTTTCCCCCGTGGTCTCCATGCTCTGTTGGACCTGAGAAGAGCGGCTGATTATCTGTCCAGTGTTTTTCTTGTGAGGATGGGAGTGGAGACTTCAAGCTCCCCATCTGCCGGACAGGAAAGTGAAAGTCCTGCACTTGGCTTTCCATCCCTCAACAATGTTTAATTTATCTCCGTGCACAGTCTGTGCACACATACGTGGGTGCTTTCCTCACTGAGCAGCACCCCCTGGCATTGATGCACCACTTTCTCTTTATTCACTTTCTTTGTGATGAAATTTTACAGTTCTTTTCAGTGTTTTGTGATTACCAAAAATGCACAACATCTGCAGAAATGCTTTTCGAGACTATTAGCAAGTGTTTCTTGGGATAAAGGTGGAAAAGGTTCTTGTGAAATGGATATTGGGTGATGGCATATAAACATTTAAAATTTGAAATAGATCTAATAAAAGTATTGTTTTTTTTCAATCCACGTTTTTTTTAGTGGATTTTGAACGAATACTATAGCACTGGAATTTCGTTTTCTCCTTCATGACATTCTCCTACGACACCTGGCAGACCAGACCCGACATATTATCTCCGAACGATGCAGCAATTTACAACCACTCAGCATCTATAAAAATACCCGCTTTTCCACAAGACAGCCTAAACTTGATATGTTAAAGTGCTTTGCTTTTTTTTTTCTGTTCTATTGTTGGAAGATATTACTTGTTGGAAAGATTTACATTTGCAACAACTCTTTATCTTGTACAAATTCTTTATCATTTTGTTGATATTTGATTTGAACTTTGATCATGATACCTTTTTTAACTTTTAAGTTAGTGAAATATGTCAAAGTTTTCTTTACATATCTGGTTTTATTTCCTGGCATTTAAGAACTTCCCCATAAAAAAGTCAAAAACATTCTATATTTCCTGAAAATTTAAAACTTTAAGTTTTGTCTTTGGTATTTGTCTCTAGAGTAAGGGGTGTGTGTGTGTGTGTGTGTACATAAATGCTTTGCAAGGGGCTGGGAATCAATATATCTCAATGAATAACCAATCGACTCAACACCAATTTTTCTTTTCTTTTCTTTTTTTAATGTTGATTTATTTTTGAGAGAGAGAGACAGACACAGAGCATGAGCTGGGGAGGAGCAGAGAGAGAGGGAGACACAGAATCCAAAGCCGCTCCAGGCTCTGAGCTGTCAGCACAGAGCCCGATGGGGACTCGAACCTACAAAATGTGAGATCATGACCTGAGCCGAAGTTGACCGCTTAACTGACTGAGCTACCCAGACACCCCAACAACACCAATTTTTCAAAATTAGGATTTTTTCACTGACTCGAGCTGCCATTTCTACAGTATGCCAGTTTCTTGGAACATACAACTCTGTGTCTTAATGAGATCCACCAACCTGCTTATCTGTTCCAAAGCTATACTACACTGCTCAAATCAGCCCGTCTGCTTTCCTTATAATGTGTTATGGAAATTCCTAGGACCAGCCCCACTATTTGTTGTTACTTTTTGTACATTCTATTATTTGTCCGCACGCATTTATTCTTTTGTAACATGTTAGGAGCAACCTGTCAAATATTTTCATTTAAGTCTCAATTACGAGTTAATGGGGGAATGTTTGCATAAAAAATGTGAGGAAAATTGATGTCTTACAAACTCGAATCTTCAAGTAAAGGTTTTATATGTCTCCATTTATTCAGATTTCCCCCCTTAAATCTAGGTCTTTTGGAAACCAGGAATATATGTTTGATATCCAACAATTAAAAACTGTTCACTATACTTGCTCTATCAAAAGTTCTAAGTCGTTATGAGGCAATATTAACAAAGATATATCATACCTGGGATGGCTTTCCAAATAATACATAATTATTTACATATTATAATAATAAGCTAGACTTTTTGTCTGTATTCTTTTTCATTTAACTTCACATGTTCCTCCTTGCTGGATCTCATCCCTTAATAATTTTCTCAGAAAAGGACCGGATCCTCAAAATATCTTTTTAATTTTGCCCTCAATTTAAATGATACTATTTTCAGATATAGAAAAATAGTTACAAATTTTCTCCCTCATTAATTATTACCTTTTTAATATTTAAACTATTTAAAAAATTTTTTTAATGTTTTATTTATTTCTGAGAGAGAGACAGCATGAGCAGGGGAGGGTCAGAGAGAGAGGGAGACACAGAATCCGAAACAGGCTCCAGGCTCTGAGCTGTCAACACAGAGCCTGACACGGGGCTCGAACCCATGAACCGTGAGATCATGACCTGAGCCGAAGTCGGACACTTAACCGAATGAGCCACCCAGGCACCCCTAAACTATTTTAAACTATTGAAATAATAATGCTCCTCAGAATATTACCTACCACAGTTTTTTATAACTCCCATACTTGATAAAGTCAGCCTTCCATAATTTTATCAAGATTGTTATGTGAATGCAGAGGAGACAGAATAAATACAAGGCCTTGTCGCATTGCTCCAACAACAGACACTCAATTTTAAAATGTTGTATTCATCAAAACCCTTTGGATAATTTTGTTCTACCAGTTAATAGTTTGCTTAAGTATTGGCAAATGATGTTGGAATACATTTTTAATGAGAAAAAAGTGAGATATCCAATGTCTGTAGCATTTTCTCGACCTGTAGGCCTCTACAAAAACAAAATATGACTTTAGATCAGCGGATCTTGTTCCGATGACACAGTCATGCTCAGTTGCTGCTTTCTTTCTTATGCCTGTTAAGAAAAAGCACCAAAAGTATTCTGAGATCATTTTCAAGCTTATCTGCTTGGATGTGGTAGATGCTTTAAAATCTGCCCTTTAAAAATAAAAATTAACACTTGTGTGCTTTTCTTTCTCTACAGAATCAAAGATGATTATTGTGACTAGTTTCACAATAACATCTATGATTTTTAGTGCTCCAGGAGACATTTCATAAATATGTAAACTCTACACGAACTTGCACGAATTCTTCCCTTGATAGCTCCCCATCTGAGATCGAGTTCCTGTTTGATAATACAGGACCCAGTGTGCAGAATTTAAGGAATGTTCTTCCTGACAGGGAGGAAAGCAGATAGATAGTATTGATAATCTCACATCGCTCATGTCCACCAGGAGCTTTCAGACATGGTTTGTCTTCCCCATAACAACCTCATGGAATAGTCTTGCTTCACAACAGCAAAATAAACTATGCGATAAAAACCTGAGGTTCAGAAGTTAACCGAGTTGATGCATATAATATAAACTTAGAAGAGCACAACACGGGCTCAAATCCAGGTTACGTTGTGCTTTTCAAACTACTGTTGGGCGATTCAATGATTACTGATCGTGGAAAAGAGTGAATCAACCTTGCTTCATATTCTACGAGGCCGAGCAAACTTATTGGATCCCCTGACATTATATCTGCCCCAAGGAATGGAATCACTTTCGTTTCTTTTCTTTTTTCCTTTTTCTATTTAATGTAGCTGAGAAAGCTTTAGTTCCTTTCTTTTCAATCACACCTTTGCCATTATCAGTGCTTTTTGCCAACATCAGCTCTTCTTGGGTTTTAATTTGATATAATTCATTTGTCTTCCTGACATATCTTACAGGGTGACGCCAATCTGAAGTTGCCCTTGATGATGTAAACTTCTCCAGCTTTCCTGACTTACTGTAACATCTGAGCTCTGTAGCAGCCTGTTATTCCATTCTCCCAGGTGGCTTGAGATTTCTTATCTTCTTCATTAGAATGATTGCTGATTTTAAAGCAAGAACTCATTCTGAGACCTGTAATCTTCTTTCATCATATTGCCTTTTATATGTTTTCACAGTAGAACTGAAGAATAAAAACACCTATTTTTCACAGGAAAGGAAGGTCCACTTGTGACCTTTCTCCAAATCTTGATCCCTCTATTGCATTAAAAAAAATGAGAGAGAGAAGAATAACAGAGAGGAGGGGAAAACCTTGAAACATACTGAGCAAAAACGGGTGTGGGACACATCTCGAAGTTATATTTATATTATACATACAGTTGGGTTGAGTCAATAGGGCATAAATCAAATGTGGCATTTTCCACAGGGACGTAGTGAAAAGTGAAACACTGTCTCACCCTCACTCTCCTGCAACTAGAACTGGAAATGAGTGGGAATTCATGACTGTGAAATTAGAAGGAAAAAGCCGCCAGGAGTGACTTGGAGGCCCGCCTCTCCCCTGGAGGCTGGGGGGACAGTTTGGAAGCACAAGAAATCTTGTGACTTCTCGGCCCTTCTGAAGTTCCCTTGTCCAGTCACCAGCTTCGCGCAGTCGAGAAGGTTTTGTGGACATAGGGGTTGTGTAACCAAGGACTGGGCTGGGCTGGACATGACCTCAGGGCTCTACTGTCACTTCCTCTCCGCAGGAGACCTATGTTCCTCCTTTCTGCTCTGAACCCTGATGTTCCAAGAGTTTTTAGGCTCAGTGACTGTTGTTTCTTTTTTAGTGATTTTGTTCTCTTCAAATGTACTCTACTCCTTTCCAACACGTCCTGTTCTTTTTTGGGAATTGAAACAAATAATGTATTCAATTATTTTTAATTTAGTATTGCAGCCTAACAGTTGTCTTCAGTGGATGGGTGGCACACTCCTTCACTCCTGCGTCCTGTGGGCGTGAGTGCAGAGGAAGGAAATGGGGAGTGACAAGTGTCCCTTACTTACCAGCCGCAGCCTGACTCCCCACGTGATGGGTATCCCCTTATTTTTGTTAAGATGTTGAAAAATAAAACAATATAGAAGAAATAATATGAGAACAACACCCTCTTTGCTGCCCCCCCAAGGCAGACAATTCAAATAGTTTCCGAATTAGTTCTTCCAGAAGTTTCCCCAACAGTCAATAATGAACATATACCACAATTTTAGATCTATCACGTGATGACAGTATTTATAGATATCCTGCAGGAAACACACAGTCCCCTTCTGGTATCACGGGTGGGTTCTGGGGGGCCCTGGAGACTTGTCACCACCCACTCCCCAGCAGGTGGATCTACTGTAAGTTCAGGGACTTCTAGTTTCTCCGCGGTGGCTGGCCGTCACCTCTGTTGTCAGAGACACACTCAGGAGAGCCTCCATTTTAATATTCTGGCTCTGCGGTGTGGTGAGGTCCCAGGAGCTGCGCCTTGTTATCCGGTAAAGGGGCAGACTCCTCCAGGGAGGCCTCACGTGCACTTGTGACCTCGCCCCAAGTCTCTTATCTGGGGCCTCCATGGACACACGGGGAGGATCAGCAAAATTATGAGACAAGCAGATGCTGAAAATACAACGAGATTCTAAGTTCCTCATGTTGCAAACACACCAACTTTACTAGAAGTCAGTCACTCGATGGTCTGGGTAGCAGGGCGGAGCAAAGCACCTACTAATTCCTCCAGAAGAAGTGGAAATAAACAGCCTCCTGTCAGAGCCAAGTGTGCATGGGCCCAGTGACACCCTGCACCCCTCTGTGCCATTCCCGCAGCCTGCGGCCTGGGGTGGGGGTGCTGTTCAGCCTGCATTTAGTAAATGCTTTCAGCAGTCTTGATGGTTTTTCCCTGGCCTACGATTCTGGGGATACAGGAGGCCTGCGTCCTGGACCCCACGTTCTGCTCATTGTTCTACTACGCGGAAGCTGTGAGCCTTACCCCAAGGTCTGTTCTAGAGGCTGATTGCGGAGCAGGAAGGATCTCTGTGCGCTTTGTCATTGTCGTTCTAAGGTTCCTCTGTAAAGGATTTGGGTGTTTCCTCCACGTGCATCCGTGGGAAGGCTCACTCAGAACAGCTTCGCATTTGCTTGTGGGTGCCACACCGCCCATGACTAATGTTTATTTTAATTTCTTGGCCTGGGTCTTGTTTACCTCCTGTGTTGGTGTGGGGGTGTTTTCTGTCATCGCTTTGCTAAAACGTAGCTAGCCTCCCACAGTCCTGGATTAATGTAGAGTCTTAGACTTCAGAACCCCTTGCCCACGTCAAATATTTGGAATCGTTTGTTGAAAGGCTACCCTGTGCCGTTACCCTTTCTGCTGTGGCCCCAATCAAGGCTCTGCTCCTAAAAGTCTTCCCTGGTCCCTTCAGGCGTCGTCAACCCATCAGGACACCTATAACACCAGCTCTAATGCTTGTGTTCCAGGTTTAAATTTTGCCTTTATTTCTGAACTGGTATGGATTTCTTTTCCTGCCCTTTGAGCTTATCTCTACATTAACCATTATTTTTTTAGGTGTTTGAAACCTATGCAGTATGGGAAGGTTTCTGGTCGTTTTTAAGATCTTGAAATCATTATTTCTTTTTACCATGTTCCCATAAACATACTTTTTAAGGAAGAAAAAAGGCTCCCACGATGCAGTTTGCAACATTAAGATGACAAAATAGTATTAAAATTTGTATTTTATATTCCAGATATGGGGTTAATCCAGACACTGAGAAGTAGTTGCTGTGGATATTCTTTTATGTGTGAATAAAGGGTTTACTCTGAGGATTAATCACATAAACAAGAGTATAGGAATAAATTTAACTACATTGAGAAAACAACTGTTTTTAGAAGCATTTAGAAGGATCCATTTACATAAAAATAGTGGCATGCTAATTACTAATCATTCTTAGCTCTTTATTGGAGCCCATCTAAAGGAATTAGGAAGTAGAGGAATATTTATTTTGTCCAAATCCTGATTTTTTTATATATATATAATAATATACAGGTCTTTGGGAAATTATCTAACTTAAACTTTTCACTAATTCTTTCTATTCTCTTCTTCAATTAGTCTGAATTCATAGGTGATTGCCACATGTAAATTAAAATGCAGAATCTTAATAATATACTGAGAAAAAAAGTGTAGGGAAGCTTTTTTTTTCTGGCATGGATTATACTATCAAAGGCATATTTTGAATCACAAACACAGTCTCCTTGAGATGGCCTTCTTTCTGGTTCTTTCTAACTCCATCTCTATGCTTTCACCCCCTTATCTCCCTAAATTCAGTTGGGAACGTTTCAGAAAGCCATTAACTAACTTTTTAAACTTTGATATTACATAATATTGATTGAGTTAAATAAGACTTGTGCAGACATTTCTACAGGATTCCAGATCCCTGACCCCAGCATTAATTTGAAGTTCCTTATCATTGAAAGAGCTGGAGTATTGATATGGAAATGGCAGCGCCAAGGTTCCGAGGTGCCTCTGCTTCCTGCTGTCATTCTTTAAAAAGACTGACCATGGCCACCATTCTGCTGTGCCAGCAAAGATAAGTTTGTCCAAGGTTGCACTTGAGAACACGGCCTGGCTGGCGCTGGGACCGTCGGTGCTTACTCACTGAGCAAGTGACACGTAGTATTAGTCACATGAAAACCACCACTGCCTCCTCCGTCCCTCCTGCAACAAAAGTATATGATTAAGGTGTTGTTCTTACTGCTTGTGAGAGTGAGTTTCCATTTTAATAGTGCCAATTAAAAATTTAAATACCTCCATTTGGCGGATGAGAAAGTTTGGTGACTTTAAGTAAGTCACTGATTTGTGGCAACCGAGTTTGAAGGAGCAGTACCCCTGGACTCCCGGGCCAGTGTTCGGTCTCGCTGCAGCAGCTCAGGGGGGGTATGTGAGGACGTTCACGCCACGAACAGCGCAAGAAACACACACGCAGGCACGCACACACGCACACACAGAGGCAGCTCTCCCTCAAATGCTTACAGTCTAGTTGCAATGAGCTTACGTAAAACAACTATTGATATAAACCTGCAGGTGTCAGGCTCTTTGGGGCCGTGGATTTTTCCAGAAGATTCCAGCCATCCATCGGGAGTTCTGATACACGCTTTCCTTGACCAGCGTGTGATAGAAGAGAATATCCTAGAAGTTCACAATATTTAAGATGCATCAGCCACTGTGTCACCATTGGGCATCAAACATTAACCTGTGCCAGATTCCAAATATTCAGACTCACATCTCCGATATGGAAAAGGTTCTTGCCTCGCCCTCGTTTCTGCTACTTTACACATAATTCTGTGCCCCGGTTACCTAGAATCCAAGTGCTTTCTAATTATTACATAATGCAAATATTGTTATCCGACAGTGAGCACAAAAACAAATGTTTTCTAAATTCCTGACCACCCTCCTACCCCCGCAGTGTACACGCAAAGTTTCTGTTAAAAATGGCAGATTGAACTAGTGTGCGTAAACATAAACCTAACCTAAGACATAGAGGGCAAGTTTCAAAAGTATACATAAGATATAAACCAGTCTCTGTTCAAGTGAAGAGGAAGGTAACACAGTTCAGAGCAAACAATCTCCGAACATTCACAGGAGGGACCAGCTACACTATCATTATTATTTTTTACTTCCAATCTGTTGCAGATCAATACTTTTGTACAATATAATAAAAAGGAAATACTAGAAAATAAAAAGGCATAAAACGTCAGGACCAACATTTTTATTCTTATATCCAACAGACATAAAATCACTCTCTCCAGTCGCTATAAAAAGTTCTCAGTGGTCACTGTCATTGCTTCTACCTCATTGCAGAGATAACTCATGGTTTGTGAGCCCACATCGTTCTGCACGCCTCACTGGAGCGTCACCAGGCTAGTGAGCCTGAGGAGAAGGAATCTGCACAGGACGAGAAACACTCACTTGCAGGAGTCTGCCGGTGCCTGGCATCAGAGATGTCATGGAGCATAGAAAGGAGAGAGGCGCACAGGGTTCAAGGCTGGGTGAGACTGGTCTACCTCTCCCACCCCAGGCTGGCTGACCAAGAAAAAGTAAGTGTAAATGCTACACGTCACTTAAAAGGACAAGGGGACTATGACTACCTTGATAAGCGTGGCCTTCCAAACCATGAGCACACGTATTATTTATCATAAACACAGGGCAGTTAGGCATGAGAAAATGTCCACATTCACAACAGCCCAGATTTTTAACAAAAAATTTTTTTAAAAAATATTTATTTTTGAGACAGAGAGAGAGGGGGTGGGGAGGTGTGGAGAGGGGGGGGACAGAAGATCCTAAGAGGGCTTTGTGCTGATAGCACAGAGCCCCATGTGAGGCTTGAACTCACGAACTGAGATCATGACCTGAGCCAAAGTCAAACGCTTAACCAACTGAACCATCCAGATGTTAAATAGCTGAGATGTCATGAGTTTTGGGGACAAGGACTTTGTTTTGGTTAGTCTCTCCCTCTTTTCTCACACATCATAGATATTTAATAAAAGTGAATTAAATTCGTGAATGAAGACTTAGAAATAAAGAGGTACAGGTCAACTTAAAAGAACAACTTTAAGTAGCCCCCAGTAATTAAAAGGGCATCTAGTGTCACAAGGGCATCAGAGATCTTTTTAGATGAGCGACACCTTCTCATTAAGGTGGGCGGAGCTAAAAGACAAGCATGCATCTTGAAAGTTGAATGTTTGATCCAGCAATCAGGCTTCTTCCCACAGAAGGTTATAGAAGCACGCCCCAAATTGGACTAAGGAGAAAGGAAATGTACTGACTCGTATGTCTAGTGGGGATAAAGGAAAGGTCAAACCTGACCCTGGGCACAGATTAACTAGGGGTAGTCCCTGCAGCACAAAACTGCTCTCACCCTACATGGCTGCCATCCAAGTCCAGATTTTACATTGTTCAGGTTCAAGATGAGCTGAGTGCATCTACGGGTCCTCTCACCATTGGCTCATTGGTTCTTCCACCAACGCCATGCTGTCTTCATTATGTAGCATAGAGTGAGTCCTGACACTGGCTGGTGAGTTCCCCAACTGCCTTCTTTGATGTTGGCTACTTTTGGTTTTTGACTTTTCCTATAAACTTTAGAGCCAGTTTGTCAGTATCTACTAATCAGTTTGCTTGGATTTTGATCGAGATGTCACTGACTCTATAGATCAAGTTGGGAAGAGCTGAGAGCTTAATAACATTGAGTCTTTCAAGCCATGGAAACAGAATATTACTCCATTGATTTAGATCTGTTATGATTGCTTCAAATAGACTGTTCTAGTTTTCCTTATATAAACTCTGTGCATGTTTGGTTAGATTTATACTCAAGTATTTTGGGGTGAGGCTGTTATTGTAAATGGATTTTTTAAAAAATTTCATATTCTATTGTCCATTGCTAGTTTATAGAAAGACAATTAAATTCTACATATTAACCATGAATCTTGCAAGCTTTTCATACTTCCAGGAGGTTTTTGGTTGATCTGAAGGATTTTTCTATAGAAGAAATCATGTTATCTATGAATAAAGACAGTTTTATTTCTTCCTTTACAGCCTGCATACCTGTTTGTTTGTTGGTTTGTTTAATTTTATTACTAGCTAGAGAGTCCAGTGGATTGCTGAAGAGAGTGGTATAAGAAGACATTTTGCCTTGTTCCTAATATCACTGAGAAAGTGTCCAGTTTTTCACAATTATGTTTGAATTTAGTTATAAGGGTTTTTTTTTAAACATTGTAGCTGAACAAATTCCCCTTCTATTTCTAACTTGCTAAGAGTTGTTTTTATTTTTTTGTAATGATGAATGTGTATTGCAGCTGTTAAATGCTTTCTGTATCTATTGATAAGATCATATACTTTTTCTCTATTTAGTCTGTCAATGTATGGCTTAGGGTGATTGATTTTTGAGTGCTGAACCAGTCTTATAGACTGGACTACATGCGTCTTAGTCATGTGTATAATTCTTTTTACACAATTTTAGATTTGATTTGCTAATGTTTTGCTGGGAATTTTTGCACTTATGTTCAGGAGAGATATTGGTTTGTAGTTTCCTCTCCTTGTAATGTCTTTGTCTTGTTTTGGTCTGGGGCTAATTTTGGCATCAAGGAATGAGCAGGGAACATTCCCTTTGCTACTGTTGTCTGAAAGAGATTGTAGAGAATTGGTGTAAATTTTCTCTTAAATGTTTGGAAGAATTCACTGGTGAATCTGTCTGGTAACTTCTTTTTTGGAAGCTTATTAATTATTGATTTATTGTCTTCAATAATGTCAAAGAATTGGAGCATTTAGTATAAGTTGTCAAATTTGTGGTCATAAATTTGTTCATATCATTCCCCTTATTATCTTCTTACTGCCCATGGGATCAGTTGTGATGAGCTCTCCTTCATGACCAATATTAGTGATTCTGGTCTAACACCTGTTTATCTGTAATCTGGCTGAAGGTTTATTGATTGTATTAATCTTTTCAAAAAGTCAGTTTTGCTTTCCTTGATTTTCTCTATGACATTTCAGTTTTCAATCTTCTCCATCTCTGCCCTGATACTTATTATTTCTTTCCTTTTGCTTGATTTGGAATTAAATCTCTCTTCTCTCTAGTGTTCTCTGGTGTAGACACTTACAGTTGATTGATTTTAGATCTTTCTTCTTTTCTAATGTATGCATTTAATTCTGTAAGGTTTCCTCTAAGCACTGCTTTTGCTGTATCCCATTCAATTTGATGCATTGCCTTCTCATTTCAACTTAGTCGAATTGTTTTTAAATTTCTCTTGATGCTTTTCACTTTATCCAAGTGTTATTAAATAGTGTCTTTTAAATATTTCCTAATGTTTAAAGATTTTACTATTGTCATTCTCATCTATTATTCATACCGAGGTTAATTTTATTATGGTTTGAGAACATACCCCGTAAGGTTTATACTCTCTTAAATTGGGGAAGGTGCACTGCAGACCCCATACGTAGTCTGTTTTGGCCTATGATGTTCCTTAGGGGCTGGAGGACTTTTATTTTGCTGTTGTTGGACCCGGCACGCTACGGGTATCAATTCGACGAACTTAATTTATGGTGCTATTGGCAATGACTTTCTTCAGGTTTTGTTTCCCTGAAAAAAAGCATTTCTTCAGCTTGAAGGACAATTTCACTAGGTACAAAACTCTAGCTTGGTGGCTGATTTCTTCTAAGGTTTTATTTATTGTTTTAAAATTGTTCTTAATGTTTATTTATTTTTGAGACAGACAGAGCATGAGCAGGGGAGGGGCAGAGAGAAGAAGACACAGAATCCGAAGCAGGCTCCAGGCTCCAAGCTGTCAACACAGGACCCGATCCTTGGCTCGAACCCGTGAACTGGGAAATCATGATCCGAGCTGAAGAAGGACGTTTAACTGACTGAGCCATTGGGGAGCCAGTGGCTTTAATACTTTCTAGTACTTTAAATATTGAACTAAAATGTTTTAAACAAACAAAAAAATGCTCTAAATTTCCAAATAAATATAGTTCTCTCTTCATCATCATATAGATGTTCTACATGAGGTTTAATTTGAAAAAAAAAACCTTCATTTAGAGAAAAATAAAAAAATCTTTTAATATTAAAATCCAGTAGTATAGAAGAAGATAATAAAAGGCTGGTGTAAGGCAAATAAAATAAAAATAAAGAGACAGAAATTTTAAAAAGTAGCACAGTGCGATGTTATTTCTTACTAGAGCAAAAACAGTGTGTAAGAGGAAATACGGTGTTAGTTTTGGGCTGATTTAAATAGGGTACATAGAGGTGAAAATATCTTTTGGAAAGAAAATGCTGGCGGTCTGGGTGGCTCAGTTGGTTAAGTGTCTGACGTCAGCCCAGGTCATGATTTCATGGTTCATGGGTTCAAGCCCCGCATTGGGCTCTGTGCTGACAGCTCAGAGCCTGGAGCCTGCTTTGGATTCTGTGTCTCCCTCTAGCTCTGCTCCTCCCCCACTTGAGCTCTCTCTCTCTCTCTCTCTCTTTGTCTCTCAAAAATAAATAAATATGTAGAAAGAAAATGCTAAATTCATATGTAACTCCACTGTGGTTGAAATAATTCAGCTGGTAATATCCCGAATGCAAAGAGATCTGTGATTCCACTGCAGGAAAGTGTTGTGGCTTTTGACATAGCCTTGGGGACAGGGGTATGGCGGTGTGAGTTTCAGCCATGGCGAGCAAAGATATTTCTAAGGGATAGCATTCTATAGGAAAGGTGGTGAGGAATCCAACCTAAAAATTTCCTGTTGAATAAAAATTGGCAAGCACATTATAGGGCATGTAAAGCAGAGCCCAGGGTAGTGGAGTGTGCATTTGATATTCCTTTAATATTATACATGGGATGATGGCCGCAAGGAAATGCTACCATCTGTACTATTCTTCAACTATGGGTTTCCCTGGATGTTACTGTACAGGATGTCAAGTCAGTTAAATCATATACAGCAATTAAAACAGTTTTTTCAATTTTCTTATTATTTTGTCACTCATCCTTAGGATTACATTTTAAAGCATTGAATTATTTATTTCTAGAGTGTGAAGCCTCTTGCCCTCATTATTTGAAATAATAATTCCCCGTCACATCATTGACACTCATGTTGGGCATGATGTAAATTTAAAACAAAGGCAGGGGCGCCTGGGTGGCTTAGTCGGTTAAGCGTCCGACTTTCGCTTAGGTCATGATCTCGCGGTTCGTGGGTTCGAGCCCCGCGTCGGGCTCTGTGCTGACTGCCAGCTCAGAGCCTGGAGCCTGTTTCAGAGTCTGTGACTCCCTCTCTCTCTCTGACCCTCCCCTGCTCACGGTCTCTCTCTCTCTCTCTCCTAGAAATAAATAAAAACATTTAAAAAAAAAATAAAATAAAACAAAGGCAAACTTGGGACTTGCCAGCCTTCAAACACCAGGGCACCCCCTCAGAACGTACCCACGTGTACCCACATAGGAAAGTGAACTTGAAAACGCTTGCTGTACTCTGTCCGTGGTGACGCCAACGATCCTTATGCACATGGCATCGGAAGGACTGTAATAACTACTGAATAAAATACAGAGCTGGTTACTTTGTGTTAATAGGATTCTACTTTTGTAAAACAGGCTGGGAGATTTAGAACAGGCAGCAAAGAAAGACAGATTGACACAAATTGGATTTAGCTACCAGGTACATATGAATTTATAGGAACAATAAAACAGGTTAAGTTATTCTTGACAGGTTTAGAGGATGGAAACCAGGGAAAGCCAAGGCAAAAGCTATATAAAACACAAACGTGGGAGCATGGATCACAAGCAACAAGGGGTAGATGGGAAGTTACTGAAGAAAATTGTAAACTTGCGGGTATAGAATTTTTCCTAAATGATACATGAATATCCCTAACTTCTATGCTGGGAAAATTAACATTTGACATAAAGGGAACTTGGCATACATTTTTAAGTAAAAGAAATTACATTTATTTTACTGTCACTTTTTAAAAAAAGATTTTATTTGTAAGTGATCTCTGTACCCAACGTGGGGCTTGAACTTACAACCTCAGGGTCAAGAGGCGCATGCTCTACTGACTGGGCTGGCCAGGTGCCCCGTACCGTCACTTTTTATCCTTGTTTCATTAACTAACCATCTAATTGTATTTGATAACAACTTATAAAAAGATGCATGTATAATTTTACTCTCACCTTGGCAAACTAAATCCTTCAAGTCTCAGTCCTATGGACATTGAAAGCTAAAGAATACTAAAGACTGAGGTCACCAAGGAGTGGCGCAGCAGACTCCAGCCTCTGTCTCCTCCTAAACATCAGCAATTAGACAGGCATCCATGGACAGACACAGCTCAAGGAGAGCCCTGGCATCCTCTTCAAGAAACGTCAGCAACACGTGGAACAAAAAACTTGAGAATAACCCACGAAACCAAGGAGGACCAGCTTCAGTCTGCCTGGGTCCTCCCATCCCCACGCTGGCACTGCTCAGCGCCAGGTGGGGACACGCATCCAGAGGGTTCTCCTTGCCAGGAAAGGTGAGTGCCAGCTTGCCCAGCCTTTCTGAACCCTGCACATGTGGGCCCCCCCCCCCCACACAGACTATGGAGATGGCCACGCACAAGAGCGACCATGCTTCCCAGAGGCCGGTCTGCAGGCAACTTGGAAGATTTCCCTGCTGAAGAAACCAAGGACCAGCAGATTCATCATGGGCCCCCTGCAGATCTCACTGAATTTTGCCATACAGGTGTCTAATTCACAGACACCAGCCACCTGGACCCTTCCCCTGCCTCCCAGTGAGTCCCAGGAGCCCATGAAGGAATGTCACCAGCAGGCATCTTAGGCCTCTGCAGCTGCCCCAGTGCAAGACGCCAGCCTAGACCCTTGTGGCTGACCCACAGGTGTGTGTGCTGCGGACCGCCTCCCCAGCTGATGATAGAAATCGAAGACACAAATGGAGGGAAAACACCTATGTTCATAGATCAGAAGAGTTACTATTGCTAAAATGCCTATACTAGCCCCAAGGCATCTATGAATTCAATACAATCCCTATCAAAATTACAATGGCATTTTTCACAGAAAAGAAAAAAATCCTAAAATTTGTACGGAACCACAAAAGATTCTGTATATCCAAAGCAATGTGGAGAGAGAACAAAGTAGTAGTTTGATTCCAAACTATTCTGGAAAGCTGTTGTGATCTAAACAGGATGGTACTGTTATCAAAGGGATACATAGACCAATGGGACAGAATCGACAGCCCCGATGTGAGCCCGTGCATGTGCAGTCAACTAATATTTGATAAGGCAGCAGGCACACTCAATGGGCAAACTGGACAGCTACATGTGAAAGACTGAAGTTGAATCTACGTCTTATCCCACGGGCACAAAGTAACTTGAAATGGATCAAGGACTTAATTTTTTTAATGATTTTTTATTTCTGAGAGAGAGATAGAGACAGAGCGTGAGCAGGTGTCTATCCAGATGTGTGGTTGCAGGGTCGTAGGGGAGTTCTATTTTAAACTTTATGAGGAGCCTCCACACTGTTTTCCAGAGGGGCTGCACCAGTTCACATTCCCACCAGCAGTGCAAGAGGGTTCCTTTCTCTCCGCATCCTCGCCAGCACCTGTTGTTTCCTGTGTTGTTGATTTTAGCCACTCTGACAGGTGTGAGGTGGTGTCTCACTGTGGCTTGGATGTGTATTTCCCTGATGATGAGTGACGCTGAGCATCTTTTCATGTGTCTGCTGGCCGTCTGCTTGTCTTCGTTAGAAATATGTCTGTTCGTGTCCTTCGTTCATTTCTCATTTTTGCTGTTTAGGTGAGTTCCTTATATATTTTGCAAATTTGCTAAGAAGGCAGATTTAAAGCGTTCCCTACACAGGAAGAAGGGAAGGAAGGAGGGAGGGAGGAAGGGAGGGAGGGAAAGAGGGAAGAAGAAAAGAAAATTGTGACTATGTAAATTGATGGATAGGTAAAGTAGCTTGATTACAGTGATTATTTCACTAATATACATATATCAAAAACCTCTATTTGTATATATTAAATATATATAATTCTATTTGTCAATTGTATCTCAATAAAGTTGGCAAGAGAAGAGAAAACTTAAAGAAAGGAAGCACATTAACTAAGGACCTCCTATTCTCTGGTCAGTTTGCATAACATCTTATTTAAAGAGAAAACTCAGGTATTGCGCTTATTTTGCAGATGCAGAAACTGAAGAGCAAAGAGAAGGAGCATTTTACACGGCCACTTACGTTCAGAGCCGCGTTCAAGCCCCTTTGGCCTTTTCACAAATCCTCATTGTTCTTCCTGTGGACGGTATGCCTGGCCCGGCACCTTAATTCTCTAAGTTGTTTACCGAACAATAAATTTAGGGTTGTGCATTCACTGTGAAGAGGACCAGTCATTTTTTTCACCCGTCCCCTGACCCATCTCCTCTCTGGTAACCAATATATGTCTCTAAATTTAAGAGTCTGGTTTTTTGTCTATTTATTTGCTCATTTGTTTTGTTTCTTAAATCCCACATATGAGTGAAATCATATGGTATTTGTCTTTCTCTGCCTTATTTCCCCCAGCATTATACTCTCCGGGTCCATCCATGTCATTGCAAATAACAACATCTCATTTTTAAAAAATGTTTATTTATTTATTTTGAGAGAGAGCGAGAGAGAGAGAGCGCACGCACATGCATGATTGGGGGAGTGGCAGAGAGAGAGAGAGAGAGTGAGGGAATCCCAAGCAGGCTGAGCTCTCAGGGCTGAGCATGGGGCTGGACCCCACAAATTGTGAGATCAAGACCTGAGCTGAAGTCAAGAGTCGGACGCTTCACCAACTGAGCCCCCAGGTGCCCCAAGGTCTCATTCTTTTTTGCGAAGGCCAATCATTTTTAATTCCCAAAAGCAAACCTGTGCAACATTTCCATCATTAGCTGCGGGGCTGAGTCACCCCGCTCCCCAACCTTCAGAGGCTAGTGTGTTTCGCTGGCAGTTATGGGACACGTGGGCAATAATTTTTATGAGTTTATCCTTTTGTTTTGATCTTTTTCTCAGACAAAAATTATTAGTAGAGGTGCAAGTGTTTGGCATTATCTTTGCCAGTTAAGTTATAAGGAGTGATGCCAAGCTGAATACGTGTCCCAGAGTAAAATCAGATGACGCAAGGCCATGGCACAGAATAAGCCAGTCATGCCCATACTGCATTTAATTCCAAAGAAACCATCTGAAAGCCACTATTTATTAAATTTCTACTCGGTAGTGTACAATCCACATAAATGACTCCCCAGTCGTCTCCATAGACATTATCATTATTTACCCATTAGGAATCAGGGACTCAGGATTTACATAAATTCCTCCAAATTTATGTAGTTACTCTGTAGTGGTGTTGGGAATTGTGACCCAATCCGCCTCATTTTGAAACCATTTTCCAGTGAGCCATGCTGTCCCCTAAAGGGCATGCCATCCAACCACTAAGTCAGGTGTGTTACTTTAAGGCTTTCCTCCTACAAGTCCAAGTACAGAGTCTTCTCAGATCCAGTGCCGCCTGATGCCCTTGTTCTAATGATCATATCAGGTGACATGAAAAGATTAATCATTCCCCACCTTCAGTGGCTCCAACCGCTGTGGTGAGATTTTCTTGAAAATACACACCTCTGATGTCTGAACGCATGTGTGTGTCCTGCTGGTCAGTGACCCACACCTGGGTCCACAGCTTTGCTTTATTTCTTAAAGTAGCTCATGCCACGAATATGTTGTTTGAACTCGCAGAGCACCACATGTGTTTGCATTTTGTTCTCAACTTCTACTTACCACATGTAAGAAAATAATCTCATTCTATGGAAATTGCAAGTAATGGAAAAACCCTGTAACACGAAAGGAATACAAACATAAAGCCACATCATTGAAATTTTAGATAACAGAGATATTTTTCAAAAAGCAATTTGAGTGGAATTTTGCCATGATAATCACCATTTGTGAGTGATTGGCGGAAGTGTTTTTTTTTTTAATGGATATTGGCAAAAATTGATGTTTTCTTCACTGCTAACTATGCATCAGAAAAAAAATCTTGCCACGGTCAGGGCTGCTCTGGCTTGTTTGCGGCCATTTTCCTTTCAAAAGAAAATACTAGAGAGAGAGAGATTTGCACTTGCTTTTGGTTGCTAGGGAGAAAAATTATCTTTAACTCATGGTGTGAAATTGGTTTCTCCATCCACTGCTTCTGCTCAACTTGGCTATTTGTGTTTCAAAAGTATCTCCACGTACTCAGTGTGCCCATTAAAATAATTTCTTTATTTTCAAACCTCAGCCTGGTTAATACACACGCTGTTTTCTTCAGCACTTAATGCACCGAGAACCCGTCTTCCTCCGGCGTTCATCCACAGCCTTGCCTATCTTAGAAGGGGGTCGGGGAGAATGGCTTCGTCTGCAAGTGGCCTTCAGAATGCGTGGCCCGTGTCCCCCAACACTGAGGATGCACCTAACGCCTGCTCTTCGCTCGTCTGGCTTACGGTGGTGAAGGCACTGACAGGTGTCCGGGGACGTGACGGTAACGGCCCCAAATTTTCACTCACACCACACTGCGTCCTGAGGCTCAGGTCCACGCATGCGACATTTTCTCCCCAGAGCCTTGAGCGGATGTGACAGCAGCAGAGGAGAGAAAAAGCCACCAGATTTCTGCTTGTCATTCTTGGCCTCCCGCATGACCTTGAGACTTACCGGCTGAGCTTGCTGGAAGGTGACACGTGTGTGACACAGCTCATTCTGGCTGAGGCCATTGCTGATTATACCTGGCCGGGCCAGGAGCGCCCGGCTTGTAGGGGCGTCATGAGTCCAGCAGAGCTGGCCCACACCCACCTGCGGCCCCCGAGGCTTGCTCCTCGCACTGCCCGCAACGGTGACCCACGCCCTGCAGAACACGGTGGGCCAGTTGGCCCACAGGCAGCTCCGCGTTTTTGATTCCTGCCGCCAGTGAATGTTTTTTCCAAGCGTGAATGATGACCAATCTAACGCTTATCAACACTTTGTGCTGATGTTAAAGAAGAGGGGGGAAAACCACAACAGAAAATAGTATACTTAGTAAAACAAAATACTGTTTCTGAAACTTGTTTTGGGTGCGTGTGCATGCACGTGTGTGTGTGTGTGTGTGTGTGTGTGTGTGTGTAATGTGTGTGATGCAAAGTCTCCGGGCCGTTGAGCAAAATGAGCCTCCCGCTCTGGGCCTTGCTGAGGAAGCGGGCGAAGCCCTGCCGCGCTCACTCCACGTGGCACCACGGGGACAGAGCAGAGGGGATCGATGCCTCTACAGCTCCGAGCACATGCTCGCCACCGCTGGGTCATGGATGTCATCTCTGAGCGTGAAGGACAGCAAAACCTTCAGGAACGATGATTCTCTAAATCCAAAGCTACATAGTTTATAGGGTTTTGTAATCAGAAAGGACATGTAGGAAATTGGAATGGAGATGCTTATAGAATGACCTTACTTCCTTTGACAGTAAATGTGAGGTCAGTCTATTGATACAAAACAATGGAGAGGCCAATGGCACACGAGAATGAAGTCTGAACTCGCATCTGCTGAGCCTCCAGCACGAGCGGCGAGGTCCGATGCAGTCCTGGCACACAGGACGCTTGTGCGGGTGACTGAGGACGGCCGTGTGGCCACAGATTATTGACCTAAGCTGCTTTATAGACTCTAAAAGCATGAGGTAAACAACAGTCAGCGTTTCCAGGAGGACAAGGTCAGACGTCTGCAGGTAGGTGACCCCTGTCTGGCCATCCTCCAAGACACTTGCCAGATCGGAGCCCCGTCCCCACGCTGGTCTCGGGGTCACCACCAGCGTAGCGCCGCCTCCCCTTCCTCCCCACCCCAGAGGGCCCCTGTCAGCAGAGCAACTCGCCCTGGGATGGCGGCTCAGATTGGAGGGAAGGAAGCAGAGCTGTTGACATCTAGCACAAAGTGAAACAAGGAAGCCAGATAAATACAGCTCAAACCACCATGGGGGGAAGCCCAGGGGACAGGCAGAAAGCAAAGAATGCTTGACATGCGGATGTGAATGACATGTGCTTATAATATTTCCTGTCACTGCAGTGCTTTAAAGTGCACGAAACCTATGTAAAAAGTAAATGTATGTAAATACATCAGCTCGTAAAAGTAAGATACATGACATTTCGTTCATTTTGTTTCCTCTATTGGGATTTTTTCACTCCTCTTTCACTGGGGAGGCAGATAAGGTGAGGCTCTCAGGTGCCGGTTGCCTGCAGGCCGGGACCCCCAGCACGTTCTCTCGAGGTCTCGGTCCAGCCCATGTCTCCATATTCCTGGGTGTTATTACATGGTTCTCCTTTCAAGGGAAACATGAACTGGGTGGTAAACTGCCAGAGTCGTAGTCATTTCTCTTTTATAACAGAAACATAAAAGATCACATGCAGAATATGGTCACTTATGCATTGATGCACTCCTCAAATGGCCCTGTTGAAAAGAGAAAAAATAATATATGTAGGAGTCCATTCTTCATGAACTTGGTATCTTCCCTGCCATGGGAGATATTTTGGCCTTGTTGCCAAGAAAAAAAAAAAGTCCTCATTGGACTGTAGAAAACGGTAACTCCCCTGACAGGGAATTATGGGAAGGCCAGTCCTGATGAATGAAGAAGGACTAAATACACATACGTTTAAAATACCCACATGGTTTCTAACAATATAAAATAATTATAACAATGATTTTTTAAAGCTTTTTTTAATGTTTATTTTTGAGGGAGAGAGAGCAGGGGAGGGGCAGAGAGAGAGAGGGAGACACAGGATCTGAAGCAGCTCCAGGCTCTGAGCTGTCAGCACAGAGCCCCCATGCAGGGCTTGAATTCACGAGCAGTAAGATCATGATGTGAGCCAAGCCGGACGCTTAACCGACTGAGCCACCCAGGCGCCCCGCAACAATGAATTCTGATTAAGCTTTGAATTTGGCCACTTAGATATTCGATATTCTCCCCAGCTTCACTGACGTATAATTGATACAAAAAGCCGATCATTGTTACTTATACAATGTGATAGACTTGGGCTTATGCGCACACGCGTGAAGCCATCGCCACAGTATTGTAAACCTGACCGTGACCAGCAAGCCTCCTGTGACCGTGTGCATGGTCTGTCTCTGTGAGGGGGGCACCTTACACTCCCTCCACCACCTGAGAGCAGATGCTCTCAGTGCCCAGCATGGCACGTTACACGCAGGCCCCACACTGCACAGTAGACCCCTGGAATTAACCATTGGGCACAACTGGAACTTTCTATCCCTATTCCCTCTCCCCCGGCTCCTGGCAATGACCTTTCTACCCTCTGCTTCCACAAGTGTGGCTGTTTTGATACCTCGCATGGGTGACACCCTATAGTATTTGTCGTTCTATGTTTGGGCTATTTCATCGGGCATCATGTTCTCCGAGGAACTCTGAGACTTGGCTTTGGGGGGGTGTAAAATTCCCATGTGTGCAAACACCTGCTCCCTCTGTGTGTCAGGATCCAGACTCGGCATCAACCTGACGTGCCAATAATGTTGTGTAACAAGTAGCTGCAAGCATCAGTGGCTGACAATGGGGAGTGTGCCGTGGGTCTGCCTCCTGGGGTGGGGGTGAGAACCCGCTATGGGTGACAGGTGTCCAGGCAGGTGCCTGCGTGTTGGCTGGCTATTGGCTGACATGGCTGGAATGTTCCCAGGTGAGGGCAGATGAAGACAGATGGCCCTGCTCTCTGCCTTGTGCCCTGCAGCCTATCAGCCGGAGAGAGACAGAGGCAAGCCACGTTCAAGGAGTGGGGGAGTCAAACCCCTGTCCTCAGAGGACTTGCTCGGTTACTTGGCTTTGCGGCTGCTGGAAAGGGGAAGGGCTGGGCAGTCCGTCTCCTACCCTCGGCCTCTCTGATTCAGGAAATCAACCTGCCCACGTGCTGATGTGTACCAACCTGAACAAAGACTGTTACCTCTTCTTTTGTGCATAAAATCAAAACATAAATGAAAATAAATTTATGAGCTAACTACTACCCACTTCCCAGATTTTACAGTTTCAATATATACTTAACCTATTTTTCTGATTAATAAAACTATACACATACATTGTAGAACATTTGGAAAGTTTTTCAAAGTTTCTAAATATCTTAAATATGATAGTTATGCTGATAAACAAAAGATACTGTAAAATCGTTTCTGTGTGTAAGTTTTAACTTACATTGTACGTAAACACTACCCTTCAACAAAAAGAAAGGAATTATTTGCCTAGATTCTGCCAGATGCTCCTTCATATATATGAGTGCATAACGAAATGAGTCGTGTTCTATAATAAGCCTGAGTGTATGTATACGCCCTGGTTAAAAATTATTCTCAGGAAATCAAATCATCGCATTCCGTGGGAAGGTGAAACCACTTGGTACAATCACCGAGGCTGCCACGTGCACCGTAGACTGGTGGGGGGAGGGGGGGTCCTAATCACATAATCCAGTAACGCAGCTTTCGGGGACCAACTGCATAATTGACGCGTGAAAATGAACAGCGTCTCCTGTATGAAACCAGAACGAGAATCTGATCTTGTACTTGACAGAATTTTAAAGAGGTAGAACCTTTCTTGAGAAGTAGCCTAAGAGGTTAACACAATCATACTGGAGGAAAAGCAACAGAGCACGTTACCAACTTTTTGGCCTCATTGCCAACATTATTTTCCCAGTTTCGAGAAGGCTACATTTAACACCATACGTGCGACAATGATCACACTGGCTCTGATAATGATCGTCAAGCACTCTGCCCGACATGATGCCGTCGCAGTCATTGTTCCTTCCCCCAGCTGGAGAAGAGGCTCAGGGCGTTACGCACATGTGCCAAAGGTACACTGGGAAGTGAGATGCCATTGTGTTTTTTAGAGCCCACTCTGCGGTCCATTTTAATTCTCGCAGCTAAGACATAATTTACTTTTTAATTTCCATTTATCTAGTGGTGTCCTAATTGGGAAAAATAAACCCTCTGATTATTAACTAAGTTTGCAGAGAATATAAATTAAGTAATTTCTTTGGAGAGGAAAACCCATGCAGTGGACACACTCTGGGTGAGAGGAAGTCAGCCATGATGAGTTGTGAAATAACCTTTCATTTTCCATTTAGAATGCTGCTTGCTTTTATAGGCAGGAAGGTAGCTGGGGCTGCTTGAGGCGGGTGGCCTGTGCAGGGAACACATCCAAGTAATGTACATTGTGCGCGGCATAGATAAGTGTGCATATACATCATATATACTTAATGGATGCACCATTATATATATATATACTTATGGTATATATATATATATATTTATGGATGTACTTTATATCTGTATTAATTACATTGATGTATCTATGCGTCTATACTGCCCATATTTATGTATGTAATATACGTTATATGTGTGTATAAATATTTTGTAATACATGTATAAAGATATGATATATAACTATATGTTTTAAAACTTGATTGTAGTGATAGTTGTAAAGTTACTAAAGTTACTAAAAAATCATTTAATTGTACCCTTACAAGTATACCCCAATAAAGATGCCAATGAATTGTAAAAACCAGAAAACATAATTATATATAAATATGCAAATATTAGGTATTAAATCATATATTATTTGTAAATCCAAATATATGATATTACATATAAGCATACATGTTACATAATCATAGAATACATGTATATATTTAAATTTATGTCCTTTATCCACTACAGATTTATGGATTAAATACCTGAATTTTTCAATTTGGGTATCATTTGTGTGATGTTGACTGGACACACTTTTGTTTTAAGGTTGATTATTAAGACATAATAAACTTTATTAGAGGACTTCGCATCAAGTGAATATTAGTGCTTCAGACTGAAAAGTTCCTAGTTGTTTTTTTTTTTATAGCTTGACTCTAACTTGACTTATTGACCTCTTAAATCACTTATTTATTTATTTATAGCTTATTTATTTATTTTGAGAGAGAGAGAGAGAGAGAGAGAGAGCACACAAACAGGGGAGGGGCAGAGAGAGAGAGGGAGACAGAGAATCCCAAGCAGGCTCTACACTGTCAGTGCAGAGCCCGACACAGAGCTCAAACTTACTAACCGAGAGAGCAGGATGTGAGCTGAAATCAAGAGTCAGATTCTTAACCGGCTGAGCCACCCAGGCGCCTCTACATTTTTATTTATTATTCCAAATCCTCATACATTTTCCTTCCCTCCATGGGTGTTTACCTTTTGATCACCATTGATTTCTTGCTGCCTGTCTGGTAGAAACCGTGAGAGACAGGGCGGGGACAGGGCTTGGCCACCTGCTGGCCTTAGAGCAAGGACATTCTTTTTCCTCTCATGGTGTTTTTCTCTCTAGGGAATAATGAAGGCTGTCCTAGTAGGTCATTTTTAAGGACTATTTTCATTCTAATATTTTATAGTCGTAGGATTCTCGATTGCTTTTATTTGTTTATATTATTTATGCTTTTGTTCATTTCGAGAGGTAGCACAGCACAGGTGTTGAGGTCAGATCTGACTCACATGTTTGTTGGCCGCACAACATCGGGCAAGCTGCCTGTCGGTCCATTTCTTCATCTGGAAAGTGGAGATGGTAATAGTGGGTTTTGTATGAAGATGAAATGCGTTAATGCGTGGAAATCTCTCGGGGACAATGTTGGTTGTAAATGTTATATATACACCAGCTATAATTATGAATTATAACATAAGTATGTATTGAATATGATCTTTTTCATATATATATTAGACCTGGTTTTCAGGTTAATACTTTATTTTCAACTCTGTTCGTTATGTGGAGTTTTATTATAACAAAGCCGTGTTCCCGACCACGCGATACATAGCCCTTTTGCCGATTTGTTGGGCAATTTGGTTGAATGAAGTCCTCAATCACAGCTGAGGTAGAATAAGAGGTTTGGCCTCGTCAAGAGTCTTCTTTGGTCAGTCCCAGTCCCAGTGAGCTGTGCCAGTTCTGGGTCTGGACCCCCAGCCGCCCCGTGAGGCTGCCCTTCCGATCTCTCCTCCTGCCATGTGTCTAGGGCTGGCCTGAGCAGGCCTTCTAGAGTAGAAGGTATGGATGGAGCGGAACCTGGCTCCCAGTCCTTGTAAGCAGAGTTCGTCTGGGTCTACCCAATGTGAGTGGGAATAGCCAGACTGGAAGGCGTCCCAGCCCTGCCTGAGCTAGATCGTGGGCCCTTCAGTCAGGCACTAAGTGAGCACCTTGTTTCAACCCCCTGCACCTTGGGATGATGTAATACTGCATCATGGAGCCAAATAGGAAAGTCTAGAGTAGCAGAAAAAAAGAGCAAGTATGTCTATATAACCAGTGTGACTAACTGAATAATTCTGTGAGCTAATGAACACACAAGCAGAGACACACAAGTGTGTAAGGAGCATATGCAATGCAATGTTTTAAATGTTTTTTTTTTTAATTTATTTCTGAGAGAGAGAGAGAGAGAGAGAGAGAGCAGGAGAGGGTCAGAGAGAGAGGGAGACACAGAATCTGAAGCAGGCTCCAGGCTCTGAGCTAGCTGTCAGCACAGAGCCTGACACAGGGCCTGAACCCACGAACCATGAGATCATGACCTGAGCCAAAGTCGGACGCTTAACCGACTGAGCCACCCAGGCGCCCCAGGAGCATATGCAGTGTTTTATGCAGGAGAGTTAAAAACCAGACAGGTCTAGACAGTGTGTTAAGCATTCACAGAGTTGAACCTGACTTCATGTGTATGATTAGCTAAGAGGATTTAACACATGATTTAGCACAAAGATGTGCATGGATAGGAGCCCATGAAGCATGTTAAATTGCTATATTCTCTTTTGATATTTTAGAGCCTCAGATTCTCGGGAGAAACGCTACCCAGTTCCCGTTTTGGAAGGCACTTCAGGCCTGTTTTGGCAAAAGAAGGAGAGGGATATGAAGGCTCTTACTTGATTTTTCCAAAGGTTGTCATAGGTTTTGTGTTCATTCCAAGAAGGAGAGAAAAGACAAAGAAACACAGGAAAAAGGCTGATTGAATTAAAAATAACATGACTCATCAGCGAAATGTCTTCTTAGCCCACATCTTCTAACTGACTGATAAACTAAATCCCCCATTCGAGTGATTTCTGCAAAATGCTCACTGTAGCCTAATCTAGGTGGTAAGACTTCCCCTTCAGGGAAGGTGCATCTTAAGCAGCTCGACCATTTCGAGCCAGTCTTCTACTATTGGGATTATAGCTTTACAGAAACTCTATTTTCAAACAGAAATTCCACTTCTTGGTATCAAACAGTCAGTGAGGTTAGAATATGTTCTTTTTGACCATTTACAGTTGACTTCACCCAAGGAAAACTAAAAACAGAGAAAGAAGGATCACTTTCAAGTGCACATATAGCAATCACCAATAAAGGTGGTGATCTGGTTCACAAAACAAAATCTAGCAAACTTGAAAAAAGTAAAACCCTACAGATTTACATTCTCCGATTGTACTGTGATTAAGCTGGTTACCAAAAACAGAAAAATAGGAAAATCCCCCAATACTTGGAAATTAACAAAAGTACTTAAAAACAAACAAAAAAAAATCCGTGTTTCCATGTAGCAGCCTCCACGGAAATTAAAAGTGATTTTGAACTGAATGAAAATGAAAGCACAACATGTCAAAAATGTGAACTGAAGCTAAAGCAGTATTTAGAGGAAATAATAGCATTAAATATATACCATTAAATACTTATCTTGGAAAAGTAGAAAGGTGTCAAATTAAAAATGCAGTCTTTGGGGTACCTGGATGGCTCAGTCGGTTAAGCACCTGACTCTTGGTCTCGGCTTAAGTCATGATCTCTCCGCTTCCTGGGTTTGAACCCCATGCCAGGCTCTCTGCTCTGGCATGGAGCCTGCAGAGATCATCTCTCCCTCTCCTCTCTCTCTGCCCCTTCCCCACTTGTGCTGTCTGTCTCTCTCAAAATAAATACATACACGTAAAAATGCAATCTTGCATCTTAAGCAGCTTGAAAAAGAACCAAGGAAACACACAGCAATCAGTGCTGGTTGGTTCTGGCCCCGCCAAGTGGATGAGGTGGGCCCCACCCAGGGCTGCTGAGATGTAGCACGGAGGTCAGGGAGGCGTCCAAAGTTTCAATACTCACCTAATGTGTCTTTGTGGGAATGCGCAGTGGCTCCCTAGTGGATCTGAAGTGGCCCGAGGCCGCAGGGAGGGGGCTCCTTGCAGTGCTGATCTTGGTCATCAGGTTGTGCTGGGGCAGGGTTCCCACCCCTGGGCACAGGACCTGGAAGAACATTCCACTGAACACGATGTACGGAAGTCCAGTCAGCACACAAGATGCTCAGCATCTCAGACATAACGAACATGAACTAAAAGCATGATAAGAAACCCCATCCCCGTATTAGAGCGGCTGCAGTGGAAAACAATAGCCCTTGTCGGTATGTTTGAAAAAATGATTCTCAGTTAGTTGTAAGCCCATTGCTCAGTCTCCAGAGACTTCAGATGAGTATCTTTGCACATCTTGACCAGGATGCTAGAGGTTTCTGCTGGGGAGAGGTTTCACTCACATCTGTTTTGTTTTGTTTTTGTTTTTGTTTTGGTCCTTATTTCCTCTATTTCTGCTACCACCTTCACTGTATCCTTTCTTTTCATATCACAAAATTTACCTTTATCCCCAAAATACCGATTTCGGGAAGAGGTTTTTTTTTTTCTTTCAGTTTCACTCAAGCTTAGTATTCATTAATTTTCCTGAAGAGACCTCTTTTACAACCCACACTTCCTTTTAAAATAGTATTCCACAGCAATAATATAATTGATTTGTAAATTAATAAATGTAGTGTGAAGATGATAGAAGACCCAGAAAAAAAAAACATTACTTCCTCTGCATTTAGAATCCCCAACCTTCCAGGGGCACCTAGGTGGCTCAGTTGGTTAAGCTTCTGACTTTGGCTCCATCATGGTCTCATGGTTTGTGGGTTCGAGCCCCATGTCAGGTTCTATGCTGACAGCTGACAGTCTGGAACCTGCTTTGGATTCTGTGTCTCCCTCTCTCTTTTCCTCTCCCCTGCGCACTCTCTATCTCTCTCTCTCAAAAATAAATAAACATTAAAAAATTAAAAAAAAATCCCCAACCTTCCAGACGTCAAACCTCTGTCTTGCACCTGTGTGATTTTGCTTTGAAAGATTTAGTAAGCCATCTTTATTATCAGACAGAGGCTGAATCTGTGGGTATTTCTGAGAAAATCACCTGAGGACTCTCCAAAACTGAGAGAACTTCACCTTCCAAGAGAATACGTGGGTGAGAGACAGCATGGCAAGTTTCCCAAGGTGGGACTTTTGAAGACAGAGCACTCTTTCCTTTAGGTGGTGGTTCTTTGTTCCTAATCTGGTAGCTACTCCATACCCTGAAATGATCTGTCTGTCATCATCCATATTAGTATTTACTATTTAAAATTTGGACCTTGCCTTAGGGCGCCTGGTGGCTCCATCAGTTGAGTATTGGACTCAATTGATTTCGGCTCAGGTCATGATGCCATGGTCCTGAGATCAAGTCCTGCACTGACAGTGCATGCCTCTTTGGGAGTCTCTCTCTCACTCTCTTTCTCCCTTTGCCCTCTTCCCCAGCTCGTGCTCTCTCTCTCTCTCTCTCTCTCTCAAAAGAAATAACCTTTTAAAAAGTAATAAAAATTTTAAAAACTTTGGACCCTCTAAATACTTGGCATGCTTTATTATTATGTTTTCCATCACTGGTTAGCTTTCGTAAGTGATAAAATAAATGTGGGTCATAGATCATAATTCTGGGTGAATTTCTCTGAATTATTTCCCTTATATGGATTTTTAGAAGTAGCATCAAAAACTAGAACAGGGAGTAAATTATTCTACCTGTTTATCGAGTGAGATGTGGTGATTTCTGGGAGGGTGTCTATTTTAGGGAATATCTCAGGTTAGGTAAATTTCATGGGCTCACTGCCATCGACATTGGGTGGGAAGTGGAGACCGTTCACACCATTGAATTTAGCTTATTTAGTCTTGCTGTTCCAGTTGGGATAAGCAAAGCCCTGTGACAGCGGATATGTAAATGAGCAACACAGGGATTCTGACCACATCGCAAGGGCAGGTGGCCGGTTAGTTAGGTAGAATGTCATACTTCAGGGCCGGGCCTGGATGCATCACTGTGGTAACACAGCACTGGGGGGGTCACTTAGCTTCCGAGGTTCTGTCTGGAGTACACACTCCACCGTTGCCACCATAGTCAGGCACGTCTGAGGGATCAGACAGTGGCGAGGAGGCTGAAGGGTCTCCAAATGAGGTGGCATCGTGTTCAAGGCCGCCATCATGGCCAACGGTCTGGAGTTTGGCAAGTGGGCATATGTTTGTGTGACAAGATGTTCATTATGCAATTATTTAAATATTGTGTTTGGTTTAATAATTGAATAATGTGATAGGAAAGCATATACACACACACACGTTTTCCACTTCAGGAGCTGCGTGACTTTGAGGTTTTTCTAGACTTCATTTGTTTATTATTTTTTTTAACATTTCTTCAGTTTTGAGAGACAGAGCATGAGTGGAGGAGGGGCAGAGAGAGGAGACAAAGAATCTGAAGGAGGCTCCAGGCTCCGAGCTGTCAGCACAGAACCCGATGTGGGGCTAGAACCCACGAACCGTGAGATCACACACGGCCTGAGCCAAAACTGGACACTTAACAGACTGAACCATCCAGGAGCCCCTAGATTTTATTTTTTCAGGCAGTTTTAGGTTCACAGCAAAGGTACACAGGAACATACAGAGATTTCTCGTGTGCCCTCTGTGCTCCCCCCAGAGGCTCCCCCATTATCAAATGTCCTCCACCTGACGGTACATTTGTTACAATTGATAGGCCCACGCTGATGTGTCATCATAACCCCAAGATCCTAGTGCATCATAGGGCACACTCCTGATGCTGTGCCTTCTGGGGGTTTTGACAGATGTGTAAGGACATGCGTCCACCACTGTATTGTCCCACAGAGCAGTTCCGCTGCCGGAGAGACCCTGTGCCCCGCCTGCTCACCCCTCCGTTGACACGTATGTTGTAAAGATATGTTTCCTTTCATGTAGGTGACTGCGTTTTTCCTAATCCAAGAAATATATACACATATTAGTATATGCAACATTAAAACAAGATATCATATATACATATGGGAACTATGACAGACTATGGTCCAGTCTAAACCATATCCTCTTTGATCTTTGCTTTTCTAAATGCATGAACAGAAATTACAGGTAAGAAATTGTGCCTATATCGTTTAGCCTGGATTATAAAAATGAACTAATAATTACTTAGGAGCTTTGCTCTTTGAGACAATTGCCATGGTGACGTATGACAGTAATAAGCTCTAACTTACTTTTAACCGAGATCGAAAGTTAGGCTTGTTTGTAATGTTATGTATGAAATCAATAAGAAATTGGCCTGATGGTCAGGAAGGCATCTGTATCTCGGTAAGTTAATAAACTGACATGATTTCTTTCGTGGAGGGTAATTTTCTGTGCCATGAAACTCATGCTTGTTCTATGAAATCATGAAATTCTCCTCCAAAGTTCTCCATTTCTTTTCGGATGTTTTAATTAGCGATATCTATCAACATGTACGTTTGCGAAAGAAGGAAGCCCAGAATGCCTGGGGAAGGTCATTCTCCTTGATCGTTGGCCAAGTTCCCTGGAGGAGGAAGCGATGGGAGCCGTTACATGGCGCACAGTGTTAGTCTATGGAGGAGGCCGACGCGGCGATCAACATTAGCTGGTTAAATTCGCACAGTCGACGGCCACAATTTTGTCTTTACAAAGATACATTGAGCAGCAGTGCCCTTTAGGGGTTACAGAGAGCAGAACTGAGCTACTAAAAATGGAAATTTATTCCTCAACATATTGCTGCTTAAATGGGGAATATTCTGATGTCTCTGAGGCTCCTCTGGATAATTTTATCAGTTTATGACCCTAATACTTCAAGGCCATGAAATAGCTTTTCCTTTTTTTCTTCTTCTTTAGAGAAAGTTAGGGTATGTCATCTTTTCCACGAGTGCTGTTTCTCTATGTCCTCCAAGGTTTCGTCCCTGGATCTAATTAAAAATATGCCACTTTATTTGGCAAAATGGCAGGGCCAGCCTTATAATACATAAGGAAGCCACATAAAAATAAAACATGATAAGTAAGTCACCAAAGATGTTTATGGAATTTTCTGTACTGACTTTTTCTGTAATGCAAGTATATTTATATGGCGTTTTTGGCGCTGCTCTGGTCTCTTGTGTATTAAATGGTTCCAACAATGTTTGATGAAATAAGCCAACGGCTGCAGGAGCAAAATTACTACAGTGGCAGCATATTCACAGTAATATAAAAAGAATTCACCATCCGCTAGCAGGGGCCATAATGCTGAGCCCTGTTAATTTGCTTTACCCTTGGGCTGAAAAATGCATTTAGGTCATGAAAAGCATATGATCTCATGTATGGGCCATTTAATAATTTTTTAAATTGATCACAACTCTTAAATTTCCTTCATACCTACATCTTTATTCAAAGTACCTTTTTTTTAATGGAGTCTTTTTGCTGTGTTGCAAAGTTTCTGTAGCAAAGAGCATTTTGTTTAGCAAAGTATGTCTGAATATTCCTTTATATTTTTTTTGAACAGGAATGGAAATACACTATGTCTAACTTGATCTTCCCATTAACTTACAAATCACATTAGTTTCTTTGTAACGTTAATTAACACACCTTTAATGACTAAGCTACTAATTATGTTCAAAAAGGGCTAGCTTCTGTAGTAGTGCAGACGTAGATATTTGTGTGGAGATCCTAAGAGGTAGTTTTAAGAAGACTAGAGAAATTCGAATCTCCCTTTAACCAGACATTTCTCTTCAAAAACTCGAACATGTGTCAATCATGCTTATAGCTGATCTCTGAAGGTGGAAGTGAATTCTGTTTGACTTACATAAGGCTTAAGAAGTCCTGATTCACAAGAAGACCCGCGAAATCATTATGTGAACAAGGACAAGACAGTGTCCGTGAACTTCTCGAAGCATGGCCCTTCCCAATAGAGGCAGTATCGGGAGACTGGGCCCCATCCATTATTGTCACAGAGATATCCAAAATACAATTTCCATTTGTAACTCACTCAATCTCTGTCCCACTCTCCTCTCCTCATTTCTCTGTAAGCTCAGGACCACCACAGCATTCAGAATAAGTAAATTGTTTTCTGACTCCGTTCTCTGGTAGCTGTTCCTCAGTGTATCAAGGTCATCAGCCAGAAATTCTTCAAAATCAGCCTGCATGGTGGACACAGAAGGGCAAGCCTGGGTTCACCCGAAAGCTGAGATAGCACACACGGTCTGGTGGATCTTATCCACTTCTCATTTATCTTAATTCATCGTTGAATTGCAGGAAAATGCTAATGGTTGTTGAATCAAAGCAAAAAACCCAACCAAGGGTCACTTCCGTGCAGAGAGTCCATGACTGTTCAGAGCACAAAATACTACTTTTGCCCTCCTCGTGTGTTGCCATTTTCTTCGATCAAGATTTCTTGAGTGCTTGTGCTCCTGTTTGCTACTTCTGAAGAAGACTTTTCCCGTCAGTGAGTTTATTTATGCCAGGAAATGCTCAGTAGGCAGCTCATCCACCGTCTTCTTCCATCTGGGGGCTTCCAGGGCCCCTGTGTTCTGGGCCTGGAGTAGAGCGGGGACACAGTCCCTGATCAAAGAAGGCAATTCCTTGATACTTCATGGGGCCGGCTCCGTTTCCTTTGTTACTATGGTAAGAAAGTTGACAGATGAGATCAAGCAGAATAAAATTCTGTGGGTGCACAGGTCAACTAAAGACTCTTCTTTTTATAGTCAAATAGTTGGAGAAATATTTTCGTGATCTGTTTTAAGGATCTGGGTAAGAACTTGTTCTGTGCCTCAGAGGCACCATGGGATTTTAAATATATGTTATCTTGGTCAAATCGAGGAATTCATTGGGGCGGCCCCGGAGCTTTATCAGGTGCCTGTCTTGCCGGGTGGCACCTTGCCTCCAATGGAAGGAACTCATCAGAAAGGATCCTGTATTCCTGCTGCCGATGCCTGCATCCATCTCCTGTTTGCTCCAGTTTGAGTGTTTGCAGAGAGAATTACAGCTGTCCTGCTGATTGAGTCCCACTCCTTCTTCTCACCCTACCAGGACCCAGAGGTTGGTTGGACTGGGGAGCATGGGCCCAGCAACCCCACCAGTAAGGACTGAAGACAAACTTGGCTTGGACTATGGACACCATGACTCTAGAACACAGGAATTCCAAATGGCAGGTCTCACGTGCCTATGTTGGTCCAGCTGGTGAGTAAATGACAACAGCAAGATTCTAGCCTTACATCCCTTCAAAATCCATGTTCCCTTCTCTCTGTTGCCTTGGTCGGAACAAAATTGGGCCCGTGGAAGAGTCATTCCTTGGTCACGTTACCTTTCCTCAGATCAACAGAAAGAGTTTTATTTGGCTATGGAGATAACTGAATCCAGAGACGATGACAAAGTTTTGGGAAGTAAGGTCTATCACCTGTGTAATTCAATCTCTTATTGCTTCCACCACCCGACACCCTGATTTCATACATACACACATAAGTGTGTGTATATACATATATGGGTTACGTGTTTACACAAAGGATGACTGTCCAGAGAATGATGGCTGTGACATGGTCACAGCTTGGATGGGAAGAAAGCCCACCATGGAATTTGCTTTGAAATGACTGAGGTGAGCCTGACTAGCAGCTTGCACATTAGGGGTAGTTAGCTCATTTTGGCTTCGTTAGCCCGTTGGTCTCTACCCACTGATGGTCTCCCACAATTCCATCGGTGAGTCATAGGAATGGGTCACCAGGCAGAATTGTTGCAGTTGACCTTGCAGCCCTTTGGCATACAGGCCTCTGTCCTTTATCAGAAACTGCTGAGTGAGTGGGAGGCATCGTGGGCCCCTTGTGGGGTTCACAGGTGACAGGTAGAGCTTGTGGAGATTGGGTGGGAGTGGCACCTGAGGTAGGCAGAGACTGCCGGGAAAGAAACTGAATCAAATCCAGACTGACGGTAAAAGCCAGTACGCTGGTCAAAGAGTGGAAGCCAGACTCCTTCTACAGCTTTGGAGCCATTTTGATATCCATGAAGAATGTTAAATCCTGCCATACTTCATTATTTTTTTAAAGAAATGAGTCATATGATATGTTACAATATATTACAGGATAAGTAAGTATGCAAAGTTTTAACATGAGTTATAGATCAATATTATGAGAATTCTTATGGTTATGGAGTCTAGGAGTAAAAAAAAAAATGAAACTTGAGTGGGACCTTGAGAGAAAGAATTTTTGTCATTGTGGTTTTGGAGGAAGATGTCAGAGCTGGGAGAAAGGGAGCGTGTAAAGTCAGTGAGCCCAGGCTCCCTTTCGTTTTTTCCAATCATACAGACACATTCACCACTGTTCCTCGAATTGCAATCATGTGGTTCCCACATGGCCAAGTCTTTGGTTTCACTCATCTAAATGGCATTGCCAACTTTCCTCTGCTTTAGATTCGCGAAGGCTTTTGTGAAGGATGAAACTCAACTGTGTGTGGCCCTTCCAAAGATTCTGCCCTCCTCCCATTCCTTGCCCAAGTTTGTTGAATCTTTTCAAGCATTTCTTTCCTTTTTTTTTCTTTTTTTTACAATTTAAGTTTATTTATCTATTTTTGAGAGACAGAGTAGAGAGAGAGAGAGAGAGACAGAGAGAGAGAGAGAATCTCAAGCAGGCTCCACACTGTCAGCACAGCACCCAATACAGGGCTTGATCTCACAAACAGTGAGATCATGACCTGAGCTGAAATCAAGAGTCAGACTCTTAACCGACTGGGCCACCCAAGTGCCCCTCTAAAGTGATTCTTAATAGCATGAGGCTATTCTTTTTTTCCCTCACATCTTTCTTGTTTATAGATACATGACTGATAACATGAGACAATTCTTTACCCAGATTTGCTAATAGGGAACTGCCCATCCCCTCCAGGTCAACATACCATGAATTTGAAGCAGATGCTGCTTCTCATTCTCTAGTGCCATTTACATTTAGCTAATTTTTTTCAAGCACTTCGATCATTGCTTTACAACCAAAGCTGGATTTCACTGACAATTTCAACATACTTTTCTGTAGCCCTGAAAATATGTGATGTATTATTTCAGTGGTTTTCTGATAAATGCTTTAACAGTTGGCTCCGAGACAAAAAAGCACATTTGACACGTGTACCTAGATTTATTATAAATCGTACTTACATAAAGGAGGTGTGGCACACAACTCACACATATGCAATAAATGTTATTATAAATTCCACCCAGCAAATTGGTTCTCCCACAGACAGCTTTCACTGATTTTTGCCAAACTCTTGTATCTGTAGGCAAGCTGATTGTGCCCAACATGTAGGCATGATTGTGGCATGAATGTTGGTTTATCAAAGTCGAACAGAAATATGCCAGGACTTCACTATTTCACCAAGTAACTGAGTTCTCTGACTTCTCGGATAACAGTTGTATAATAGCAGAAGGAAATCCCATGAAGAGCTTCACTCTTCACAAATTAATAGCTGCAGACATGACACACTTTTAAATTTAATCTGCGTTATTAACATTTTCCATCATTTTACTAAGTCTATATCATCCACCCAACATTAAATCAAGACCTGATCGCTGGTGTGGGCCCGTCCTCATGGCTTTCAAGCTACCGACATGCAGTCACTGATTGCCAGGTTGGGAAGAAACCCATAGCCGGATGTGTGGCATTCCTGCCGTAGAGATATAATAAATAAAAATCACCTGTGAATGTAGATAACAGCAACATAATTAGGAACGACACATTTTGAGTCTAGATTACCTTGGTTTTTAATGTAACTTCTTTAATAATAAGTTCATGCAATTTGCTTTCTCATAATGTCTGTGTTTGACAAGCAGCCTGCAATATTCCTGAAAATCTAGCAATCAGCCCACACCATGTGGAACAACCTTGCTCCAGCAGACACTGTGTTCAATTTCAGAGCAAGAAGGACCACCTGTGGCTCACTCCCATGTATGTGAATGGTGCTTTATCTGTTTCCTTCAGCTCATGCCCTGTGATTCACTTCTGTTCCCCTTACTTCCCAGTTTACTGTTTGTTAAGCCTTTCCAAAGTATGTCTAAGACACCAGGACATTTAAAAAATATACAAGGAGAAAGTAAGATTCCTTCTTTCAGACTTGGATTGTGATCTCAGAATAGGAGACAGACAATTACCAACCAGGGATCTACCCGGCTCAAAAGGTGAAGGCCTGCAGGGGCCTTGGCAGAGCCAGAGAATTCACGGGGAGCCTTGCAGAGGTGAGGCTTGACTTGAAGGTGAGCTGGGACTTCCTGAGCAGACACAGTGGGAGGCACACCACTTATTTTGTGCAACAAATACTTATGGAGAGCTCATGCATTCCCCATTCAGGAAGAAATTTCCTAAACACTTTACAAATATTAACTCATTTAGGGCCTGTAACAACCCCGTGAGGCAGGGACTCAACAGGCAAGGAAACAAAGGCACCCATGGGTCAGTAACTTGCCAAGTCAGGAGCACAGGCAGAATGTGAGGCTAGGCAACATGATTCTACCGTGTGTGCTCCCGGCCACCGCGTAGCCTTCCTCTGCCATTATGAGAGCATGTGCCCACCTGCATTTCTGTGGATAGGGCTGCAGCGTGGGCCACGTGGAAGAGAACGGGGATAACCAGGCTGGAGATGCAGGAGGGCGCCATGACGCGGAGGTCCTGGTAGCCACGGGAAATTCCTGCATTGTGTTCCACGGGATAGAAAACTCTTGAATGACCTTTGAAGAGCAGTACAACGGATTTCGAGTTTCACTGTCAGTGCAAGAGCTTGTTTTCAAAACATACAAAATGGAGACGGTTTTAGATGTGTTTTGGCATCCAAGGGTTGACCATAGCAAACTGCCGGATGTAAGTTGGAAGAAGAATGAGGATCAGCCAGTGAGCACTTGGATGTTCTAAGGTGAGAGACGGGTGCTTCAACCTCACAGCTTTTTAAAATCATTAAGTAATGTTTAGTATCCACAAAACAGGATGTCCATTGTGCATGGAAGTCCTAACCCCATAACATCATGAATGCCTGAACCTGGCACATCACCAGTGTGGTTACTAGTCTCTGGGCATTTCCGCCCCAGTCCCACCCCATTCTCTGCCCCCCCATGCCCTGTGCCCCCATTGGGGTAACCGCTTATCTGAATTCTGTGTTGACTAGTCAGTCCTCTTTCATAGTTTTCTTGCATGGGTGTGGCTCACCGAGACCTTGTTTGATTATATTATGCCACTGAGGCATATAAACACACTTCTTACTGTGTGCTGTTGTCTCCAGAAACTTTACGTGCTATTGAACATTGTCTTCCCAGACCCAGCCGTGTTTGTAGCGATTAATTCCTTTGCTCTGCTGCGTAAAATGGACTAGTAGAAATATTTACTGCAACTCATATACAGTCCTTGCTGAGAGCACCTACTTTGTTTCCAACCATTTCTTCTTGTATAAGCTGCACAGCTCCGACCCTTCTCGGAAATTCTCCAGGTTCACCTGTGCAAAGCGTCCCGTGATGCGCATGTCCCGAGGAGTGCAGTCCCTCTAGGCTATGTAATCACGCAACTTCACCAGATAAGGTCAAATTGTTTCCTGAACGAGTCTTCTCAATTTGAATTCTTACCACCCTGGCACTAGAGTTTGATTGATCCATTTCCTCACCAGTAATTTGTATTATCATATTTCTGTTTTTTTATTTTTATTTTTTAATGTTTTTTTTTAATTTATTTCTGAGAAAGAGACAGGGTGAGCAGAGGAGGGTCAGAGAGAGAGGGAGATACAGAATCTGAAGCAGGCTCCAGGCTCTGAGCTAGCCATCAGCACAGCGTCCGACACATGGCTCGAACCCACAAACCATGTGATCATGACCTGAGCTGAAGTCAGACGCTTAACCAACTGAGCCACACAGGCGCCCCTGTATTATCATATTTCTTAAATATTGCCAATTCGGTGAGTGTGAAATGGAATTTCTTTTGAATTGCAATTTGCACACACTTGATTTCTGCATAGTTCAGGCTCCTCCACCCGTTAGCAGAGGGTCTGAGCTGCCGCTTCTCCTGGAAATAGGTTGTTCATCCACTTTCATTCATCAGTGAAATCCTTTGCCTGCTGCCTCTGGGCTTGTGGTCTGTCTTTGCATTTCCCTCATGGTACTTCCTCATTAGTATAAAATAGGCCAGTCCTTCATGTATTCCTTTAATTAACAAGCATTTATTTCTGCTTGCTATATTCCAGGTGCCGTTGTGGGTGCTGGAGAGAAAAGATTGAACAAAGGAGTCTAAAGTGTATGTGCTCTTGAGGCTGACATTCTTGTGACTCCAGGGTTTGGGAATGAAAGGTTGACAATCCGAAGATCTATGGGGAGAAAGGCCAACACTCATTGCTTATTTGTGGTGGGTAAGCCTAACTTCTGGTGGTTTGGGTTCCTCGCATGTGTGATCGTTCTTAACGTTGAGCTCCATCTGCTTGCTTTTAATCAGTGTGAATGTGGGCTATGGATGGAGAAGGCTTTCCCCGGGAGATAACTTGTGGCTCCTTCTGCAGAAGCCAAGGCTGCCTGTGAATTGAGACTGCGTTAGTTCCTATATTGACACCTCTTGGTGCCCCATTTGACCTCCTGTCCACACCCTCCATCTGGTCCTCCCCACAGCCACCAGCTCTTTGCCTGTGTAACAGCCCCTCTTCTTGGATGCACAACGGGACAGCCTCTGCTCCGAGGTTTCTTGGGACCAACGTGTGGTCTCAAGTGTGCACTTGTCTGGAAGTGCACATGATTTAACAGCCCCTGAATGCAATCTTGACCGCTGGGAGACAGGATCCAGCAGATCAGTTCTTCCCTTTTCTGTCTTGTGGGTGGAAAATGCCAACCCATGCTCCCCTTGTCTCCTCAGTGTGTCCGGGGTTGGGCGTTCAGTGATAGTGCTGAACCAGTGAAGACACACAGGAGGGAATCCCGTGGAGTGATGTACTCCTGAGATGTATTTGTTGGTTTATTTGAATGAATGAAAACTATGTGGATCCACTTGTGTTTGAGACTCCACGGGGACTTGTTGACCAAATTACTCTGAATTTGAATCAGTCTGGACTCCCATGTATTGAGGGATGTTTTTGACAGAAATTTGAGTTACCTACTGCTGGCTATTTGATTTCTCGCTACCCATTGGTTGTGAATTAAAATGCTTTGTTTATTTCCAATCACACCGGAAATGTCATTCTACTGACATGATTCCTTTAAACCCAGATCTGATCAAATATTAAGTTAGTGAAAATCTGTACCGAACATTTTTTAACAGTTGTGCAGTCAAAATCATTTTTCTAATTATTTCAATTTCCAACAACTTATTCATTATTATCCAGATGTAACCTCTATTTGGGCATGGTACAAAAAGATACGGCCATCAATTACAGAAGTGCCCAAGAAAGCATTATCGGCTGTAGCATTTGGCCACACGCAGGAAAAGCCCGTAATCAAAATCCTCTACTGGACTAATGGATTCATTCTTATCAAGTTTGTAGATAAACTTTATGACCACAACAACTTTCTGTTTATCTCCTCTATTATATTTCGTTCTGCTATATTTATGAGTGACATTTGAATAGCTGAGGATTTTCTTTGAAATTATTTTTCCATTAAGATCAGCCATCATTTGCAAACTTGTGAATTCGTTAAAACCTATTTCGAATGTGAGTGGAGATATTAATGGAAAGACACTGTCAGGCTTTGAGTATGATTGAATCTGAGTGCTTCCAAACTCCTTTTGAGAATTTGCAGTGAAATATATTTCAGTTAGTTTCAGATTCAAATTCTAATCTAAATTAAAATGCCAACTATTATTTTTACTTCTACAGGGTTAAAGTATTTACATAAAAAATATAGACAATCAAGAGGAAAAGTCATTTATCTTTTTAAGACTCGGCATAAAAGGACATACAATTTTTAAAAAATATAACCACTGTATTTCATAGATTTTATTGGTTAAGTGAATAATAAAATTGTGGAGGTATTTTGTTAAAATACAAATACATTTATTTTGTTTAAAAATATTACCTTTCCAGGGCACCTGGGTGGCTCAGTCGGTTGAATGTCCGACTTCGGCTCAGGTCATGATCTCACTGCTTGTGGGTTCGAGCCCTGTGTCGGGCTCTGTGATGACAGCTCAGAGCCTGGAGCCTGCTTCAGATTCTGTGTCTCCCTCCCTCTCTCTGCCCCTCCCCCACCCGCAGTCTATCTCTCTCTCAAAAATGAATACATGCTAAAAAATTTTTTTAATTTTAAAAATTACCTTTCCTCTTTTATTGCTTATAAAAGTGGCACAGTGTGTAGCTGAAAATAAAGATTATGTTTGAATAAATGTTCAACTAATTTGTTATTTGTTTGTTAAAATACATATTTGATGGCTTGGTAGTAGTGACAAAACTTTGTTAAATTTTTCTTAGTACATTAAGTTTCATATTTACAGAACTGGTATAATTTTATTTATTTATTTTTTAAATGTTTTATTTATTTCTAGCAGAGAGAGAGAGACAGCGTGAGCAGGGGAGGGTCAGAGAGAGAGGGAGTCACAGACTGAAACAGGCTCCAGGCTCTGAGCTGGCAGTCAGCACAGAGCCCGACGCGGGGCTCGAACCCACGAACCGCGAGATCATGACCTAAGCGAAAGTCGGACGCTTAACCGACTAAGCCACCCAGGCGCCCCAGAACTGGTATAATTTTAATTCACCTTGTAGAACAAGATTACCAGTACATGGCATTTTAAAAGTGCATTCTTAAAGTAAATGAACATATCATGGCACTTTCTAAATATACCTCAGTGCAAACAATCATGTTCTAAAATTAAAACTTATCTGTTTGTATAAACCCATTTATCAGAGATGATTGAGTTTGCTAAAATACCTCCAGGTATGCAGATAGTAGGGTTAAGTTCTGTTATATACTTTATGGAGAAACGCCCTTTTTTTTTTGTAATGGGTTTCTCCCTATTTTTAGCAAACCCCAAATATACGTTTAATAGATGTAACTAATTAAATGTCATGGATGGGGTCACATGACAAGTCATAGAAGCCAGAGATTCCCTTCACAGGATCCCAGGGTTGAAAGTCTAATGTGCGACAGAGGTTTCATTAAAGGAAGCGATTACAGGGAATACCTTTCAGTCAATGAGATGGTATGATGAGCAGTGGATTCAATTTCTTTTAATCAACGGACCTTTTTTTATTACCTTTACTAAGAGATATTCATGGGATCCATATAGGATATTCTTCACCAGGCTCAGGGTCACTGTTTCTCACTCACTCATATTTCCTCATGATACCTACTTTCATTCCTTTTAGAATATGCTTTTTGCTTTGTTTGTTGTTGTCCACAATTTTTGTCTCTGAAGATTTGGTTGCACACTGCGTTTTAAGGAATTCACGGAAAACCAACTGTGGGACAGGAAATGGAGGAGCACCGGGCTTACAGTCCAGTCTGGTTGCTCTAAACTTTCGTGACCATGACGTCTCATGGAGAAAGCAAAAGACCAGCCCAAGTATAATACGACACGGGCCCTCCTATAGCAGAGTTTGAATTTCCTTTCTTTGGAAATGATTTACATACGCTGCTGGAAAAGGATGGCTGGTGATCTGTGGGCGGTCAGGAGGCCTTCAACGGAAGGCATGCCTTGTCACATTGTGTCAGCCTTTGTCAGATAGGAAAGGGGACACCACAAGGAATACCAGGAAGGCTTGGCTCTCACATATCTCCGTCTCCCAGATCCAAAAGACTATATTTCTTCGAGGTCTTTTGATAACGCAGCCATGACTTTTCTTTGCAAAAGCTCAAGTTACAAGGAAGAATAGGATACTATTCATTCGTTCTTTAAACCATTATTAAGTTGATGTCTTTTAAGAATGATGTCTCTTGGGGCACCTGAATGGGTCAGTCGGTTAAGCGTCGGACTTCGGCTCAGGTCATGATCTCGCAATCCGTTGAGTTCCATCCTGGCATCAGGCTCTGTACTGACTTCTCAGAGCCTGGAGCCTGCTTCAGATCCTGTGTCTCCCTCTCTGCCCCTCGCTGGCTCGTGCCCTCTCTTTCTCTCTCTCTCTCAAAAATCGATAAACATTAAAAAGATTTAAAAGAATGGTGTCTTTTAAGAATCTTAGGACAAGCAGACAACTAAAATGACAATTATATACAAAGTGATAAAGTGAATATTCACTCATTTCTGATCGAAATACATAAAATGTCACGGATATACACATTCTGGGATTCAGTAAGGATATTTAACATAATAATAAAATAAAACAATATTTGTAGGTAGAATAAGAAGCACACATCTCAGTGTGGACTCCTATCAAGGCTGCGTGGGTGTGCAGCACCGCTCTGGAATTGACTTGCTCTTTGACCTTGAGCATGTGTTATGGATGGAATGTTTGTGTTCCCCCAGATTGAGAGGTTGGTACCCATAACCCCCAGAGAAGGTGCTAGGAAGTGGGGCCTTTGGGAGTGCTGAGGTCAGAAGGGTGCAGCCCCCACGATAGGATTAGCGTCCTGTAAGCAAGTCCCCAGGGAGCCCTCTCGCCCCTTCCCCAGGTGAGGACACAGAGAGAAGACATCGTCTATGAACAGGAAGTGGCTTCTCACCAGATAGCAAATCTGCCGGTGCCTGGACCTTGGACTTTCCAGCCTCCAGAGCTGCATGGAGTAAAGTCCTATTGTTTGACCCGCCCATCTCTGGTGTGGTGTTAGAGCAGCTGCCATGGGGTGAGAAAGCACATTAGCTGACATTGTCCCCTTGTGAGACACGGAGGGTGATAATGGGAGACGTGCCCTCCTCACACACCACAGGCGCACGGCCGCAAGAGTCATCGACGTAAATACGTGGTGCTTCAGCCACCCATAAGCCCTTGGCATTCTTCGTAATGGCACATGTGATGACTCTCACTTCCTTATCCTCCGGAACGCCTGAAGTGCACCATCGTCCTTGCCTGGTGGGACCTCCATGCAGGCATGTCCAGCTGCTTCCGCGCTGGGGCTGGTTTACGAGAGCCGGGGAAGAGCAGGGAGGAAGGAACGGAAGAAACTGCACGACTCTTGGGTTTGATCGCAAGTTGGCAGAGTTACGGAACAACGGACGCAGCAGACGCAAGGGAGCAGACTTGCCTGCTAGCCGCGTGGCAAGATCGTGCAAGCGATTTAGCACCAAGTTGTAAGAAATGATCATCTTAAGTGTTCTCCCTTAGCACTGGGCAGACAGAGTGAATTATACAGTCATTTCTAGGGCATTCCAAATAACTTCTCTGAAGCTGCACCTCATTAAAAATTCCAACGCAGAGTCATTTAGATTCAGCACTAATCCTCATGTGTGTATTGTTTTGAAATTTTCTCTAGCCATTATTTAAAATTCCTTTTGAAGTCACTGCCACTCCAAACCCTGAAAAGGACGATGCTAAGAAATTGTGTTTTATAAAAACTTCAACCAGGAAAACATGTGTGGGACAATGGATTTCATAATTCTGAAGAGAGAAAAACAGGTGTGGCATATCAAACGAACTTAAAATATGAAAGCTCGGATAAGAGTGGGGTTTTGATACATTCTATTGAAGAGTGATCAGAAAAGGGCATTACAAGCATCCTCCCCCACCTTATTCATTCATAAAGCAAAACGAAAGCAAAATACCCGTGCAGGTAGATAGTTCTGACACTAGAATTATAAACAGGACTATGTGACAGCAAAGCCCGGCCACAGCCGTCAGTTCACAGATGTGCACGCTCTTCTCAAAGATGATATTTAAATGCGTTTTAGTTAATGGGCGATGGGAGCCCCGGAGAGGTTTGCCATGAAGTGTGACTCCTCTTCCATTGTCTCCCTCCCTCCCTCTCTTTCCCTCTATCTCTCCCTCTCTCCTTTCTCTCTCTCACACATTCTTAGGGTGAGAGAATCGATCATCCAAGTGTGAAATAGGGCCATAGTAGTGGAAAACTGAATGTTTACATCAGAAAGATACTCTGTCACCAGAACCAGTCCCCGACTCTTCTGTCTTCGGTTCCTAGCAGGATCTGGCGGAATCCAAACACGATCAGGCCTGACAACGTGTGTCCCTCCTGTGTGAACTATTGACGGGAAACACCTGGGACCTTTACTGCCATCTTCACGCTCACCCCCAGACAAGGCCCTCCTCACACCATTGTAGTCAACTTAATGGAAGGGATAGGAAATGAGATTTCTTGTTCCATTTTTTCAAGGATTATTATTGTTTTTTCATGGATTTTTTTGCTGACCTCAAATTTTACACCATGACCAATCTGGTCATTGCACAGGGAGGCCCCTGAACCCTGAACTGCTCCCTGCCCGTGGGGGATGGGACAGTCACAGCTACCCTGTGCGAGCCGGGGTGGGCAAGCGTGCACACGTGACACCAGGCGGCCCTGGACGCAGGGCAAGAGGGGGACCTGGCCCGGGGAGGCGGGCTCTGCATCAGAGCTTAGCTCTAGTCTCCTGCTATAACTTAACGTGGGCCTCTGCGGAGTCCTCGTGGTATTGATGAATAATGGACACAATATGCCAATTTTAATATGTATCTTCTCCAGCGCCTCCAGTCTCTGGCTGAAGGGTCCATGTGCATACCCGGCTGATGGGATTCTCCACACCGTGTGGTAGCAGCGGGGTGTAGACGGGCTGTGCACCTGCCCGACCAGGGGCCCCGTCTGGCCCCTTTCCTCCTCTTTCCTGCAAGAGGGTGACGCCAAGAGCTGGCCCCGCGGGCATGCCTCCGCCTCAGGTCGGCTCCCCGGAGAAGCCACAGCTTAGCGACACCTGCTCCCTTTCCAGGGAAGGGGAATCAAGAAGGACAAGGCACCTCCACCTCCGTCACGTTTACGACCCGAGTGGTGACGCTCTGTTGTCACCCCTGCTTTGCTTCTTCCTGACAGTTTCTAACTCACGAGAAAATACTCAGAGCCTGATTCTGAACTGGCTCAGGTAGATTCCAAAATCTATGCTGTGCGTTGTTGGGTCGTTTTGCATGAATTAGATTTTATTGGAGGCTGTTAGGACTCAGCTTCTAGCAAATGGTGTCACGCTAGAGTCAGGCGGCAAGCCGTTCTGCCTTGACCGGCATCTGTCCCAGAGCTCGCCGGGCTGCTCCACACTGCCGCCCGGCACCGGACCCCGCGGGCCCGCTTGGTTCTTGTTTCGTGAGACCCTCTGCGGCATCCCCGCCGGGAGCGGGCCACCGCCGCGCCAAGTGGCACCTCGGCTGCACCGCAACGACACCAACATATCTGCTAATACTTCCCAATCAGCAGCGTTTTTCAAATAACCGTGCTGCCCCCGGGGTGCCTTTGCCGTATCATCATTAATTAGGGTAATCAGATTTCCCTTTTATCTTCATTCAGCGATTACAAAGTCATTTTGTCAGGCATAAATTACTTCTTCATTATTCTGGAAAAATTTATTTCTTAACAAACTTCAAACAACATATACGTTATCTTCTATAGCACATTGTCTTCTGGGAGATAGATACCATTTTCCACACTGAATAAGTATAATTCAGAAGGACATTTCTAAATAATACCTCATCGGCTTTATGTTCAATCTATGCTATTTCAATGCTTCATTTGACTGGGATCTACAAAATGATATAATTCATCTTTAAAGTTAGCATAATTTTCCTCTCTTCCCTTGGAAAACCTTCTTGACGGATATATTCCTGTCTGAAAGTCACACCGCACTTTTAAAACCTTAGTGTGAGTTAGCATTGAAACAGCGTGAGCCTTAAATGCGTATATGTGTATATTTGTATGTAATATGTGTCTATGTACATATATGTATGTGTATATATCTTTATTATGATATTAGTGGTATTCAAAGTGGCATTATAAAGACTGAAACACCAAAGCTATACCTCTGGTCAGGAAATCTCTCTCACTTAATTTTAATTTCAGTTATAGAATTGATCATATGATTTTAATACCTACCAGTAAGAGCCTGCTTACTTCCCCTTGGGTACTGCTGCGTGACGGCTCTGGGAATCTTACTTTGATGGCTCACGTATCGTTCAGCCTGTAGTCACCGGGACCTCTGCTCCCTGAGGGGCTCCCAGCAAGCCTGAGAACTAGGTTCACAGAAGACCGATGAACAGGAGGCCACGAATCTGACCACTCAGATTTATTTAATGGAAGTTTGACACTGGAGCCCAATGGAGACCTCAGGAAGCAGCCAGGCCTGTGTGCTGGCCCACGTAGGTTGAACGAAGAGATGCGGTTGTAGAAAGGTAGCTAGACTGTGTGGGGAGAGTAAGGGAACATATGAGTTGGTTTAACAGGATTTAGCAGATTTCCCTGCCCCCAATCTCTGGTGACAAGCATGTGTCCTTCCTCCTGGTATAGGGAGAAGGGCTTTCACAGGGGAGTTTCATCTCCTAGAAGCAAAGGGGGTGAGACTCCTAGTTTTCTCTGGAATCTAAAAGTCTTCATTACTGAGCCCGTTAGGTATTTAGAATGGACGCAGACGACGAAGGGCAGGCGCCAGGGGCCCCCCTGACCGAGTCCCCGTGTCGACTGTTCCTCTCCAGGTTTGTGTGACTGTGAACGAGTTACCGTGTCTCTCTGAGCACCTTGTTTCTTATTTGCAGAGTAAATAATGGCATCGCCTCCACCTGGATGCTGGAGAATTAAGTGGGTCGGTGTGTACAAGCATCCTTGTGGTGCCCGCATGTAGTACGGGCTCAGCGAATGTTAGCTGTTTCTCTGATCAAAATTCTGCAGATGTCTGTGCTATGAATGAGGAGAGAAATGAAAGGTAAGAGGCTGCCGCCATAGAGAGGAGAGACAGGAAGGGGCAGATGCAGAAGAGATATTAAACTGGTCTGCCATTGTGTAGAAGCCCTTAGCAGAGATATATTTGCAGCATTGTGGAGTTGGTCTTTTTATATCACTCATTTTCCAGCAATTTGCATGACATTAACTATAATTATCACCGCTATTACAATTACTATTATTGTTTGGCTCTCTTCCTAAGCTAAATGAGTATCTGTTAGGGGCGGAGGCTGGCAGTTCCTCTTGCTAACAGTGGGACCATAGTTTGGAGTTCCAGCACCCGTGACACCGAGTTCTAAGTGATTTTTTTTTTTTTTTTTTTTTTTTTTTTACCTAGTGTTGCTTGGAGCCAATAGGCTCACTCTGCATGGAGCCCAGTTCTTTGCTGTATGGAAGACTTAAAATGCACGGTGTTGCAGAAAACACAGTGATAACACATTGACCAACAGAACTTTCTTCCAGACTGGAAAAGTCCTGCGCCTGCTCTGTGTAATAAGATCACCTCGTTCTTCTCAGAGACATGTTGAAATATGGTTCAAATATGGCAGTTCAACAGTCAAAATGTGGTTCGTGTAACCAAAGACCCGAATTTCAAATTTATTTCATGTCGATTAATTTATATTTACATCGCCGCATGTATCTTGTGGACACAGCATGTGACAGTGCAGCGAAGTTGTACGAAGCCTAACGTAGGAAACAGACAAAAGGCCAACTTCAGCTGGCTACCAAGAGATCTTGGATCGGGAGCAGCGAGGTTGAGTCTTGGTGCGAGAAAACTTACGTGGTGAACGGTTGGTGTGAAAAGTCAAACGTGGTCACAGGGAGTCTAGGTGCCTGTCTTCCTGGGAAGACGCACTGGGAACACTGCCTTTCTCCTGTCAGCCATGTGTCTGAGCATCGGGCTCATGTTTGCTTTGATGGAGTGGATGTAACATGTGCCAGTTACTAAAAGCAAGACACGGTTATCGACATTTTGAAAGAATTCAATTATATATTGTTTAAAGGCCTGAATGTTTAATTGCATTTGAGGGACTTAAAACACCTGAGTAGTGCAAGCTAGTAATTAATTCGCTCTTCCACATGCTATTCTTCTAATACCGTCCATTCCTGTGCTCCACGAGGCGTAGCTTCTCTGTCTGTTGTATTGGGTCGTCTTTCACGTGTCTGAGGACATCGCTGCCCTGATTAAAACCCTTCATGTTCTGTCCTTGCACTGAAGACAAACCCTAGCCCTGGGAATTCCCAGACCTTGGGTGACTCAGAGCCTCCATGTTCCCACCCTCACTGTCCTGTGTTCCTGACGTTATGGCTCCTGACTCCAGAAATACCACCTGCACTGTCCCGTCCACCTGAACTGAAGGCATCTTGATGCTGTACTCCTTGCTCTCTGCTCCATTTTTGCTTCTTACCATTGCAGAGAAATTATTTGTATTTTTGCTTGATCCTCATGTTTGAAACCCTTCCTATTATATAAGCTCCTTTAAAACCACAGTGAAGACCACCTGGTTTACACTTATCCCCACTGGTTAGCACAGCCCAGGAGCATTCTGTTAGGTTGTTGGTGAACCAGAAATTCAAGGAATATGACTCAGCGACTGTCCTTTACCCAGACATTACCGAAACATCCAAGATTCATGAGAAGTCTCGTAAACAAACATAAAAGACCCTGGTTAGGGAGAGGGAGGGGGGCAAACCATGAGAGACTCTTGAATGCTGAAAACAAACTGAGGGCTGATGGGGGTGGGGAGAGGGGAAGGGGGGTGATGGGCATGGAGGGCACTTGTTGGGATGAGCACTGGGTGTTATATGGAAACCAACTTGACAATAAACTATGAAAGAAAGAAAAAAGACCCTGGTTAGATTTTCTTAAAAAGAAGTGACTAAGTATCAAATGGGGGACAAGGGGGTTTCCCCAGGAGGTGACAATTGCAGGTGAGCCCACAGGAGTCCTGTCGGGGTCATGGGGCTGTGCCAGGCCGCCTTGATCAGAGCCAAACAGCAGAGCCCTGCAACACGGATGTGTTATTCGGAGAAATATTTATGTGTATACAAGTGACCAAAAGCAAAGAAAGTGATGCTTTTACTGAAATTAAGAGAAAAATAAAAACTTTAAGCATATTTTCATAATACTGTTTTGAAGATTCATCTATCTGTTTAGTAAAATTATTTTTCAAGGGGCACCTGGGTGGCTTAGTCGGTTGAGTAGCAGACTCTTGATTTTAGCTCAGGTCGTGAACTCAGTCAAGGTCATGGGATCGAGCCCCACATCAGGCTCTGAGTTGAGGGTAGAGCCTGCTTGGGATTCTCTCTGTCTCTCTCTCTCTCTCTCTCTCCCCCCCCCCCCACTTTCACGTGCACTCTCTCTCTGTCTCTCTCTCTCTGAAAAAAAATTCTCTATTGAGAGGAGACACATATGACAGTTGTCTCTATGTGTAGAACTTTTAAAAAGGATCCAAATTTCCAAATAAAATTGTGAGAATGTATTTTTGATGAAAAACTGTGCTCCCTTCTCAGGTTCACAGATTTGAGCTGAATCAATACAGAAACAATTAATGGGAATTAATGCCTTTCTTTTATTTCCCTTCATTTGATTCTAACTACAGGCTGTCATTGCACATGGACATTGGCATAAAGTAATGTTTTGAATTCAGTGAAAGCGCCCGCACTAATTAGGTACAGGGGGGTTTATGCCATGACTGCGAACTAGTCTGTCTTTGTTTCCCAACAGGCTTTTAGGAAGAACGTATGACATGGAAGAGTCAAAATATTATCCACTAAAACTCCTGCCGACCTAGAACGTGTGCAGGCGCCTACACTGTCCCTGTGGCCTCCCCACAGGAGCCGGCCATCGAGGGGGTGTGCCTGCCATTACCTGCGAGCCAGCCCTGGACAGGTGGAGGCTCCTCACCCTCTCCTGCCCTTGGGGTATAGCTCTGCCCACCATTCCCATGGGGGGAGCTGCTCTCAAGGGCGCAGCCTTGAGAGTGTGGGGTGGTGTTGAGTCCATCTGGACTGAGTATGTGACTGAGCCTGGGTAAGGCCTCTCTACGGACTTTCCGGATCCTGGTGTGCTGAGGACACATATGGAGATGGACTCATTTGGTGACCATGCAAGACCACCCTATATGTAAGTTTCCTTGCTTATTTAAGTGCCACCTATAACTGCCACTTATTTAATGTTCCGAGTCTCTTTGTCCTCGGGTATGGGGGCCAGTTTGTGAACCAACAGATGTTCTCACTCGTCATCATGAATCGCTCTACTTAGTAGTAATGTTAATGCTGACAACACTTTTGGGCTCTTATATTTACAATATTATAAAATGATATTTGAGAGTTCACCCATGTATTAGCTGGTTTGAAAGAAGCAGTGGAGCACCTGGGTGGTTCAGTTAGTTGGCTGAGGGTCCAACTCTTTGTTTTGGCTCAGGTCATAATCCCAGGGTTGTGGGATCAAGCCCCACGTCAGGCTCCACGCTGAATGTGGAGCCCGCTTGGGATTCTCTCTCCCTCTCTCCTTCTGTCCCTCTCCCCTGCTCATGCTCATCCTTTCTCTCTAAAATAAAATTTAAAAAAAGAGAGAAAGAAGCAGGGATTATGAGGTGAAAATATCAAGGGACTCTGATATTTTGCAATACTTTACGTTTTAAAAGTACCATTTATAATTATGGAAAATGCAAGACAAAAGCACACCATCTTAGAATGCTAATCACTGGAAATCATAACAAAAGAATATTCACAGAGCATTTATAGTAATTTGAATATTGTTTCAGAACCACAGGTAAACTGTGAAGCTGATTTGAAAGGGTGGATCTAATAGGAACCAAACTAATAGCCAGTATGAGGACAGATGACGTAGGACATTCTGCGTTACCTAAGTCTTTACAGGGACATCAGTGCACTTTCTATTAAGATGATGAACAGGGTGGTTGAGAAAGAAGGAAAATGCCCATAGGAAGATAGTCTGCTTACAGCATCTGCTACTGAGGAGATAGATGTCTGAAGGCCTGAGTACAATTTCAACAAAGTCATCTCGGAGACCTGAGGCATTGACGGAACCTGCAGACAGGCAGAGGAGCAGATAGCAGGGCAGATTTAACCTCGGGGAAACGACCCCCCAAAAGATCATAATTCCTCAGTTTCTGAACTAGACAAACGTGTTGGAGTTTTAGGTAGTGGTGTTGACTTTGGCCTTTTTTTACTGGCTTCAACTTCGTGGATTTCCCTACAATACCAAGAGTGAGAGGGTTGGAGTGTTTTTAGCAAACTCAAAGACACACACAATCAGGATGTGATTTGCCGGAGGGGCACCCGCAGGGGAATTGAGTCCATGAGGGAACTTGGGCAGAGGGAGGTGAAGACCAGGGGTCAGTGATGGTGGAGGTGGTGGTGGCGACAAGAATTTTACCTAGGGTTCTGACACATATTCTAAGAGCATCGGGGAGCCCATAGCATCTCTCCAGCATGGAGGCAGCATATCAGGGGTTCGTCTGGGGCCCCAGGCTTGGATTTACAGCTGAGCACATCCACCCTTCCTGGGACCGGTCCCATAGTTGGGCAATGCAAAGATGCAGTCGTGAAGGGTGAAGGTCCTTGTCTTCACTGGTGGCGCGTTTCTCAGTGCACATGTCAGGCAAGGATGCCTGAGGCACCGGGAGACTATTGCTGAAACGTGGGGGCCAATGCTGAGCTGGGTGAGGAAGGCAGGCAGGCGAATCCGAGCTTCTGAGGGGGGTCTTTCCCACCACTAAACCACATTAGTGAACTCTCGTGTGTGCCTCATGAAATGCTGTTTTACACTTGGAACTCATGTCCCCATGCACAGTTAGAAGAAAAGGGGAATTTTATTATAATTTTAATTTTTATGTTGACTCGTTGCCCGAGAACAGAATCCTGTCGAAATGCAGAAATTCGTGATAAACGCCAGGTGCAAGGTGGGACTCTCTTTCTCCAGTGGAAAAATCCTGCTCCTCTAAGATCCTCCGGCTCAAAGTGTTCAGCCTTCTTTGCCCTTCTCACGCCCTTGAGATAATCTGTAATGGCGTGCGGCGCCCCCTCATTCCTTCAGGAAATTGATTATTCTTTGATTTCACACTCTCTTAGCTTCCTCTCCAGTTAGTGTGAGATTGGTTGAATTTTCCCTGCCTTCCTGGCTTTTTTGTTTCATAATCCCCATTTGCTCAGACTTATAACAGTGAGGCAGTGTCGGTAATATTTGGGAGTCTTCTCCGACAAGCTCCTTTGACGAGATCAGTGCCATGGAAATGAAGACTCAAATGTCCTTTATCTCAGGCAGGTATTTATACTTATTTTATTTGGGACAAGAAGTTGATGCCAGAATGTGAACAATAAAATTACATGGAAAATTGTTCTTATGAATCATTGAATATTTAATGAGTTATAGAAATGAGATTGTCAAACACAAGGGGCTGGGATGGAAAGAAAGCTATGAGGGAAAGTTATAAAACTGGAAACCTGAAGCAGGGCTATTCTGAACCCTTAGAAGCATCCTCAGCACTGAGGCTGGGGGGGTGGAGTTCCTTATGAGACAAGGCCCAATGAGGGTGCCTTCGTGCCTCTGCCTCAAAGAGCCTCGTAGAACAGGGGGTGCTTTGTCTCCTCCTAAGGTTTTTCTTAGTCCTTCTCCCGAACTGGGGTTAGGGTGCAAGGTGAACAGCACAGAATTGATTTTTCCACTCATGTGCCCACCTTCCTGGTCACGTATTCCAGGAAGCACACTTCAGATCTTCACTTCTGAGAAGCCAGTGCGCTTTCCTAGGTTTAAATCTCTGCTTGGCATTTCGGTGACCTCTATCTATCTCAGAATTTCTGCTACGTCACCAAAGTCACCCTCGCAGACACTGCCAAGAATTGGGCTTGCAGAGCCCCGCCGCGGGTCTCCAGCCCATATCACGAGACGGCCCAGGCTTCAGGGGTGAGTGGAAGCCGCACTCCACTCCGGCCACCAGGACACGGCAGCGCAGATCAGGGGGCTTAACCAATGATCTATTTTTCACCCTTCTGAAGGTCGAACATCCAAGGTCAGGAGACAGTACGTGTTTATATTATAGAAGATGGAGACTAGGGGTGTGATCATTTGATTCAGAGCACAGTTTACTCGTCTTCATGAAAACAGGACTGAAACTATGACCAATGGCTTATAAGGGAACACTGAGTTCATTTTTCAAGTCTGTTTTCATCAATGGAACTACTTCTTCAAGGGAAATCTTGTCCCAGAGGAAAGCAGAATTCTGGCTTATAAAGGGCTTCTTGGCAGCCGCCGATGGGTGTGTGTGGTTGGGGAAGAGGTCTTCTTTATCCTACCTGTGTGGCTCTCTTACCTCTGCGGCCCTCAGAGCTCCCACAGCTCTAGCAGTACTGTGGAGGTCAGTCTGAAAATCTCTGGACACCGTAGTTTTACAGAGATTTTAGGTCGTTGGGAGAATTAAGAAAATGCAAAGCTGCCCCTGTCCCCACACATGCACAGCCACCCCCACTACCAATGTGCCCACCAGGAGGTATGTTTGTCACCCTTGGTGACCCGCACGACACATCATCTGCACCCAGAGCCCATGGTTTACCTGTGGGCTCCCCTTGGTGCAATGAGCAGACGTGCAATGACGCATATCCATCATTATACCACAGAGAGAATTTTCCTCGTCCTGAAAATCCTGTGCTCTGCCTGGTCACCCTCCCACCTGATTTTATAATGGAGAAAGCTGATGCCTAGAAATATTAAGTATTTCGCCCACAGCCGAACAGATAATTAACAGCTGATCCTGGACTATTGATTTCCAGCCCAAGGATTTTTTTTTCCTAATCAAATATTAATAGTGAATAGCCGAATTGCTCCTTACTCTCATATTCTTATTGCACTTAAGCATTTTTCCTCTCTGCCCTCCAATATAGTGAAATAACTAATGATTTCTTTCCAGACGTTAAATCTTGGGGAAAATTTTCAAAATTTTCGTAGCAGCTTCTTGAAATTCACTAACAATCTTTCAAGCAGATATTGATGTTTTCTGGCCTCATTGGCTCTTGGCCATCCGCCACTGTGATGTCATGGCAGTGGGGAGCAAGTGACTTAGCGCTTTTTCAGACAGAGTCACAGATGTCTCTCCTCTTACCTTTATGGTACATTTTGCTGCTCCAGTTATGCCAGCGCCTCTGTTGATGCACCCTAACTTGTCTTAGCCAATCGACTGAATTTCTCAGTCAAAGTCCTTGCACTTAACCTTTTCGTTTTCATTGTGTGACATTCCTGATTGCAGGACTCATCTGCTGTCCGTGCCTGGTGCCTGGTGCTTCATGTGTTCGTGGGCTAATGCATGCTGGGGTTGGTTGTGTGAGCCTTACATTCTGCAGACCATCACTCTTTCACCTTTCCAGGCTCTAATTTACTGTTTTGTTCCCCATCGAAGTGAACCCTGATTTTCTGACATTACAATAAGCAGTTGTTACTGACCTTCCTCAAAATAAGTTTTCTGTACAGATTTTTTTAACTTTGTGATGCTTGAGATGCAATTACTCAATTGACCATCCATGAATTGATTTTACCAATGGTACTGGAGTTTCTAAAGAGCACCCTCAGAACTTGAGGCAATTATAGTTTAGAGCCTAGACAGTCATGCTTTTTCCCGATCTTCCAACCTGCACCTTCTTTTATGAGTCTTTCAGCTCTCGGGTTTGGAGTAGAATTAAATCCTGAATACGTGAATTCCCTCAGGCCTATTCCAGTGGTTTAGTCAAAGTGAAGTTGGGATTTCGGGTGATGCTACTGTCCGATGAAGACAACCAGCATCACCTGGGAGTGTGGCCAGGAGCCACTTCTAGCTCAAGTGATGTCATGGAAAAGGCAGTGATGGTGACAGTGAGGGCAGTTCTAATGTCAGAAGCTAAGTGGAATGAGGAGCTTCTGCAAACATGTTGGAGATCTTTCAGGATTTTTTGTGTTCTCTTCTCTGGTAGAATGATCACAGCATCCCCAGACGGTGAATCCATAGGTGAAAACCCTGTCTCAAGTACATCTGGGCACGGAGGATATAGAGCTAGTCCTGAGGCTCCAGTGGTCAGGGCTGCTCTTCCGAGACAGCAGTAAGATGAAGGAAGAACAGGTGGAGCAGAGGGGGATCAGGGGGAGGGGGAGGGGGAGAGGAACGAGAAGAACGATGAGGAAAGGGAGGCTGGGGAGGCGGAGGGGGAAGGAAGAGGCTGGGACAAGTCCAAGGTGGATGGATCTTCCTGAAAAAAAGAAAAATGTGACAAATAAGTCTGGAGAGACAGACAGGGGTGAAGGCTCAGGGAGGGCCCTATAGAATCTGACTGCATCCTAAGTGCAATGAGACAGTATGAAAAGGTTTCAAGCACAGGAATGTTGATATTTAATGTATTTTTAAAATACAGGCTCCAGGGCAACATAGTAAGTAGACAGGATGGTGGGTGATGGGAAAACATGATAGAGAAGCCAGAAAGACATTGCTTCATTGAGCTCAACAATAGCCATGGTCAAGGCTGTCTTAGAAAGAGATTCTACTGGGACATCAGGGCAGCTCAGTCAGTTAGGTCTCCAACTCTTGATTTCAGCTCAGGTCTTGGTTTGTGGGATTGAGCCCCACATTGGGCTTTGTGTTGAGTGTGGATCCTGCTTGGGATTCTCCCTCTCTCTCTCTCTCTTTCTCTCTCTCTCTCTCTCCCCTCTCTCTCTCACTCTCTTTTCCCTCTCTCTCTCTCCCTCCCTCTGCCCTGGTTATGCCCTCTCTCTCTCTCTCTCTCATAAAAAGTTGTCATTTTAATTATTCCTAAGAAAGTATAGCTTTTACTTCTATGGAATTCCATCACATATCAACTGTAATATGGAGTCAACTAAAAAAGTAATATTAATCAAAACTTCAACTGATCCTAATGTTTGAAAATTTATATTTTAAATCTTGTGTAATTGAATAGAATTCCTGAAAACAATAAGAAAAATCACTTCTCTGTTTTGTATCATAAGATTTTTTTTTTTCATACTGAATCGGATATGTATATACCTCTCTGTTTCAGCAAGCAGGAAACTCAGAATCAATTTGAAATCTGACTTCATTAGTCACGGAGGATTTTAAGATACATCTCTCTTTCTGGGACCGGGAAATAGGATTTTTTTGTTTTTTTAGCTGGCTGATATGGTGGATTACACTGATGGATTTTAAATTCTAAACCTGCCTTACATGCCTGGAATAAGTCCTCTCCCGTTAAGGTGTGTAATCATTTTTATACATTGTTGCGTTTATGTTGCTAATGTATTTTTGTGGCTTCGGGTTCATGAGTAATACTGGGTTTTGCTTTTCTTTACTTGTGATGTCTTTATCTGATTTTGCTATTAGGGTCATCCTTGCCTCATAGAATGACTCAGGAAGTGTTCTCTCTGCTTCTAGCTTCTGGAGCTTCCAGCTTCTGGAGTTCTCTAGCTTCTAGCTTTTGGTGAGTCTGTTTAGAGCTTTTTCAGTTTTACTGATGTTTTCAAACACCAGTTTTTGTTGTCATTGGTTTCCCTTATGGTTTTCTTATTCTCAATTGTATTGATTTCTGCTCTGATGTTTATCACTTTCTGTTCTGATTGCCTGAGGGTTTATATCACTCTTCTTCCCCGACTTTACTAAGGGGGAAGCTTAGGTTATTGATTTTAGGTCTTTACTCTTTTTTCCTTAATATTTATTTTTGGGAGAGAAGGGGAGAGGGAAAGAGAGCGAGGGAGGGGCAGAGAGAGAGGGAGACAGAGGATCGGAAGTGGGCCCTGCGCTTTCTCTGAAACCCAGAGAACATGACTGAGCCACCCGGTGCCCCTACTCCCTTCTAATATATGCATTCGATGCTATAGATTTCCCTCCAAGCATTGTTCTTCACTATATGCCACAGATTTAAATAACTTTTATTTTTGTCATAACTTAGATAAAATATATATTTTTTAAATTTTTCTTGAGATTTCTGTTTGACTCATAGGTTATTCAGAAGTCTTTGTTTTTCTTCTTTAAATTTACAAGCATTTCAGAATTTTCCCACTCTCTCTATTGCTTATGTCTGGGTTTTCTTTTTCTCATTGTGGTCTTACGGCATACTCTGTATTTCTATTTTAGTTATTCTTATCTTTGATTTTATGTTTATTTTAAGTTTATATCCCAGAGTATGCTCAATCCTGGTAAATGTGCCACGTGACCTTGAGAAGAATGTGTGTCCTCCTGTGGTTGGATGGAGTGTCCCACAGACGTCACTTTAGAGCCAAAGAGACATTCGGACTTCATTTTTTACCCAGTCTGACAATCCACATCTTTTAATAGGAACCCAATTTCTAAGTCAGAAAGTATTCCTTTTGGCTCGTACGTCCCTTTGAATATCTATTTCACTGCATGTTCTACTGTAGTTTTGGCCTTCTTTCTTTCTTTTTTTTTGAGGAGGCCTCGGTTTTCTAATGCTATGGTGCAAGACAACCCTGTGTGTTTCCGACCCTGTCTTTAGGTCACCCGTTTTCCCGGGGAGCACTCGGCCCCTTTTACTTGAGAAAGGGCTTAGAACTCGCGTGCCCTTGTTCCTGTGTGTCCCGGGTGTGTCTCAGCCCCCCCCCCCCCGCGCTGACACAGCAAAGCCCTGGATGTGCACGTGCCGCCCCCGCTGACACGCGCCCGTACGCATTTCTGTGGCCTCCGCCTGTAAGTATCCAGGTCAGCCACGCCCGCAGCGGCCACGCGGCCTCCGTCTGCCTTCACGTCCGCACCCCTCGCGTTCCAGCTGCAAACGCCCGCGGAGCCGTTACGCGGGGCGACGGGTCCCGGAAGCCCCGCACCCGCTGCGTGGCTCGTGCGCGCCGACGGCCTGCAGCCTCGCCGCCCGGACGCACGGAGCGCGCGGCCGCCCTGGCTTCGCTGGCGTCCCGTGCGCCGCGTGCGAACGCCGCCTCCAGTCCCGACGCCCCGGCGGGCGGCCGTCAGAGGGCGGGCCGCTGCGGCGTCCCCTCTTTCCCCTCCTCCCACGGCGGCACTTTCGGCACGGATGGTTGATTAACTCGGGGAAGTGACGCGGGCCGGGAGGGTTGGGACGGAGCCCCGCTGACTCGTGTTTCCTAGCCCGTAAACGGCCTGTGCGTGTATTGCACGCCAGCCCTCATCCGAAGGGAGAGGGTGGCCCGTCGGGGCGGTTAGCGGCCCCCCTGGCTTCCTCACGGACTTCCCACACCTACCTTGGACTCACCTGGAGTCCCTGTGAATTCCCGCCAGAGTGCGTGCTCTGGAGGGTCACAGATGCTGGGCACGAGGGGCACGCGGAAGGCTGGGGCCTTCTCTGCTCACACACGTGCCCCTTGTCTCATCAGATGCGAATTACAAGGACTTCCAAAGATAAGATCTGTCAGAATTTCAAGAGGGTGGACTAGAGCGTTCTGCTAAGTACGAGGATTTTTGCGAGCATGGGTTACACCCCCCCACAGCACAACATGAAACCCAGTGTGTGCCTTCAGGGAAAAACACAACTTCCTGCGTCACGTGAGGAAGATGCCTTTATTCCGCAGTGGGAGTACCAGCTACCCGCGCTGATTACACAAAGCCCACTCAGACCTCAGGGGCAGACACAATAAACCATTCGCAGATATTTCCTTTCCAAAAAAGCAGATAACAAACCATCTTTGCAAAAGAGCTCCTGAATAGGAAAAATAAGTAAATTGGTTTCTTCCAAATGGGTTAACCTGTGTGCAAAACTACAAATCCAACACTTACTGTGTGCCCTCAACTAACTTACTTAAATCTGCTTAAATAAATAAAATAGGAAACATAATTTTCATCTTACAGATAGTTGTGTGGAAGAGAGGTAATAAACAGAAATGATTTTAGCACTTTTCCCGGCAAATATTACGTACCTGATCAATGGTCGTTATTACTGGTGATGCTGGCGGCATTACTGATAAAATACTTCAGGTCAATAGACTTAAAGGGCTATTGAATGATGATTTAAGAAGATGGAAGATAGTTGATAGATGTTGTAGACTGCCTCAGAGATCTTCGGTTTCGTTATTGTAACTGTTTTAATAATATCTAAAAATTGATCTGAAAATATTGACCACGGTTTTAAAATGATTTGATTTTCATATCAAGCCGTTGTCCAGTCCTCATGGCCTATGCCCAAAACTCGTGGGTCATTAACAATACTAAAAGATTTATATTTACATATAAGATACTAAAACTACTAAAAGAATACCAAAATATAAACATACTAAAAAATTTTGCATTTTTTTTCCTTAGCAGGGCCTCCACTGCCTGAAGTTCTATCTCTTCCTTATATTTGTTCTTTCTTAAAATATGGTGTCTTTTCCCTGTATAAAAGAATTGAAAATCAGTCTCATTTCTGGAGCCTGCTTCCCCAGATTTATATGTTGAGTTTCCCTGGGATCTCCCTCTGCTTCCTTCTTCCTCAGTGAATCCCCTATACCCAGCACCTCCGTAACACAAGCATCTCGGGACAAACATTGTAGATGGACTCAAGACTGGCTTCTCCAGGTTAGATTTCTTAATGCTATGGGTATAGATGCATGGATGGACGGATAGATAGATAGATAGATAGATAGATAGATAGATAGATGATAGAGAGATAGATAATAGGTAGATGATAGATAGACAGAGACATGATAGTAAATACTCTGGCTACTCATTGGATCTCAGAATCACTGGTGCACCTCTATCAGCATGAACCTTCACGCATTTCCTCCTGGATTCACCCATTTCATTGAATATTACAGGGTAGCATCTTCCTTTATTTAGCCCTCCTTGGGTGATATGAAATAGTCACTCTGCTGACAAAACAACAAAATCCTGGATCATTAAAAACTAATTATAGGACATTCTGATTGGCTGTTAAGCTCGCAGGTTTAAACAGGCTTGAGTTCGAATGGCTGATGCTGGAACTTGCTTAGCCCTATTAGGAAAGGGAAATGGGGGGGGGGCGGAATTTGGGGCTGATCTGCTCTGGTGGGTCACAGCTGGTTTCGGGCCTTGGAACAGCAGTGGCTTCGCCAGGCGTCCGGGGTCTCCTAGACCCTGGGTAAGACATTTTTATCATGGTGTCTCTAGCGGGAGCCTTACACTCAAGTGTGGGGAATCGCTGGCCCAGCCCCGGCCCTGCGCTGTTAGCCCGCGGCCCCCACCACTGCCGCTCTTCAGCAGCGGATAGATCTTGGGGCCTCATGGACGGTTTCACTATCAGAAGCAGCTGCCTGGTTCTTCCACCTTCTGGAACCCGTCTCCAGGAGAACAGGTGTTTGACTTGTGGACCCCTGCCCAGCCCCGCCTCTGCACACACGGCCTGTCCCCTAGGACGGCCACCGACCAAGGTCCCAGCCCCCTGTGTGTGGAACCTGTCCAGACCTACTCACTCACTTCCCTCATCTCCAGCTCTATTGCTCTGTCCTCATGTATTCTCTTTCCAGAAAAATCTAACATTCCAATCTGATTACCTCCTTTCATTATGGACAAATCGTGTCCCTCCCCACCCCAAATTCTTATGCTGAAGCAGTAACCACCGCAGTGGGGGGTGTGTGGAGACAGGGCCTATGGGGGGGGGTAAGGTGCAGTGAGGTCACGAGGGCAGGACCTAATCCCACAGGTCTGTCGTCCTTTTAAGAAGAGGAGGAGACTCCTGGGGGCCCCTCCTGAGCGTGTGCGCAGAGAAGAGAGGACATTTGCAACCAAGAGGGGCCTCCCCAGCCCTTGACAGTGTGGGCCCCCCGATCCGGGACTCCCGGCCTCCAGAGCTTGAGAAATAAGTAAATAAGCATCTGGTGCGGAAGTCCCGACGGTGGGGCTCTGCTGCGGCCGCCCTGGTGGACCGGCTGGGCGTGCCCTGACCTGGGCCCAGCGAGGCCTGCCCAGCTGCCCGCCGAGCACAGCACAGGGGAGCCGCGTGGCCACGTGCTGCCGGAGCCCCGAGGGATGAAGGAAACCCCGAACAGATGCATTACAATACAGGCCCCTTTGTTTCTGCAGTGAGGCGTTTGGGGCAGGAGCTCAGGCTGTCATGAACCCCGCGGTTACACTGTCCCAGGAGGAGGGAGAGCAAACGCGGTTGGAGGGACCGCAGAGGAGCATGATGGATGCTGGTTGTCCCTTGTCCCAAACCGAGTCCAGCAGCCTCACTGGGGCCTCCCTTGCTGACGGGATCTCCTCTTGTCTAAAAAAAAAAAATTATGTTTATTTATTTTTGAGAGAGAGAGAGACAGAGCCTGAGCAGGGGAGGGGCAGAGAGAGAGGGAGACACAGAATCCGAAGCAGCTCCAGGCTCCGAGCTGTCAGCACAGAGCCCGACGCGGGGCTCGAACCCAGGAGCCATGAGATCACGACCTGAGCCGAAGTCGGACGCTTAACAGACTGAGCCCCCAGGCGCCCCTCCTTTTTAAATATTCTGCAGAAACTGTGACCTGCGATCACCGCACACATGAACGCAAGCACAGGTGAACTCGCCCTGAGTCCTGGTGTTGCTGAGCAGAGAGATTCCGCAGCGAGCGCTCTCGCAGCCGCGCGAGATGGCCTTGGTGAGGATGCCGCCCTCCTGCCTGTGAATCTGCACAGGCGTGACGTGGGGGCGTGCTGGGGAGAAGCTGAGGCCTGCGTGTGGTGGGCTCCCCTCACCCCTGCACAGGGCGCCAGCGAGCCCGATGGAAACAGAGGGGACCTCAGTCCGGGCTGGGCCCCCACTGATGCAGAGTCTCCTGGACAGTCTTCCTGGGAACAAACACCCCACCTGTGTCACGTATCCACGTGGGATGGGCCACCAGGCCAGAGGAGGGGCCTTGCCTTAGCGCTCCAGGGACGCCGTCAGAGAACGATCCGAGCTGTCTTCTGTGTCACTGACCCCATCAGGACCATCCAGCGACCCTTCTGCTGACCGGTTCCTTTTCGTAGTCATGCCCTGGGGAGACGGGCCGGGCTCCGGGTCGCGGGCGCCGTGTGGCTGAAAAATAGCCCGGGCTCTCGCGTCAGAGTATAGCTGGTCCACGAACTGCCTGCCTGTCATTTGCATCTCATCTTCGGGTTTTATAGGAAGGCATTAAAGGTTTATCTTTCCATTGATAACAGCATAAGAAAGACAATCTGGTCTAATCCGCCAAAAATTAAGAAATGCAAAAAAAAAAAAAAAAAGGAAAGGAAAGAAAAACAGAGATTAAGTTTGGAGGACATAAATGTTAACAGCTTTTTGAGAAAAACAAAGTCTTTTCAAATGCACCGCAGGAAAATTTGCAGCTGCCCGGACTTGAAGCTTGTGCCACGGATCGGCGTGTACAGGGCGGATTTTTATGACCCCAGAGCTGAAGAGCCCACGCAGGTATTCATACTTTCTTGTCGTGCAACGAGGCAGCCTATCGGAGAAACCACTCTTCTAAGCCCGAGTGGCTAGGAATCACTCTAAACAAGTCGAGTTACGTTTCCATCACAACTAAGTACAGACTAATAACCATAATTGGATCTTTTTAATGACTGAAGTTCTTCAGGTCTGCCAGGGTAATTACGAAGAAACTCCATTTCGTTACATAGAGGAAGCATAGGGTGCTTGATTGGGTTCCTAAGCACAGGATAGTAGCAATTTTTCTTTCTTTCTGTCTCTCTCTCTTTTTTTTTTTTTTTTGGTCTGTATTCCTGATCGAGCTTCCTTGTGATTTTTGTGACTCACCTATTCCTCCAGGGAGAATTCTGATTGATTATGTGGTTTCTGGTTAATTAGGCTTTTATGGCTTTCAAGAGCCAGGTCCGAGGCAGAGAGAACCCCCGTGGGCGAACTGAATATTCAGCACGGGGCTGGGAAGGAAAGATCCCTTTACTAACGACCGGGGAGGAGCCACGGGGACAAAGAGGTAGTTTCCGTGGACACCGACAAATAGAAAAATTACTTCTCCGCCCTCCTGCCAGTTCATTTTTTGGTTCTTTGTTCAGCATGAAATGAAAGGCCCGACTGCCGGGGACTGTAGGACACTCAGAATATCCTTCAATATACTAGAGGGAAAATACAGAGGGCTTTCGGGGCTGAGTTATTTGTGATCTCTTCTCCTTATTTCCCCTCCAGATATTAAATAAAATTAGAGTAATGGACATAATTAACTCTGAGTCTCATCTCAGAAGGATAATTTATTACCAGGTTAAAACCCCTTGAACCAGAACTCTAAGTGATTTGTAGTGATTATTACACAACACTTTCACATTTTTGCTGACCTAGTTTTCTTTTTCAGAAAGATGGGAAGAAACTAAATAATGGAGTAGAAATGAGTCTTACCCATTTCACTGATTGCGTGATTTTGTCAGGCTATTTAAAAAAACACACCTTAAAATATTAGGTTCTTGACTCACTGGCTGTGTCAGGGAACTAAGTTCTGGTGCTCTTACTCCTCCAGGAGCCGTGTCGAGCAAGCGCTGTGAGCTGGGCCGCGCTTGGCCAGGCCACTAGGTCAGTCGCCGCCCTGACCCTCACTCTCAAAGGGTTTGCGTGCAGGGGGAGGGGAGAAGCCAGCACACAGACAGAGATTCAGAAAACAGCATCCACGTTGAAATACAACTACATCAAAATTCTTTTAGACCGATTTCTTTCAAGGCGCCGTGCTGAACGCAAGGGCAAGGCTAACGGTGTCCTGTTCGCGCTGTGACCAGGTGGGGGACCAGGTTCCGTTCTGAAAGCGGAAGTAACAGCAGATACTTAAGCGGCGGTATGAAACAAATAATAATAGCGGTAAAAAGCAGAGATGGGGGTGCCTGGGGGGCTCAGTCGGTTAAGCGTCTGACTTCGGCTCAGGTCGTGATCCCACGGTTCGTGGGTTCGAGCCCCACGTTGGGCTCTGTGCTGACAGCTCAGAGCCAGAAGCTCTGTGTCTCCCTCTCTCTGTGCCCCTCCCCTGCTCACACCCTGTCTCTCTCTCACAAAAATAAATAAACATTTAAAAAATTTTTTAATTAAAAAAACAGAGGTGGAGAAACTGATAAGAGCAGGTCTAGAGAGCAACCGTGGGTGTGGAGTGAGCTCAGCGGAAATGTGCAAAAGAGGGGGACCCCGGACAGCGTTAGGTGAGAGTGTTCTTCTACACAGTTCACTCCTGCCCCCAGGCTGGCCTGGAAATGCGTCACAGAAACGTGGCCCTTGGTGTCAGATTTGGACTATAGGTGTGACTCAACGTACAGTTGAGGACATGTTTTTTTTGGTCCCAGATACACTGCTCTTGCCAATTCCCACTCGCGGCAGGGACAGGTGAGGGTAGTTACCCTCCTTTCCATGCCTGGACTTATTTGTACCTGGTGTCAACTATTATTTGGAGAACTCTAGAATTATAAGCTGCAAGTTGAAGTCCTCTTTTCCTTTAATATACTTAACTTTAATTTTATAACTAATTTAAATTTTATTGCAAAACTTTTCAGTGTAACTCTTGAGAAGGGAATGATCATCAGCTAAGATAGAAAAGAAGAAGAAGAAGAAGAAGAAGGGGAAGGAGAAGAGGAAGAGGAAGAAGAGGAGGAAGAGAAAAGAAGAAGGAGAAGAAGGAGAGGAGGAAGAGGGAGCAGAAGATTCCATCAGGGCATGTTGGACTAGTTGTTTCTTTTTTTAAGCGTCAGTGGATTTTGCCCTTGTGTAAGGAAAAAGAGCAGAATTCAGCTCCTGTGGCTTCTCCGTGCTGCTCTTTGCAGAATGATGGCTCCGGCAGTAACTGGAGGGAAACGGCACTGGAGGGAGACGAAAGGGGAAATTGCTCCTTTCAGAGGTGAAGACAACTGGGTCCTTACCTCTCTTTCCACCAAGAGCAGTAGTAACTGAGAACAGGACAGCAGAGAGGCAGCGCCATACCAAGGACCGCGACGAGCCGAACTCCCCGGTTCCGTCACCTGCTGGAATGAACGACGCTGAGAATCCGACACGTCGTGGCCTGTGGGATCTTTGACACCAAAGCGAGGGATTTACTTGGAGCTGCTCAGGAGACACACGGCTCATGGGACACACCAGCAGACCATCTTCCGTGACTTACTGAGTTCAAGCTTTGACGCGTTGGCCCTGAGTAACGGGACCGTGTCCCTGAACGTGTGCGTGTTAACCCGTGACCTCGGTAGGAGCTTTGTCGCTGGGTCTCCAGAGAGTCATGCCTGGATTGTGTAATCTTCATACTGAGGGTGAACAAGGCCTGTTTCCTTCTCTGTGGTGACGTTTCATGGTTCTCGTACGTTCCCTCCGTGAGCGCCTGAACGCCCCTGCATCAAAGCGGTTTGTTTAGCGTAAGGAACACCATGTCCTTCTCCAATCCTTGTTCCATTGCCTTCACCTGAAATACGTCTTTTGCCAAAACTGAAGTATTGCTTTATCCTTATTTCATCATCTCTGCCTTCTTCCCGAGAGATCCTTTTCTCCTGTTTAGTGATGTATTCTTATCCCTGATAAATTCCGTCAAGAGATTAACATGCATTTATTTTTAGATCGTGTATGCAAATATTATGGGCAAATATATATTTCAGTTTTCTTTGGTGTGTGTGTGTGTTCGGTGTCCAGTTCGCCCTCCTGCAGCGGGATTTCTGAGTGAGGATCACATCTGAAGAACATCCCACGTGCTTTTTACTGCCTTCTTGGTTTTTTAAACATTAATGGCAAGCAAGAGTTGCGATTACTAAAAGCATTTTTAAATGACCGTTCTGAGGCCCGGTCATGGTTTTCCATTCAACATGCCCACTGGAATGCAGCAGGGACCCCACTGAAACTCCACTGTGACCCTTGGATCGTGTCCAAACAGAGCAAGTGGCTTCTGACCCCTATTCTTAGACTTCTTGTTTGTAAAATGCGCATCCTATTTTCTCCCTCTCAGAATAATTGACCGGTTGACAACGATGTAATGATATGTGTACCACATAGAAGGTTAGAAGGGGCTTGCTCCTGGGCCCCTCCTTTTTTATTATCACTTCATCATTTATGAATGACCGCCTGCACCCGAGTCTCTCTCCTGGGAATTAACAGACTTAACGTGGCCATGGAACTCACTGCCTCACAGAAGTCGGGGTCATCTGCACAACTAACATATTAGGAGAAGAGAGCTGGGCTTTGGTGAATGAGCCTTATTATGTAGGAGGTGATATAATCAAACCCCTGCCACATGAAAAATAAAAATATAATGTTATAGATAAAATGACATTAAAAGTTTTTAAAGAAGCTGACTTGAAGGTGCCACTGTCTGGCTGTGAAAACCAGGAAGGGTATGATTGAGAGGAAGAAAATTGTTCTTCATTTGTGACCTGTTCTTCATCTTTGAGGACTTCTTAGAATTATTTCTGATAATCAGGACGCTTTCACAGGGCTACATGAAGAGCGGGGCTATGGCACCTTGATTGCATTTCCTCTATTTTCGGGGGAAGAAAGTGATTTTCATTATTTGAAATAAGTAGACATTTTATTTCCTTGAAATGCACATAATCTTCCCAAGCCTCTGAATTTGGAGCTCAGAATTCTGATCGTGCCCTAGAGCCTCGCATGTTTGGTCGATTAATATAGATCCAGCCATTTGTGTGTGGGGATGGGTGTGTGTGAGTGTGTGTGTGTGTGTGTGTGTGCATGTGCGTGTGTGTGTGTGTCTGTTGGGGACTCATTCTCTGACTCTGCACCCCACTAGCTAATACTGTTATACGAAAAAGAAACGTATATTTTTTACTCTTATTTATTCAAGTCAACTGTAGATAGCACCCCCTCTGGTTGTTGATTGCCTTTCTTGAAGGACACGGCTACCCGTAGATGTCCCACCAGCAAGAAGTGAGCTCCAGAGAAATGCAACCTCTCGGAGGCTAACGCACCCCTCATCTCAGGTCCCTCCCTGGGTGCTCACCAAGTACGCCTCAAGGGAGCGAGCATTATATGTAGCACATTCCACTTTCAAGGATTTTTACAAACTTACCATTATGGAGGTCAAGACAATATATAACATTACGGAGATGTTCTGACAAAGCATTATTATTTATAAGTAATTTTAGGGAAGGCAAGGATATTGAAAATAGCTGTGTTCGACCTTTTCTGGCTTGGCTCGATTTGCAGAAAAAAAAGGAATTTCCTGGAACCTCTGTTCTAACACATCCCGAGAAGAGAAACATGCTCACCAAAATTCAAACGGAACACAACATGAGATGTCTCTGTCAGAATCCACGAAATCACAGCACTCACCAGAGGCATCTACTATGAGCTTGCATTTCTTTTCTACATGTACGTAATGCCACCAAACAAAGAATTCCATCAACTCTAAACAGGCTGTCTTCAATTAAAAATTAAGAAAGGAATTGGTTGAAAGCAAGGCCCCCATTGAGCATAAATAAATTCAATGATGTAGTTAATTAAATGGTGAGTTTTATCGCTCAAGTGGAATCTGGCCTTACAATTTCCTTGACTCTCTGTGATGTCGTGGAATGAGCAGGGAACATGTGTGGGCACGCGTGGCCACTGTGTCGTCCTGAGGGGAGAGCTCCAAAAACACTGAGTTTGAGTCTCAGCTCTAAGATGGCTAGCTTTGTAAACTGGGTTCCTTGACTCTCTGCTCATCGGTTTATTTACCCGGGAAGGGAGTGTTAGAGTCCCGGCTAGGTCTCAGAAGCTGAGATGTGCACAGGGGCCTTGTGAACACAGTACACCCAGTGCTGAGCCCTCTCCCTATGCCACACCGATCCTTACGTGGAGCAGATCTCAGCTCAGGCTGGAGGTTGTCTATCCTTCCTGAAACTCCTGGTTGTTTTACTAAAAAATGAGTAGAATTTAAGAAGTGAAATAATGAGAATCGAATGGTCATATGCTCAGTACCACAGGCTTAAGGGACAGTAACAAACACTAATTTCCTATCTATTCCAAGCCCTGTATTTAGATAGGGGTGCATTGACTCTATCTTTTTAAATTTTTTAACATCTTTTTATTTTTGAGAGACAGAGTATGAGTGGGGGTGGGGGGAGCAGAGAGAGAGAGAGAGAGAGAGAATCCGAAGCAGGCTCCAGGCTCCGAGCTGTTGGTATAGAGCCTGATGTGGGGCTTGAACCCATAAACTGCAAGGTCTGACCTGAAATCAGATGCTTAACTGACTGAGCTACCCAGGCGCCCCACCTTTATCTTTAATTAACAGCTATTAAGTGACATTAACTTAAAACAAATGAAAGAAAACTTTCAAAAATTTTAGGAACCAATTACCTGTCTGTTGCAGTGTTTTCAATCTCCTCTGACTCAGCAGAAATGGAGCCGCCCATAATGGTCCACGGATCTTTAGATTCTTAACTAAAGTTAAACAGAAAAAAAAAAGCACCAGATTATGGTCCAATCAATATGTTGTAGACTGTTTAACTGTAACAACCAAGAGCATTTAATGTGCTGTCTTGTCTCACTGATAAATCAAATATGTACAGATTAGATTATTTTTATTTTTTTTCAGTTAACGGAAATGTCAGAAGGACCTCGAAACACAAATGAAATTTTTCCTACTTCCCGTCCTTAGAGAATTTCACTCACTGTTCTGAAATTGATTCTTCTGAGAAGACCTCCTTTTTATTCCTTTGACCTTTCCGATCACCCACCACTGTTCTTTTAATTTATAATTCTCCAAGCTACTGTTATTCTACTACTTTTTTCCACCACCAGCCTCTGGCATTCCCGCTCTGCAAAGTGCATCTGTAAGATGGATGTCTCCTGGGAGCCTGTAGAAGAAACATTTTGAGTCAACCCGCCATCACTCCGTTTTTGACAACCTCCCCTCCTTAGGTGATAAGAAATGGCTTGTTTTCACGTCACGGGCATCTTACACATTGAACACTGGATTTTAAAAGTCCCGATGGCACGTTGGCTATCACCATCATGCATGTGTGCATAATGAGAATAATTAATCTCTGTGTTGAAGTGAACTTTGAAAGGAGGTCAAGAGAAGTGTGCAGGCAGCAGAGATGTGTGAAACAGCACAGCGCCGGGCCTTGTCCCCGCCTCGCTGTGTGAAGTCTGGAGGCACGTGCTCGGTGAACTAGCCCTTGAGCCCTGCCTCCTCTGCCGATGTCTGGTGGACAGAGGAAGACGTTCTGGGACAAAAGCACTTCCTCCCAGGATGACCTCCGCACAAAAGCTCACCATGGTGTCCCGCCTTATCACTTCTGAACAGACCTCAGAGCTTGAAAGGGCTTAGAAATTTGCTTAACTTGCCATTTCCTGACATAATGAGGAAATCAATGTGTCCTGCGTTTCGAAATGCTTGTGAGTCTGGAAAGCTCAACAGGAGTGTGTACGGTGATAAGCAGGGGCAAAACAGCGGGGACAGACTCATCAGCTCGCAATCAGAGATGGTTTGCCGATAAAACCAGGTGCAGGTACTGGCTGGGACCCTCCAGATTTTGTGTCTATGGAAACAGACCAGTCTCTGGTGCAGGTGCACTTTGCAATCGTGAGCGATGTTCTAGGAAGCAGAGAGGATGTGCCCCATGACACAGATGGACACGGGAGGGGAACCGACTTGCTTGGACAAAGCATGGGCCCTTTGCACCTCACAGTCAGCCTTTACTCGTCCAAGCAGCTCCTTTCAGGGGGCAGTTATCTGCCCTTGGGAAGAGAAGAGCAAAGTCCCGGGCGGTCTGGAGCCCTCCCTGCTCCATAGGGAGTGAGCAGCCACACCGGGGAGTACACTGAGCTTCGGGCCCATGCGAGTGTGGCCAGCTCCTGCCTCCTTGGGCTGAGGGCGCCCCGAGTGTCCTGTCCCCACGTCCCATTGCTGGACAGGTCAGTGAGCGTGTAGCTTCAGCCCGCAGAGAGGACAGGGACACATTTCTGTACACCTCGATAAAAATGTGACCAGGCTTCTGACAGCCTTTTTGCTTAGTTACCCGGGAGGAGGCCCGTGGAGAAAGCAGCCTTCTCAAAATCTTGTTTCCGTGCAAATGCTTGAGGCCAAATGGGCACAGAAAAGAAAGCCACCGCGTCCCTCGCTTGGAGAAAGGTGCAGGTGTTTTCCCGGCCAGCTCCCCCACCGGCTGCCAGCCCTTCCCCGTGGCTCTGCCCTCCATCTCTAAGCCCACGACCCAGGCATTGCCTTTGTGAATGCACTTTTTATTTTATTTTATTTTTGTATAGTTTATTTATTTTTTGAGACAGAGAGAGACAGAGCATGAGTGGGACAGGGGCAGAGAGAGAGGGAGACACAGAATCCAAAACAGGCTCCAGGCTCTGAGCTGTCAGCACAGAGCCTGACACGGGGCTCAAGCCCACGAACCGCGAGATCATGACCTGAGCCAAAGTCGGACGCTTAACCGACTGAGCCCCCCAGGTGTCCCCATTGTCACTATCTCATGACAAGGACACATACCATCAACATGTCTTAGGGTCCCAAAGCTAATCTTCGTGGTCTCACAAAGGCTGTGTTGGGTTTCTGCCCTGGGAATTTACCAGAATTTTCCCCCACTTTCCATTCTGACCTCTTCGGAAGGAAGTCGCTTTGCCCATCCTACATTAAGGACTAGGGAGGTATGGAAGCTGTACGCCTTCTGCCTGACAGATTTATATTCTCCTCACAATTCACTTATTCCATAAATTATTTGTTTTTTATTTTTTAAATGTTTATTTATTTTTGAAAGAGAGAGGGAGAGCAGAAGGTGGGGGGTGGGGGGCACAGAGAGAGAGGGGGAGACAGAATCCGAAGCAGGCTCTAGTCTCCAAGCTGTCAGCACAGAGCTTGACATGGGGCTTGAACTCATAGCCTGCAAGATCATGACCCGAGCCCAAGGTGGACGCTTAACCAACTGAGCCACCCAGGTGCCCCTGTTCTCTGTATTTCAGAATCTCTATGGTTTGCCTCCCTCTCTGTTTTATCTTATTTTTCTTTCCCTTCCCCTATGTTCATCTGTTGTTTCTCAAATTTCACATGAGTGAAATCAATATTTGTCTTTCTCTGACTGGCTTATTTTGTTTTGCCAGTGCCCTTCAGTTCCATCCACATTGCTGCGAACGGCAAGATTTCATTCTTTTTTATTGCTGAATAATATTCCATGATACATATATATACACACATGTCATGTGTGTATATCATAGGTATACATATGTATAATATATGTCACATCTCCTTCCTTACTTTCTGATACTATAACATTATCTAGGTTCCTGTGGAATATTTCCTTCACTTCTCCTAGAATTCACCATTCTCCAAGGAGCCTTAGTCTCTTTTATGGTAGAACGGTATTAAAAACAAAACGTGGATGCTTGTGTGCTGCCTGCTACTGATGCTCTGGCAAAGCAAGAAGATGCACGTGACTACAGTAACCCTGGTACGGCCGTACCTCTTTCCGTATGTGACCCTCTGTGTCTACGTCAAGTGAAGCATGAGTTGATATTGATGCTTCTAACTCTAATACACTAATTGCCAAGTTGATATTGATGCTTCTAACTCTAATACACTAATTGCCATGTGGGTCATTCTTGTCCCCTGACTTCTTGGTCTCCCCCTTTCCTCAGCCAGATAGACAACAGAGGCGTCTCAGTCAGCCTTCCCATTTAAGGAAAAGCTCTAGGAAAACAGACCGGAGGCAGCAACAAATATGAACATCCGTGTCTCCTGTCACAGCTGGAATTAACCAGCCAGATCTGAATCAAAGAAAGCACTGAGAAGTATGTTGGTTCAGGTTTGTTCCAGAAGAATGTCAATCGCCCTTGCTCTGTTTCTATGTATTTAGAGAGGACATGGGTCCTCTACATTCTACCTACTTGGTTTTTTTTTTTTTTTTTTTTGAGAGGAGAAAATTATTGGTTTCTTTTACAGTGTAATGAAATCAAAGTAAAGTTTTCCTTCAAATTTCAGTTTGGAGCTCTGACTGGCTCTGAATGGTGGGCTATAATTTCAGTTTGGCTCAATTTGCTTGGGTACATCCAATTCATCAACCATAAAAATGAATTCTATTTTATGTGCCTGCTAAGTACAATGAGGGACGCTTGGGGATACGGTTTGGGAAATCTGAGGAAATCAAATGTCTTTTGCTTAAAATGCTCAGTGGAGGGGCCTGTGCAGATCTGAGGGTCTAGGGTGGAGAGAACCTTCCTCACCCTCCTTCCCCCAATAGACCGTCATGAAAGGCACCCCTACCTGTGCACCCACAGACACCTCTTGTCTTAAAACGCTTCTGTGGCCAGTCCGAGTTAGACTGGCTTAACCAATGAAGTCTTCCGGAATAGTCAAAATAGTTCAGGCACAGAAACACCATCTGATTCTATAGCACCTACATTCTCCTCATGTCCTTGGGGAAGGGAGTGGCTGACCTGAGTAACTTCATTTAGTTTTGTTTTTGTTGTTGTTTATGAAATTAAGACATTAAACATTTATTTAAGGAATGAGGGGTGTAAGCGGAAGCATCCATGGGAAGGTTTGGCGAGAAGGTAAATGGCCGTCTGACCTCCTGGGGCGGGGGCATGGGGGGGCAGGGCCACAGCCGATTCCTGCTGAAACGCTACTCTGACTCATCAGTAAGAAGGTCGATGACTTATTTAATGCAGTCGCATGTTTGCCAAAGACTCAGAAAATTAGTTACTCATCCAGCACTTTGCTGAGAAAGTAGTAATTCTACCATTTTTAGTCACTTGGTAAACGCTTTTGACTCTGTGCTAGTTCAGAAGGGTCTTTTATATGAGAGCAAAAGAAAGTGCTTTTGGAAAGCACCTCTGGAAATAGAAGTATTTTTGCTGTGAGTGTCACGGGGTCATTCTCCCACATTCTCAGTAAATACACAAGCATTTTGACAAAGAAGATACCTTTGCATTTTCTGGTGCAGGTGTAACCTGAGTGGGCTTCGCCAAGCTTGTAATTGGAAAGATTTGTCAAAACAGAAATTGCAGGACCTAATGCTATGTGACCATCACACTTAACTGTAACCTTTTGAATGTCCTGCTTCTTATTATAGGATGTAAAAATAGAACATATTTCCCCAAAATAATGAGCAGCGGGCATAATTGCAGACATCCTCCTGAAAACACTAAAATGTAAGCACAGATTATCAAGGTATAGAGACCCGAGAAAACCGATTATAATAATTTTTTAGTCGCTTCTTGAACTCTTCGATATTTGCAAGCAGTATGGTATAAGAGATGCATGCAGCACAGAACTCAAATGTCTACTGGAAAGTTTCAGTCGGCTGTGTTTGCCGGATTGGAAAAGGGAGGCAGAAATGATTTCTGATTTACATAAAATTTTCAGTTTGCGGTAAATTATTAAAACAGCCCCCTGCGATAAAGGACGAAGGAACAAAAACAGAAGATTTTTATTTCCATCCATGATCTTGTCAGTGCGAGTAGTAGAGTCCTGATCAGCCCACTGCTCCAATCTCCAGCTAAAGAGTACGATTGGGAAAAGCTACCTATTGCACCTTTCTGCTTGGGGGTCTGAGGAGACTTTCCAGAGGCACACGGAGACACGTGACAAGGTTTTGATCAATAAGGTAATGGATTAAGCACCTTAAGTGGAAAATTCACAAGTTTCTTTGGAGACACACAAAAAGGTAGCAGATGGTTGCATAGGAGTGTGCTTACCCCGCAGGGCTGCATCTATTTTCTGCCACAAAGTTCTGTGTAAGAAGTATTAGTAGTGAGGGCTAACATTAGCCATGTGCAAAAGCAACTTCTGGGTGGAGTGAGTCCGTGGGCTGAATTTGGAGCTCCTGGGTCTCACCGAGGCGTCCGTCAAACGGGTCGCTAACACACAGGTCAGAAGTCGTGTACTGGTGCTCAGAGCCCCCCGGGACTGTAGGAGGGAACCAGGGAGCCCCCTGCCTGGAAGTACCATTGGAGCCATCTATACACCAATGCCTTATACCAGAGCCAATTACCACGACCAAGGAGGACATTTCAGTGACTTTAACAACATGGTAGAACTTCAAGCTCACCTCGTTACCTACTCAACTTCCAACTAACGTGTCACTGATGCAATCCCAACACTGTACAACACACCACGGTTATACATTTGTGCACGGCAATGTTCCTACGATGTGGAGCCCACCAATCTCAGAGAAAACCTGGATTCCAAGACAGGGTCTACTTTATCTCTCTTGAAAACCCGTCTGCCCTAAAAAATCTAGTTGGCTTTCACTGAAAATCTAATCTTTGCACGATTCCCCTATTATCTTTCAAATCTGTCTGAGCCTTTTCCATTTTCTTTCTTAGTGCTGCAAATATATGAATCCTAAGTATTCTAAATACACAGAAAATAAGGTAAAACAGAATAGATTTGTCATGAATTTATTATTAAGGACTCTTTTCCAGTGATCACATTTAGAAAGGATACCTTGTTTACACATATAAAGAGATAGGAAATTAGGTGTCCACAAACCTTATATAAAAATCAATTCCAGATAAGTAGAGACTTAAATATGAATGGTAAGCCTTTACATCTTTCAGAAAATAATATGGAGGAATATTGGTTATCTTAGGGGAAGTCTGCTATTTATTAAACAAGACGCATGACCCTTTCTGTATGCTTTTGATAAATAAAATTTTTGAATGTGAATGCTGTTGAGCATACCAATCTTCTCTCTAGCCATTTGTGCTTAGTGCCCTATCTTCCTGTGGGTCTGATTTTTCTGGTTACGGCTTCTCCTAGCTCTTACTCATGCTGTCAGTTTTCCTGAGTGAGTGTGTATGTGTGTGTTTTATCACATTTATATTCAGTGGTAGTTAATCTTTGGAAACACTCGGATCATGGGTTGAAGGCATATTTCCCTCAATTAATTGCTGTTTTTAAATATAATTTATTGTCAAATTTGCTAACACAGTATGTAAAGTGTGCTCTTGGTTTTTGGGGTAGATTCCTGTGACTCATCACTTACATACAACACCCAGTGCTCATTCCACCAAGTGCCCTCCTCCATGCCCATCACCCGTTTCCCCCCCGCCCTCCACCCTCAGTTTGTTCTCTGTATTCAAGAGTCTCTTATGGTCTTGCTTTCGCGTCTGTCCACTGCAAACCCAGGATTATTTAAAAATCAGTTAAATTATCACTTACAAATAAGTTCATAACCTGATGTTCCTTATAAGAAATAGGCTGTGTATTCTGAGGGCTCAGAGATCTCTGGGTTCCTCTGTGTGCTGTCAAAGTCACACCTGGAGAAAACTTGGGATATCTTGTAACAACACCACCTGCACCAAAGAAGCCCCCAGGGGAAGCTCCTACCCAGTTACTTTCTCATCTTTCTGGTTTTCTACCATTTCTCCCCTTAATTTATGAGCCTTTCAATTAAGCATTTAAAATATATCTTTTGAAACGCACATCCTGTTCAGAATTATAGTTGTTCTGCTCATTAGGATTGTTTGGATTTTTTTTTTCTGACCATATGTCAGAAGACCTTTAATGCATTTTTCTTATCTTTCTATGACAATTAACGTTTTTTTCTCTGCTTTTAAATTGCCATTTATTCTGTGAGTTCTCTGAGAATTCTAGTATCTGATTTCATCACTTCCTGGTATCAATAGCAACACAATTCAGAGGGTTTTTCTTTGTTTGTTTTGTTGCTGTTTGTTTTTAAAAGAGAGAGAGAGCGCAGAGGAGGGGCAAAAGGAGAGAGAGAGAATCTGAAGCAGGCTTCATGATCAGCGTGGAGCCCGATATGGGGCTTGATCCCATAACAGTGGGATCATTACCTGAACTGAAATTAAAATTTGGATGCTCAACCAACTGAGCTACCCAGGAACCTCTAGAGTTTTAAAAATACAATTCAATAAATATTTTCAAGGAGTCTGAGAGATAACACATGTGGAAATGAGAATTTGTTTACTTAAAGCACTGTTCCTTCTAGCTTTGCCAATGAATAACTGAACTACATTTTTCCCCCCGATATCATATTGCCAATGCATGAATTCTGAAGCTGGAATTCATTTCCACAAACTTTAGTCTGGCATTTTCTCTATCAAAATATGTATCCTTTTTGTTTGAAAATCCACAAGTGCATATTTTTTTGTAGAGTGAGCATAACTTCTCTGTGACAGCTTTTAGGAAATGGTAGTTGTAAAGGGTGACACTGTATGAATGACAAGGGAAAACATGACTCACTCTCGAATGTTCATGGCTATGGGCAAATTACTGTTAATGAGAACATTCCCTGTGGCCAATGGGGGCAATGGGGTCTGAATGCCTCTCCCTGGGGGGCCTATGCTTTCTTGGAAATCGGGGAACACAGTGGTAAATGCTGGGTGCAAATCTCATCTCCTCATTAGACACCCAGACTCTGGTGCTCTCTGGGCACATTTTAGGTAAAGCGCTTCTCTGTGACTTAGTTTGCAATACCATCTGTATGAGCCATTCGGGAGCAATCTTTCAGCAATACTGAAAGTCAAGTCATTGGGCCCTTGTGTAGGTTGGGACACAGAGCGTTTCTGAGCAAGAACCCAACGCCCTTTATCCTTCAGTGTAACGTAAATAAGGTTACCTGGAAGTCTACTGTCCACGTTGAATGATCATTTGAGACACAGAGGGAGCGAAAAGATCTCGTATTGACGCCCATGAGAAGGCCCGGAAATATAGTTTCACGGTAGTTACAGGTTAATGGTTGTTTTCTCCGACCTTGTAGATGTTTAGATATTGGTCGGTAAGCGACCTAGAAGCCTGGAGGTAGCGGCCGCAAGCAGGATGCAAGGGGAGCCTGGAATTACTTACTTCGATGGAGAAGAGGTTCTCAACTTTCTCCTCTACTTCTTGCCACAGAGATAGCATATGTATTTTTAAATTGACAATTATCATTCTAATCTCCATTATGGGTTTAAACCCTTTGCTTGTACTGAATCAGTGTGACTTCAAGCAAAAGTCCATTTATTAAATCTTTTATTAGGCTTTTCATTATGCATGCTTGTAAAGATCTTAATAGAGATGTTAAGTAATGAAATTTTGCAAGTTCCTAAAATCTTCATAAATCTCCATAAATTGACTCTTTATGAGAAACCTGCTTTCATTGTGTCTGATTTTTATTCATATGCAACCAAAATGTTAATATACTTTAATTACAGCTAATATGATTTATCTCTTCACTCATTATATAAGTTAATTTTCTTCTAAAGAAGTCCTGTTTTCAAATTCTCTCCAGCAGTGTAGAATTAAAGTAATTATAGTTTGGCTCAGGAAATTAGTCATGAAGGTTCATGAATGCTAAAATAAATTGGAGTTTTCACAGGATAGATTAGGCCATATGCTTTCCAGAAGGAAAGAGGAGAACGGAAGTGATTTCTGTGACTGCGTTTCCAGCTGGGAAAATATTGAAGGTAAATAACAAGGAGTCTTGACGTTGCAAAAGCCAGGGCAAACAGAATGGCCATCGTTTTTATGGCTCCAACTGGCCGAGCCACTCTGGAATGCACATATTGAGAATCGAGGCATGATTCTACCACCCGACCACAGACGATGCTTTATTCAACATCTGGTTTTGTTACATTTTTGGCTTCATTTGAGGGATGAGCTCAAAAAGGGTTCTAAAATACACCAGAAAGATTTTTATAATCTATGTCTGCTGTCACAGGTAAAGGAATTAGAGTCTCCTTTCTTAAGTGTTGAGCCATGACCCCCTACCCTCCCTCATATTCTGCCACCACCATGTCCCCTCATCTTCAGAAATAAATCCGTGATCATATCACTGTGTGTCTTTCTCACGCACCGAGAAGATATCACTCATGAAACGTCTTATCGATGCTAAAACCCATCCATACACAAGATTTCTTTGTTCTCAAGTTAATGATGAACACACTTGTTCTAATAGAACAATAGCTTCACAGAAATATTCCCTGTGAATTCAAAGAGAATGGTTTTTCTGGAAAATACTTCTCCTCTGGAAAACATTCCTCTTCTGCATATGCAAAGATTGTGGGGAAACAGAAAGAGTTCGCATGAAAAATAAACTGGCAACCACGCAATGACGTAAAACCTGGGAAATACACCACGAAATAGGCATCTGTTCCTCTAGCATCACAGAATCACAAGGAAGTTTCCCAGTTTGGGATTCTTGACTATATATTACCATGTCTAGTTTCTAATTCCTATAAATAAAAGATGATTGAAAATGACTTAACTTTTTGTTATGCCTCCTGCAAAACTCACAGCGCCTTGCAGATTCCGGGTGTATTATCCATGAGCAAATTGTGCAGTGAGTTGTCCTGTGGGTCTTTCCCAGTGACCACTGAACTGTCTTGTGTGGTAGAGAAGGGAGCCTCCCAGCGCCCCCCCCCCCAATGTCACGAGGGTTGTCTGTGTGAGTGTGTGTGTGCAAGCTCCCAGCAGCTGCTTGATGGATGTGTCTCATATGTTGGGAATGCTCCGTGATTGATGACCAGCTAGATGCTTCCATATCCTGCTATTCATCATGTAGATTTCCTTATTAATATCTCTTAATCTACCAGTTCATGGATGAGAAGTTCTCTATAGTGCTAATCATGCTCCATTATAGACCCAGTTATTAAGTGTCTCTACAATTTAGCATGTTGAGTGTATTCGGAAATATATTAGGTATTTTCATCTCTGAAATTTCAACACACTTGCTCTTTGTTTTTGAAAGCATTCACACCAAGAAGGGCCTGTAACTGTGCTCAAGACCATGGGCTGCCATGACTTCGGAATCTCTTAGATCTGCGTTTTGGTTACCTATTTAATGGTTTTGTAGGTAAGAGCATGTTATGTTGAGGGGTGCCTGGGTGGCTCAGTCAGTTAAATGTCCAACTTTGACTCAGGTCGTGATCTCAAGGCTCATGAGTTCTAGCCCCACATGGGGCTCTGTGCTGACAGCTTGGACCCTGGAGCCTGCTTCAGAGTCTGCTCTTTCTCTGCCTCTCTGCCGCTCCCCTGCTCATGCTTTGTCTCTATCTCTCCTTCAAAAGTGAATAAACAAAAAAAATAAAATAAAATAAAAACAAGAGAGTGTGTTACATGAAATTAGCTATTTTTTCTCATCCAACAAATGGGGATAGTAACACCTATCATACAGGGTTGTTTGGGGCAGGATATATAAAGTAACTAGTATAGTGCCTTATACATAGGAAGGGCTGGAGGTGATAAGTTCTGTCTTATTCACTCATTTGTTAAGAGTTTAGACATTGCCTCGCATAGTAATTAAATCGTGAACCTCTGAGTGAGCGATACAGGTTCTCATTCAGCTTCTGACATGCAATGTCCACGCAAAGCACTTAAAGCAGCTGTTTCCAACAGAAATACAGTGCAAAGCACACATGCTAACTACATATTTAATTTTAAGTTTGCCGCGGCCACATTAAGAAGGTAAAAATAAATAAAATGAGTTTTAATAATTTATTTTATACAAGATGTACCAAAGGTAATCGCTAGAAAAATGTAATGAGGCATTTCACATTGTTTTTCTCATAGTCTTTGAAACCCAGGGCACGTTATCCACTTCTGGAACATCTCGGTTTGGAGTTGGCCACGACCAAGTGCTCAGTAGCCACATGTGGCTTGTAGCCACTGGTAAGTGGAAACGAGGAGAAATGTCTGATGTACAGCAACCTTTGATGTGAGCAATACATTTAAATTGTTGTCACCCATTAAAAATTAATGTAGTGCTACTTACAGAATATTGTTAGAATCAAAGAGGATAGCGTGCAAAGCACATTTTGCATGCAAGTCTGGTTCGTAGTAAGGGTTCTGTTAATATAATCTGTGCTACTACGACTTTCAGGTGCTGTGTTGGGAGCTGTGGCTACAAATGTAACTAAGGGTCAACGCCCACCCTGGGGGATGTCGGGGGTAAATGTGGACCAGTGGCGTTTGAGTTCAGTGCACCTGCAGTAAATGCTCACACTCAGGGCAGCTGGTTGCCCTGTCTGCTATTTTGGGTCCAATCCCCTTCCTCCTGTAACCACGGAGGCCAGACCCCACAGACGATATTGTCTGGATTCCCTGGACGGGTGGAATCATGATGGTTGAGCCAACGGGAGACCCTGACAGAAGATTAAAGACACTGGGAAGAGAGACATGTTTCTTTCCTGGTTGGGCTCCCAGTCTTTTGATGCAGTACAGCCATAGCCCCCCACCGTGGCACCACTTGCGTGGTTTGGGGGTCATTTTGTTCCATCCTGGGCTTTCACCCCTCACCTGTCACCTCTGCAAGGCGCTGGGCCCTTGACCTCGCCCACCTCTCCACGTAGCCTCTTCACACGTCCCATCCTCTACGTATGCTGACTGACTCAGGAGTCAACTCCACAATTCAGTCCAATTCCCACATTCTAGAATTTGTGTTTGTTCGCACTTGAGAGGGTCCATGCTTCTCCTTTGTTTGCTCCGCATTCTTGCCTCACCACCAGAACCCAGGGCAACTGCCCGTGGACACTGCAATGTGCAAATCCCCTACTTTCAGTGGCTGGTTACAGTGCTTCTTGGACAAGCACAGGGATGTTGCCAGCAGAGGGGTCCTTTGGAGTAAAATGAGGAGTGTGAATTAAAAGCCACGTGCTCCTGAGCTTCTGGAAGTCTGTGGCGGTCCTGCCTGTATAGGGTGGGAGGGTGACATGATGGGTGAACAGCACCGTGTGACGAAGCCTCACTTCCCAGTGTTCTCCACCTGCTCCCCGATTCCTTGAAGACAGCACCCGTCCCTGCACCATCCTGCTGGAAACCAGAGAGCGGCAGGAACCGCGCACAGCAAGTGCACTCAAGACGTGGAGCTAGGCCGGCAAGTGGGGGGCTTCACACGCTTCCCTCCACCATGGCCCAGAGCCCTTTCTGCAACCACTGACCCACGTGTGTCTTCACACTCTAGTTTGTCCTGATGATGAGTCGTAGATGCACTTGGACACACAGTTCTTGGCTGACTGTTTTGTGGAGGTTGGGACAAGTTACCCCCACCCAAACTGGAGGCCTTTGAAAGAGGGAAACTTATTCTCTCATAGATCTGAAAGCTGGAAGTCCAAATCCAAGGTGCCAGAGGGGCCATGCTCCCCCTGAAAGTTCTAGGGAGACCCCTGCCTCACTTCTTCTAGTTCCTGGTGGTCATCAGCCATCCTTGGGGTTCATTGGCTTGTAGGTGCTCGGCCAGATCTCTGCTCGGTCTTCAGACAACCTTCTCTCTGTGTGTCTGCCTTTGTCCAAATCTCATCCTCTTATAAGGAAACTCATCGTGGGTTTAGGGTCCACCCAAATCCAGTACGAATTTATCTTACACCGATCACATCTGCAAAGGCCTTATTGGCAGAAAGGTCACATTCACAGAATGAATCCATGTGGATATTGGAGTGATACTTTTCAATCCAGTTCAGGTTCAAAATCATTTTTATTGTAATATCCAGGTTTCTTCTCAACCTTTTATTCTGAATAGTCTGCTGTTTGAATGTGACTGAGTTATTCACATATGAGTTCAATTTATACAAATTTCAGTATGTATCATTTTCATCCTTGGCAATTTTATGTCCGTGTTTCCTCTGCATATTCAGTGTGAACTGTAGTGTTTAATAGCGTTTTAAAATATCTTTATCCTTCTTAAGGCTAACACATCAAAGATAAGATTTTCCTTTTAGGCTTGTCGCTTAATATCTCCTCCTCTCCCGTAGTTTATTTATAGTTAACAGCTAATGTGAGAAATAGGTCCAGTATTTTACAATGACACATGAAAACAGCTTATGAAATAAGATATAAACCATGGAGGCATAATGTGTTATTTTCCTATGGTTCTTCTAGTAAATTGAATCAGACAGCAATCTGTTTGGAGATTCATCTCACAGTTGAAAAATGAAAATTTTAAATGAGCCGAGTACTAACAGGAAGCATTTAATTGAGTAGTAGGCCACTGTCATACTGAACTTGGGGAAGAGAATATAACAACCTTTGTGCCCGATTTGGTAATAAGTAAACACAGTAGAGAATTGAGGAGGATCCATTCCTAGCAATGAGTGCCTCCTGAGGTCAGGGAAGATTGTAAGTGGCACTAACCATTTTGGGTGAGGGGACCATAAAATACGTCTTTTGCCACGGTGACAGACAAGGGAGTTAAAATGATACATCTTTTTAAATGTACAATGTAAATGTAAAAATGTAAAAATGATACAATGAGAAATCTGCCCATAGCTAATGAGTGCAATGAGATATCCATGTCCCCATGTTTTAATTTCCAGGTAAAGATAATCCACACAGAGGTTGTGTTTCCAGTGTGTTTTTGCATCCAGGCCTCATGAGCCCATCAAAGGAAATAGAGAACTAATTAGGAATCCATAGAAGAGGTGACAATACAGAAAATAGTAGGCTGACAGGTGAAAACACCAAAGAACTGTTTCATGATTAAAGCAAATGGATCAGATGTTCTAATTAATGCATCTATTTATTAGAAATTACTTACTAATTGTTTACAGTGTCCCTATCGCTGCTCTAGACAGCAGATACTCAGCAATGGGAAGAAAAACAAAACAAAACAAATCTTCTGACTGTCTGAGAGAGATAATAGACAAATTACAAATAAATATACATTTATATTTATAATATAACACATACCGTATTATATTCTATTGCTTTGATTTGGATATAAATTATATATCATATATTATATGAATAGGTTATATAAATACATAGATTATATGTACTCAATATATTGTGTATATTATATATAATATATATATACTAATATATAATATATATTATATATAATATATATATACATATAATAATAATATATATAATACAATATTGCATATATTTTATTGCAGTATAATATAGATGTTTATATTATCTAAGTAAATTTATTGGAGGGCATCATGTGTCATGGAAAATGAAGAAATGGGGAGATGGGATATGGTGGAGCAGAAAAGCTGAGTTGGAATTTAAACACGTTGGTTAGGAAAGACCTCATTGAGGAGGGACATGTGATCCCGTAGGAGGAAGACATGGAGGAGGGACATCCAAGGGAAGGATTTTTCAGAAAGGGAGCATCAGGGCGGTGTAGGGAGAAGCATGGCTGATGGCAAGAGTGTGTGGTGGGTGGAGAGATGAGTAGACAGTCATTTCGATAGTACCAATGGGAGATGGATGGAGTGTGGGGGGGACAGAGGTGATGGGGATAATGGGAAGAGGTCACACCCTGGATACATTTTGATGGCCATGTCAACAGCATTTGCTGACAAATTCGTTGAGGGTACAAGGGAAGAGTGTGGTCCAGAAAAATCCCAGTTCTGAGCCTAAACAACTTGAAGAGGGTTTGACTAGGGGAAATGACTCAACAGGAGCAGGGAGGGGTGGGGAAATCCGGGGCTCAGTTTGGGAAGCACCAGGGTTGGGATTCCTCTTTGCTATTCAAGTGAACGCTATAGCACACTACTTGGAGTATGCCCTAGCCTGGGTATATAAACTTGGGGGTTGCCACTGTGTAGGTGGTCTTCAAAATACAGTGGAGACTCAGCCAATAATTAGCAGGAAACTCAAGGGCACGTGATGAGTGGGAGCCATTGGATGAAAGAGAAGAGATCAATGTTGTCATATGTTGCTCTTGGGCTAAACGAGGTGATGACCAAGAAGGAAGCATCAGATGCGGCACCACATAGATCCCTGGGCGGCTTTGCAAGGACTCTCCAAGAGGCATTTAGATGAAGGTGTGATGGGTGTTAGTTCAAGGGAGAACGGACAAGTTTGGGGAAAATGAATAAGGCTGTCTTTGGAAGAGTCTGCTTAAAGGAAGAACAGAAAGTATAGAAAATGATTGGTATAAAAATTTTAAACCCAGAGTTGAAGTTGACTTTATTTTGCTTTTTGTTTTGTTGTGTTCAGACAAAATACATAATAACTTGCTTTGTATATTGACCCAAGGATCCATCAGAAGGGGGAAATCTGAAGCTTTGAGAGAGAGGGGTGAGTTCCTGGAGCTATTTCAGAATGAATGCAAAAGTGAGGGAAGCCAAGTGCACAGGTAGAAGGCGTGGCCTTGTCTAAAGATGAGCAGGTCATATTCAGTAGAGGAGGGAAGCTGGGTGACCACACAGAAGCAGCCACGCGGGTGGGGAAGGAGAGGTGAGTATTTATGGTATTTATCTCTTGATTGCCTCTCAGAATTATAAATAGGGAACAAGATCAACTTCCGAGTCTGGAGATTAAAATCTGGAAGTTGAAGGTTTGGCTTCTGCCCATGATGGACTTGCAGAGACCTACCCTCTACCACCTCAGACAAAATACATGAAACAGTCGAGTTGAGACGCTGGAGTGCAAAGTACCAATGAGGAGGTGCCAATCGGAACAGTCCTCGGTGCTGGTGGGGATGCAAGCTTGCAAAGTACCTTTGGAAAACCCCTCAGAAGTCTACCATAAACATTAATGTCTTGTTACCCTATGACCCGGTAATCCTCTACCTATGTATTTACTGAAGAGAAATGAAATCTGTTCACATGAGAACCCTGCTGACAAAAATTTTTAGTAGCTTTATTCGTAACTGCCCAACGCTGGAAAGAAACCAAATGTCCTTCAAGTGATGAATGGATACTACACCGTGCTACCTACACACCGTGGGATTTTATTTGGCAACAGCAAGGAATGAGCTACTGATATGTGGCACCGCATGAAAGAGCCCTAGATGCATTATGCTAAGTGTAAGAAGCCAGGCTCCAAAGGCTGACTGATGTATGATTCCATTTAGGTGGCATTTTGAAAAGGCAGAAATGGAACCACACTCGTGGTCACTAGAGGGGGAAGTGCTGGGATGGGTCTCCCTACAAAGGACCCTCCTCAGGAAGAACTATTCAGGATGATGGACCTTCTCCATCTATAGACTGTAGTGCTGGTTACATAGATTTCACACACTGCATAGAGCCTTATGATATAAGCAACAAAGATTGTCTTTCCTCATATTTTAATTTTCTGACATTCTCTCTAAAAATGTGAGATAACAATTCCTAAGGGATATATTAACTAATTATTAACGTTGACTCAAGGTGTGGTAGGCTTGCACAGGAAAGTCACTATAGAAGAAATTAATAAATGGGGCTCAAAACACCCCCCACATCGAACCAAGCAAATATGCCCAATGGATTGTTGACGAGGGTGCAACCACATGCCAGTGGAAGACAGATAACATTTTTTGACAAACGGTGCAAGTACAGTTGGACATGCACTTCACTGTATGAAAATCAACTCAGGCTGGATCGTGGGCTTACCCGTAACACACACAACTGTAACACCTGCAGGGAAACCCATCATGGGAAAAACACTGAGAGCCTGAGGCTGGGTGAAATTTTTAGATGACATCGAAGGGCATGAGCCCTAGAAGAGAAGACTGATAAACTAGACCACAGCAAAGATAAAAGCTTTTGCTCTGATAAAGATCTTGTCTTTCCCCGGATAAAAGGTCAAGCTATAGACCAGGAGAAAATATTTGTAAGAAACCCAGGCCTTGTATCGAGACTCAATGAAGAACTCTCAAAACGCGAGAGTAGAACAATTAGGAAACTACATTTGGAAAATGGGCCCAAGGTGCCGCGGGCAGACATTGCACCAAAGAGAGCGCACGAATGGCCAACAAGTGCGGGAAGCACGGTAAACGTCGGTAGCCATGAGGGAAACAAAAACAGAGATGAGGTGTTACTACACACTTATTATAGTAACAAAAATTTTAAAAAGTTGGGATCATACCGAGTGCTGGGCAAGACGACAGTAGATGTCCCACACATGGCTGCTGGGAATGTAGAGCGGGGCGGCCACGTGAAAAAATATTGGCAGGTTTACTATAAACGGGACAGGTGCTGATAACAGGACCAGCAGTTGCCTTGTATACTAATTCTAGAAAATTGAAATCTTAGGCTCACACGAAAGCCTGCACGTGGGTGTTCATAGAAGCTTTATCCATAATGGGAAAAACGTGGAAAAAAACCCCATGAAGTTCCTTCAGTAGGTGAAGGGTTAAACCAACTGTGCTACAAACAACTTGGACGCATTTCAAGGGAACGATGCGGAGCAAGGGAAGCCGATCCCCCAATGTTACCTGCTGCAGGAGTCTGTTTATACGACATTCTTGAAATAACAAAATTGTAGAGATGGAGAGCACATTAGTGGTTTCCAAGGGCTGGTGGTGGGGTAGGGGAGGAGGTGGCCACCAGAGGAACCTCGCGATGCATCATGACTGTGCGAGGATCACACAAGTCTGATCACGTGATATAATTGCACAAACCTAAACACGCACAACAGATGAGTATTTATAAAATTAATAAGTCCCAATGAGCAGTGTGGGTCACAGCAATGCCAATTCCTGATTTTGATGCTGTATGATTGTTATCCAAGATGCTACCACTGATCCCCAGAGAAATTGACTGAAAGATACACAGGACCTCCCTGTACATTTTTGGCAACTTCCTGTAAATCCGATAAAATGTTAAACAGAAATACATGTAACCTGCACGTGCAGATGTGTATGTGTGTGAATACCATCAACCGTTCATCTGAGTTGGCCTAGTAATTCCAATTTTAATTGGAAGCAAGCAAATCTTGCTTCGGGAAATCATTATATAGGTGCCCAGTGGGGTTTATTATAGCAGAGTTGACAACAGTAAAACTTTGGGGGGAAATATGTGCCACTTTCAAGAAAGGAAGTCTCAAATATATTGTGTGAGATACAAATAACTTGTAATACAAAAGGAAAATCATAACAGAAGGTGTATCAGCATATATGATATCATAAAGACATACACAAAACAACTCTCCTTCTATAAAACCTGCTCCAGTGACCACTCCTCTCTCCTTAAAGCTGGTCAGGCGGCAGGTGCAACCAAAGAATGCGCTTTCGTTGCCAAAATGTCAACCGGTTCCCAAACAGTTCCACCCGCCCACCAACCCGAGGCCACATGGCGTGCATCGGTCCAGCAGATCAGCTCCCCCCACGTTCACAGCACGGCTCCCCCTGGCTTATGCAAATGAGCAAACTCTGGCTCTTCTCTCAGATCCTGAGCCCGTTTCCCTTTTCAGCAGCAGCAGTGGCCACGGAAGTGGAAAAGTACTCATCAAAAGTAAGGAAGGGCTGCGAAGGGTGAGTCATGAGACCTTCAGGAGCCATTATCAGAGGCTGGGGACGGTCTCGTTCTCTCTGGAAGAGGGGCTGGCACAGCCGCCGTCTGGATTGGCGGGACAACAGCAGAGGCGGACGCAGGCTCCAGCAGTACTGATTGACAAGGGTCTTCAGCGCACATCAGTGTTAGTTAGGAAGCCAACCTGGCACTTCGATGTCGCTGCAAACTCCTTCCAGTGCTGTGCACGTGCGACCACTAAGACGCCACCCGTGCCTCCATGGCATCTGGCCTCATGTGGTTTCCTACCTGGACGGGAATTGGTGGGACAGGCCTGAGGGCCGGCGCATCCCAGCTATGGAAACAGAAGCCCGTCTCTCCTCTACTCTGGTCCCGTTGCATGCAACAAATCTAATTGTATTGAGCAGAATAATCATCCCAGACTTCCCTTCCCAACAAAGTCTAAAAGAGTGGCTCATCATGGAAGATGGACCACAGTGAAGAATTTGACTGCAGTTTTATGTTCCAAATGGCCCGGGTGCTAAGCCAGTAATCGCACACTTGACTTGAGAGTTCATTCATGTCCACCCATCGGCCCCAGGAGGGGATTTCCTTCCTCCTCTGGACATTCCTTTGGTCACGACAATTCTCCGTGCATCTCACTTTCATCAAGCATCCTTTCCGCAGCTTAGCTTTTATGTGTGTGTCATCATTTTCATGCCTTTCTGTGTTCTTCCCCATACCAGTGACTTGGGGGCAGATGCCTTTGAAACGGACTGGCTTCTGGACACTGAGTGAGCACAGGCACACGTGCGGTGTGGCAAGCCCGGGAAGACGGAAGCCATGCTATCCAGGAAGACCGGGGCATCAAAGTGGGGCCACATACTCAGCCTCAGGCCCCTGCAACGCGACCCAAACACAGCTAATGGTCAGCCTCCTGGAAGGGCCTGTGTCTATTCCTTTGGGGCATCGGAGTGAGCATCCCAGGGACTGAGCCCGGGTGGGGCCGCCCTGCTGCCAATCCATCCCCGGAGCCACTCGGACAGGCCCGTGGGGAGGGCTCCCCGCCTGGCAGGCATGGGCACACTCTTACGGGTCATATTCAGTGGGCGGCCCCCTGCGACACTCACTATTCCAGGAGGCTGGCCCTGGGGTCATGCCCTCCTTGTGTCTCCCAGCCAGGCCCGACCCAGCCGTGGCCATGGCCCCGCGTTCCGGGAGCCGGTTTGGCACCTGCCGAGGGTCCCGGACAAGCCTGCCGGCCCCCGGTGGGTGGTGGTGCGCTCTGCCCCTGGCTGACCCCCTGCGGGCCTCATCAACACGCTTTCCAATTGGTCTCGGCTACATGGCTCCCTTTTAACTGTGGAAAGAATGACAATAATGGTCGGGTTATTGTTAAACAAGATAAATTGTTATAAATTATAATTTTCTCTTAAAACATTTTTAACAGCACGTTAACTGATAAGGCACAATGGAGGGAAGAGAAAAGAGAGGTTGCTAAGGAAACAGTGGGTTTAAATGAGCGTTGGAATGAATAGGAAGGTAAAATGCATGGAAACTGGCTATGTAATTAAGCTCTGTCACCGTCTCACAGTTGATAGTGGTCGGGGCTGCAGAAATGACGGGCCCATTTCCCTGCCCGGCTGGGCCCTGGCTGGAGTGATGAGTGAGATCAGATGTAATCTGTTCCCCTTGGCCAAACTCCATGATTCCCCAGCCCGAACTTGGCTTGTGCCCTCGCGGTGAATTCTCCATTTCGCACGTTAGCCTGTTTCCCAGCTTTCCACAGAGCGGGACACTGCAGTGAGGCACGGGGCACGGGCAGGGTCCTGTCTGTCCCCACCCCCAGGCTGCGTGCGGCCCTGACAACCACAGTGTCTCCGTCTGAAAATGGAACATATCACAAGCCATCAATGAGGCTGATTGTCACACAGTCAACGCACACCGAAATGAGACATTTCCCTGAGAATCACCTGGCCGATTTCCTGACTTGGAATGTGTTTTCCTTCTTTAACATTTTTTTGTTTCCTTTATATTAAAAATAAGGAAGCAAAAATGTCTTTAAGTTAGATAAACAGAAGCCATATTCTTATGGTGACTGATGGCCAATAAAGGGGGTAATGGATGGAGAGAGACGATAGAAAAGGGTAGACTTGCGGGGGGGAGGGGGGAGATGGGCGTGGAGGAGGGCACCTGTGGGGATGAGCACTGGGTGTTGTATGGAAACCAACTTGACAATAAACTATTTGTTAAAAAAAAAGAAAAGGAAAGGAAAGGGTAGACTCGGAGAGAGAGAGATTAAGACAGAGGCAGAGAGAGACAAAGAGACAGGGAGAGACAGAGAGACAGAAAGAGAGAGAGAAAGAGAAAAAGATAGGGAGATACAGAGACAGAGAGAGACAGAGGAATAGGAAGAGACAGAGCCAGAGAGACAGGGAGAGATAGAGACAGACGGAAAGAGACTGAGACGAAGACACAGGGAGATACAGAGGCAGAAACAGACAGGGAGAGACAGAGAGACAGAGACAGGCAGAGACAGAGAGAGACAGACAGGGAGAGACAGAGAGACAGAGACAGAGAGACAGAGACAGGGAGACAAAGAGAAAGACAGGCAGGGAGAGGCAAAGAGACAGAGAGAGAGAAAGACAGAGAGACAGGGAGAGACAGAGACAGGCAGAAGCACCAGAGACAGCGAGGACGGACAGACGCCGGGCCGGGGAGAGGCGGGGAAGGAGGCAGGCGGAAGTGAGGCCTGAGCCCGCACGACCCGCGGAGCGGAGGTCCCGGAGCCGCGCTTCCCAGTCCCGGGAGACCCGCGCGGCCCGGAAGCTAAGGTGACAAAGTCCCCCTCCGCCCCCCTCCGTGTTCTACTCTCTGGACTCAGGAGAAGATCCGCGCCCAGGGCCCGCAGGGGCCTGTCCCTCGATGTCCCTGCTCCTCGACAGACCGCACGACTTGCCGCGCCGCACGGAGCCGCCGCGCTCGCGGGTGCAGGGACCGCGGCTGTGCGCCTCTGTCCTCACAGCGGCGCTCTGCCTGCGGGCTCCGTCGCGGCCGGCGGCGCCCCGAGGACTTCCCGGATGTGCGGGGGGGGCGGGGGGGGGACGCAGCCGTGTCCCCGCGCCGGCCTGTGCGCACACGCGGGGTCGCCTGCCCCGTGTCCTCCGGGAAAAGCGGAGCTCTGAGAACGCGCATCCGGCGCTCGTGGCGCTTTTCTACGTTTGTGCCCAGACCTGTAGGGACGATAGGACGGAAAGGTCTAGAACTGTCCCTAATCACTTGGCAGGAGAGGGAGCAACATAATGATACAAGGCAGCAACCATCTGCCTTTCCAGAAATGCGGGCAGAATCAGAGAGGGGGTTTTATTGAGGAGAATTCCATTCTGTGGTAATTTTAGGGCAGGCTTTCCTGCCGCAGAACGTGAATCCCGAGGTTTTGGGGGGGGGGGTCTGCAAGGGGTCTGTTCAGCCTTAGAAAGAGACGCCACCCGGGAGTGTCTGTCCTCAGAAGCCGCTCTCTTGTGAATGACAAGCAGTTTTTTTAAAGTGTACCAATTTGCCCGCTCCTGCATTATTAGACGACATTACAGAAACCCGCGGCAGGTCCACCCGCATGAGACGTGCGAGGGGTGACGCAGGGCCTTCTGCGTACAGAAGCCTTGAGGGCAGGGCCTCTCCGCCTGGGCCACACAGCCCGTCCCCAGCGTCTCCTCCCCGGTATCCAGGGGGCGCTCGGTGCCGACGTCTTTTCTGCATTTGGCGAAGAAATGACTTTCTGGAGGCTCCTCGTTCACATGCAAGCCTGGCATCCGTGTGTGTCTGGGGGGGCTGTTATCAAACACGATGGCCTATCGACGTCTCAGCTGGGCCTCGATTGAAGGCATCGTGCCTCTCAGGGAGGGTGTGGCTTAGGGACACTGGCGGGTTTGCTCCTGAGAAAGATAAGCATAGAAACATAAAAAAATAATTGCTTTTCACGTAATGTAGAGCCTGATGTGACCCTTACCGTCTGTCCAACTCTGTTCCAGACAGTATTTTATTGACACCAACTTGCCTCCTGAAATTATCTGGTGCAGATGCTCACAGATGCTCCAGAATCGAGCATTTGCCTCCAAACAGGATGGGTCCGCAGGCCACCCTCTGGTCATGTCGACCACGCCCGAAATATGTCCAGTCTGAACACCGTCCTCCGAAGAAGCTTTCGAGGTGGCTGTAGCAGGGAGCACACACTCTTCCCTCAGAGGCACTCTGACCCTTGCCTGTGTGGATGTTACGTCCCCTGCTACGTGGGGCTTCCGGCTCAACTCCCAGAAAGAACTGTCTCTTGACAAAAAGGATCGAGGGCCACCCGTCTGCCACACACTTAGCTCACGCGAACTTAATCGTTCTGAGGAAAACAGAGAAGGCTGTGGGCAAAACTCACTCATGTTGGGGTGACAAAGGACTGACTGGTCAGCATCTGGTGCCACTCCTTTTCATGGTGACTCTGGACGAGAGGCCGCAGTGTGGACCGGCGACCACGGCAGGCTCCTGCCTGAGACCATTCGGCACAGAGGCCGCCTGCCCTGTGCCGGAGGCTTATCCCTGGCAGGTGATGCCTGGTCTCAGAGCACCTGGAAGGCTGTAGATGGGGAGCACGGAGCCGACACTGGATTCAAATATGAATCTGCTCTCTGTTCATTAGGGAAGGGCCTCAAACCTGCCACTCACCTCACCTCCACTAACCCCTTGGCTTCATCAGCAGCAAAATAAGGAACAATAATATTAGGCACCGGAATATGCTATATGAAGTTTGGCAAAATGGATATTGCTATGGGTATATCTATACATCTGCATCCATATATCTCTATCATCTCTCTATCAGCCAGTCCCTACCATAATCATCCATCTACCATCTGTCTATCATATTCAATCATCTATCTACTATCTATCTTCTACCTATCATCTGCCATCTAGCTAGCTATCTGCCTATCATCCATCTATTTCTTATCTATCATAATCAATCTGTTATCCATCTACCATCCAACTATCATCTATCTATCTATCTATCTATCTATCTATCAATCATCTATTTCCCTGTATTCATTGCCTAGTACATAGATATATTCCACTATGAATGGCAGCCACTAATGCAAGCACCTTCCTGAAGACTTTTCTGGATTGTAATTTCACTGGAACACCATACTTCTTGGACATAATAATGTTCTTTTAATCCAATTCTTATTCATAAAAACATTTCATGGCTCTCTCACATGTGACTTCTATAGATACAAAATGACGGAAAGAGAAGGATGAAATCGATGTACATTCCCTTAGGCTCATGCAGGGCTCTTAACCAGCTCAAATAATAGCAAGGCTGTTTCATCTCAGATGCCTCTAGACATGATGTGGACTGGCCTGAGGCCTACTTATTCCATTCATTTCAGCCACGTTCATAATTGACACTGACCTGGACAGTTTAACTGAGTCCGGTCCAGTGCTGAGAGAATTCATTTCTTCAGCTCCCAGCCCGGCCCAAGGAACCTTCTAGGGTAGGAAAGATGGCGGTTTGGGACTAACACAGCTGGAGACAGTTCTCCCAGCTCCTGCTGGGAGACAAAAACAAAAAATAAGAAACACCAACACTACTCTCACACAGACTTGCCTTTACAGAAAACAAAATAGCAGCAGGAGGGGGAAAGGGAGAAGACAAACAAGCCACCAGAAGGAGACAGGAAGCCCAGCTGCGGTAAATACACAGTCACAGCAAGTTAATAACACATGAGCGATGCTTATTAAAAACCATGACTTGGATGGTGGAAATCAGAACCAATACAAAAATAACCAACTGGCTGTGTTCCCCAGCACGGAGGGGGAAGGTAGTCCAGGCCCGCTGGGAGCTCGGGTGGGACCTCACAAAGCGGAGTCGCACAGTGTGGTGTGCGCACCGTGTGGACATCAGTCAAGGTCTTGGGGATTTCCCACCTGACTGAGAAACATGTGTTCTAGCAAAATCCTGCACACAAATGCTTATAGCATCATTATGCTTAATCACCATAAACCTGGGCCAAACAAGATGCCCTTCCATAGGCAAACTGTGTGATAAGAAGAAACAATTATCCAGCGATAAAGCAGAATGAGGATCAGGATATGCAGATATGAGTGAGGTCAAGTGCAAAACACCAGACTGAAGAGACCATGTGCTACGTGAGCTCTTTGATAGGAGCTTTCAAAAGAGGCATGGCTGAGAGGTGGAAAGAGATCACGGGTTGCCAGCACGAAGAGAAGACCTCAGTGTGTGCGAACTCCATACATATACACACATACGTCAAGACATCCCAGGATGAAATGCAGAATCTGACAAAATAATCAAACTCTATTATTCGTGTGAAGCGATCTCACTGAGGACATGGGGAAAATGCTGACCGCAGTCATTGGTGGTCTTAGAATGGAATCTAAGACCAAATGTGAAAGAAACTGCACAATCATTGTACACTAGCTGATGAAGTTGTTTCCCATGAGGGTACAAATAAACAAGCCTGGAACACTAGCTGTGTAGACTGGAATTGGACGATCATGGAAATGGGTGGTGGAGGCGGATGGCAAGAGCCAGTGTTCTCACCGGCAGTGCGGGAGGTCGAAGACAAGAAAGGAAGGAGGCTGGAGCATTTGGTGTCACACTGGATTAGAACTGGACACGGCGCTATGGACCCATGTGCAGCTCCACAGAGATGCAGAGAACCTCACCTAGAAGAATTTATATCCCCATGTGTATACTTGGCTAAATGTGTACACATATCTCCTGTGTCAGCTGAGAGGTCTAGAAGCAACGGCTCCTCACTAGCCATGTGCACAACATTACATCTGGGTTTGTCGATATTCCCCAAGAACACGGCTCCTTGGAGATGAGCCTGCTTCTTGGACCAGAGCAGGAAATACACAAGATGAGCCTGGAACATCTGAAAGTGCCAGAAAGTAAGAAAGTGTTACACACACACACACACACACACGCACGCACACACTCAATGACGGGCTTTGTCGAAGGGACGCAGAAGCCAGCTGTGGAGTCCTCGATGGCCAAACTTGGAAGAATCTGTGCAACCAAATAGAGACGGTGGTATGGACAGGCCAAAGGGCCAGGTAGAAACTAAGTGTCTGTCCGTCCACAGTGACATGAAGAGAGGATTCAATAAATGCAAGGAGGAAAAGAGACAGGTCTCCCGTGCAGAAGAATCCCTGGTGTTTGACACCCGCCCTCTTGGCCATGAGGCGTAAGTCACCATTCCTCGTGCATCTCTCCACAGAGCGACTTCCCCCGGGACAGAGTTGAAATGTGGTGCAGAAAGATGACTTTGCTGTGGGAAAACTTGGCGCAAGCACTTCAGCCGGGCGTTGAAGCCCAGCACCCACAGCAAGGCCCTGTTGCCAGGATAGGACCCCCCCGTGCGTGGCGAGAATAGAACTCTGTGCTCACCCTCCAAAATGCACATGGTCCCCGAGCACTCAGGCGAGACACGTCTGACAAGTCCCAGGTTGGTACATTTTCCAAAACACTGGCCTCTATTCTTAAAGCTGTTTCCAGGCCACCCCAACCAAGGAAAAGTCACTGTTGGAGCCAAGAGGAGCCTGCCAGCCTCCATGACGGAACGGAACGTGGTGGCCCTCATGGGATTCTGCAGCAGAAAGGGGACATTACGTACAAGTCAAAGGAAACATGAATCATGTGTGGGCTTTAGTTAGTGATCATGTATCAATGCTGTGTCATTAACTGTGACAAATATGCCCTATTAATCTACTAAGGTATTAGTAACAGAGGACACAAGTGGTGGGTTACATGGGGGCTTTTGATCACATCTTCACAATATTCCTGTAAATGAAACCCCATTCTAAAGTTAAAAGTTTCTTTAAAAAAGTATAGGGCATCACAGTATTGTTCAGAAAGAAAAGAATATTTAATTCCCTCTTTCAACGGTATGAGCGGTTTAAAACCAGCAAGTACCAGGTGGGGAAATGCTCTGGCCTCGCCTTTGCTGCTTCGACTCACAGATGATTGGAGGACTCCAAAGTAGGAGAAAGAAAGGCCCCAGGAAGTGGGTAAAGGACGCGGTTCTGCAGCGCCGATGAGGAGGAAGACATGCCGCGGTGAGTACCAGGCCTCCGCCCGGAGGAGGAGGTTGGACCTGAACTTCGGAGAAACCGTTCCCTGATACAGATATTCTTTCTCTGGCACATGAGAGGGTGTTTTCGGGGCCGGTGGAAAAGCAGAGTTGGGGAGGGGGCCCGGGTACTGAAGAGGGTCTGCAGAGAAGACAGCGGCTCCCCAGGGTCCCTGGGGTGCGCAGGTAGCAGGTGCACCTGCAGGAGACGCGGGCCGGGAGCAGGCCGGACGCAATTAAGAGGCAGCCGGTGTAGACCTCTTCCCACGGTGCGGTGAGTCATTCGCGGAGAAACGGAGAGATGGAAAATTAATGAGGGCAATTTTAGAATCAGGGCGCTCATTATAGTGCCATGTGTATGCTTTGAATTATAATAGGAAGAGCAGAACAAAGGCCTCCGAAGGGTGTTCTTTGCCTTGAACTGGTCCCGGCTTCCACCTCTAGACAAGCGTGCACGGGCAACCAGTGCGCCCTAACACGCGAGTCACGGGCAAGTGGGCTGAAGCGCGCTCGGCTCTGGGGCCACGTCAACAGTTTCTTTCTTGGCTGCGGCCACAGGCCTGCGAACTTGGCGGGATCGGAGGGCCGCACCATCGTCCGGAGGGGAAAGGTGTTCTTGCATTCTAGTCTGTGTTTGTGGAGGACAAAGAGTTTAAGAGTATCACCAGGAAAGAATTCCGTAAGTGAGATACCGTCAGAAAACAGCAAAGTATTAGGAAAGTTTGAGACACGGAGAAAGGAGCCAGACTGACAGGCACAGAGCAGCAGGAAGGGCAACCGTAAGACTCAAAGCCCAAGTCCACGGTTTTCCAGCAGACACCCGATCAGGCCACTGATCACGATGGAATCAGAAAACCCGGTCTGCTATTTAATCCGTTAACTCATGTCCTTGAAAATACGTGTGTGCAACATTTTAAGATTTGTGCCATTGGTCTCTTCGTCAGATTTTTCTGGATTTACCAGACTTTACTACTAAGTGAGAGAAATCATTTTTACCAGCTTCAGTTTTCGAAGTGATGATTTCACCATTTAATCACCATTAAAGCCTTATCATTTGGGGTTACCAGTTTAGAATGATTCTGAATTTGTAACCCCCCGATCTAAGGGCTCTATAGATCTTGCTTAAAAATTTTATCAAACGAAAAAAATATGTCTGCATATTGTTTGTTGTACCTTTAAGTAAGAATTTAATTAGAATAAGTGACATTTAGAGGTAACCAGTACTGGGGGAAAAAGTTTTCAAATATTTTCTTTTTCCATCAGCAGTCTCAAATTCATGGATCAGAAGATTCTCTACCATTAATTACTCTGCAATTTGTCAGAGTCACATAAATTAGGAGATTTGTTATACACTAGGAATGCCTAGAACAATGCACCTTTCAATAAAATGAAAATATTGTCCACGAATAAAAACGCAAGAATAAATGGAAGCCTTAGCTCTCTCTCTCCCTGGACCTATGTCTAAATAATGAATAATATGTGATCATTTTAATTCAGTTCCAGATCTTCCCCATTTTTCTTCTTGTGATCAGTAGACATTCTTTAAATAATTACAAGCTGTCCCTTTGTTAAAGACTCAATTATGTTCTATTGCAAGTGCGAGGGCAAGAAACAAACATATGGGAAGCATGTAGAGTCCATAAAATCCTAGTAAACAGCGAACAACTGCAATTGTGATGTGAATTAGTCTCATAATCTACAAAAGCTTGAGTATAAGATGTCTCCATTTATTTTATTTTTGCTTTTTTTTTCCTGTCCATAATTAGCCTTGATTTGGATCTATTAGTACTTTCTTGTTATTTTATTGGATTCAGAGCTAAGTCCAGTGGCTAAAAAGAGCCCTATCTAAGGACATTACCAAAACAATAGCAGTCTCCTCCCTCTACAACTGCCACTGGCTATGATCCCTGTTGGGGCGACAGGGGTCTGGCTGGGAATTTACAAGGAATTTCTGGAGAATTAGATGACCACAGGGAGCTTTGAAAAGCTGTGACATACTCTCAGACATCTAGAAAGCTACGTGCATGAGGGGGTGTTTGTGTCTATGCCCTGGGTGGCAGAAGATGTGGGGGGCGAGGAGGCCCTCACTGCTTATGGAGCCCGCCTTGAAGCCCTGTCTAAGCAGAAAGGGAGAGCTAAGGCTGTCTTGTAATTTTTCCAAAGTTTGGAAGCATGCCTCCCCACATAGATCCTCTTGGCCAGGGGTGTGAGACAAACAGGCCAAGCATTTGAGAAAAATCTTCCAACCTGTCATTGGCAGACCACTAAATTATACTACCTGGGGTTCGCAGACGGCAGCCTTCAAAATCAAATGAGTTCTGGAAAAACCCAGCCGTAAACTCAGTAACAACACACTGAAGGGAATTCAGAAACTACAGAATTAACTCAGAAGAAACACACACACACACACACACACACACACACACACAATGCCTGCCAACAAGAGGTCCTGGGGGAAGAATCCGGAACAAGAGCTGCTACGATATATTATCAAAAAGTTAAGTTTCCACAAAAACATGTAAGACGTGCAAAGGACAGGAAAGTGCATCACGACATGAGGGGGGAAGCGACCAGGGGAATATGTATCTGGTAGATTCAGGAGACAGATGCCTTCAATAAACCATTATAAATATTTTCAAAGAAGGAAAGGAAACCATGTCTACCCAATTATAACAAAATATAATAAAACACGTCTCACCAAATAGAGAATATCAACAGAGACATATAAATTATAAATAGAAGCAAATAAAAAAATCTGGAACTGAAAGGTATAGTAACTGAAATGAAAATTTAATTAGAGGGACCCGAGAACATATGTGAGCTTGCAGAGCTGGAGGGTAAGTCAATAGAGAGAATCCAGTCAAAGGACCAGAAATGAAAAGAAGGAGGGTATTTGCACAGAGATTCCTAAGCCTGTAGGACTCCATCAGGCCAACGTACCATACGCATGAGGCCCGTCCCAGAAGGAGGAGAGATATATAAAGTGACAGAAAAAATATTGCATGAAAAATATTTGTGTAGAAACCCAAGAAGCTCAGTGAATTCCAGGTAGATGAGACTTTAATAGAGTCACGCCTAGAGATGGCCTAATTAGACTGAGGGAAGCAACGAAGATTCGGCCACGGCGTGCAAACATTTATTTTAGCACAATACTTAGCACGGGCTCACTGCTCGATATTATTTGCTAGCAATTGCGGAGAGTATGCGTGAGTCACCGTTGATGAAGAGGGGTAACATTCACTGAATTACTGATATGCAGACATGTCATATGCATTGTGTTATTCAATTCTCATGAAAATGTATCCCTTTCTTCTCCACCCCTTGCCTCTTCTCCCCTGATTCACTATCCCCACCTCATCTGAATGGACTCCACAGCCTTCCAGGTGGTTCCCCGGAAATTACCCTGACACGTTCTCTGCATCATTGTCAAAATCGTTGTTGGATAGAAATTTGATACGATTTTTCCCGCTTAAACTAATTTCCGACTTTTCTCTCGTCCCTCGTCCCCTTGAGAATCACTTGCTTCCAAATGGTCAGTCTAGCTTCAGCCTCAATACCCTGCTCTGGGAAGGGCTTTCCTTCCATGAATTCTCTACTCGGACGGTCCCTTGCTTTTGCTCCCAAAGGTGCCACCTGAGACCCTGCTGTCACATCCGTCACCGTTTGTTGTAATTACTTTTTAAAGAGCATCTTTCTTGCTAGTCTCTAAGCCTCCAAAAAAACCAAAAACACAGTAACGGCTCCCTTTCCCACCAAACACCTGACGATTAGCCCAGTCCTGGTGTTGGCCGGGTGGCTGGACACGGTATTCAAGGCCAGCTGCCTTTGCTTTCAAAATGCCCAATTCATCCAAGACCTAGCGCAATGAACTAAAATGAAACTAAATCAAAAGTTAGTTCTAAATTTTCTAAACTAAACTGAAAAATTTCACTTCAGATAGAGGATAAGGCATATTTTAGTGTCTGTTCAAGATGGTACAGTGAAGCACATAGATGCATTTAGAAAACAAGCACACAGGTCAAACACAGGACAGCAATAAGTTCTAATAAGAAAAGCAACGCTTCGAGGGGAATGACTGAGGTACGTCGAATCCTTCATGTTCAACTCTCTTTCTGATTTTTTGCTGCTCAGGAAAATGACATTTTAACACACTTCCTGTCCCTTCTTGGTCTGCTGTGTGATTCTGGCTGGCTGGCACCTGGCGGAAGGTGGAGCTACATGCTAGTTCAGGTATAAGGTTGAATTTGTTTTCTTCTGTGACTGGTTCGGCTCTTCATACCCCGAGACCATCTGGCTTCCCGTTCTGAAAGGGCTCCCTCCCCAGGGTGTTGAGTTTTGCCCGCAGCCATGGGCTCATGACTCAGTGCCTTCGTTTCTCCTGCCGACGCAGGAGAGGAGGCGCCCATCTCTCACCTTCCCCTGCCCGGCCCCCCATCTCCTGCCCGTCACGTGTTCTTCCCCACCACAGCACAGGTGTTTCCATGCAGAATGACCACTGCTGCAGTTCTCTTGTTTGTTTGGCAGACTGAGCGAAACCAAGGTAAGGGGGAACGGTTGGGATGAGACGTAGACACCGGGCAGGAAGGGCAGAAATGTATCCAGAAGTCTTTTGTGGCAAGGTTCCGCTAGTGTGGCCCTGTGGAATTAAGCCATGTTGAGGTTACAGGCACAGCACAGGGCGTGAGTGAGAGAACGGACGCTGGTGGCCTGGTACAGCAAGGTAAAGCTCCAGGGTGTGCCCCCCAATTTACAGAGAGACTGGCCAAGTCCTCGCCTGCTCTGGGCTGCATCTTTAAAATGGATGGGGCGCCGGGTTGGCTTAGTCGGTTAACTGTCCGACTTCTACTCAGGTCACGATCTCACGGTTCATGGGTTCGAGCCCTGCTGACAGCTTGGAGCCTGGAGCCCACTTCAGATTCTGTGCCTCCTTCTCCTGCTCGCACTCTGTCTCTGTCTCTGTCTCTCAAAGATAAATAATAAAAACATAAAAAAAAATTTAAATGGATATAATAGGGGTGCCTGGGTGGCTCAGTTGGTTAAGTGTCCGACTTTGGCTCCGGTCATGATCTCATGGATAGTGAGTTTGAGCCCTGCATTGAGCTTTCTGCTGTCAGAGAGCCTGCTTCAGATCCTGTCTCCCTCTCTTTCTGCCTCTCCCCCACTTGATCCCTCTCTATCTCTCTCTTTCAAGACAAATAAGTAAACTTTAATAAAATAAAATATCATGGATCTAAGAGTTATAACATCATAGGATGTCGTGAAGGTAAATTACAGAAGCACTCAGCATAGTGTCCCCTCATCAGTGAACCTTGACCAACATTTTGATCTTCAAACTCACATTATATGTACCAACAACTAACAGTGTTCAAGAAAAATGTGTTTTGTATGACTATCTTGTGTAGATAACTTGTCTTTATTTTCTTTTCTGCTCATCTCTCTCAAGCGGCCCTCAAGGCTGAGGCTGATAGGGCAGGAGAGAGCCCCTGGGTTTGTGGGCATCTGTTCTGGAATGTCTTTAGTTTTTTTACTCTTTGCTCGTCTGCATTTCTGTCTTCTCTTCTCAGAAATTTTTGGTTTTAAGTGAATTAAAAAAAAAAAAAACTATGGGGAGCTTGGAAGAATGACAGCAATACTTGATCTCTGAACAGGCTATAGAAAACTATTTGGGAACTAATGAACTAACGTCATAGGTCAGAAAGTCTGAACTGTGTCCCCAAAGAAAGCTGCCCAGAGGGGGATATAGAAGAATAAGTTCAGTGGGAACTTAAACTTGCAACTTCATTGTTTCCTAAATATTTAATGTCGGATGAATTGCTCAATGTCTACAAGTCTGTTTTTCTGTGTGTATAATCAGGATATGGTTAGTGTAAAAAATTAAGAGATGAGAATACGCAGGAATCTAGCAAAACCCACTAGACGCTGATATAGCATGAGACTTACTCCTATTCTCTGGTAATTATATCATTTAGATATTAAAATCTTACCCATCTTATCCGCATATTCTAGTCTCTTCTAACCACCACTATCTTATCCCTCTGAGAACCACAGAACTTCTCATCTATAACATTCACTTGAAATTAAATGTCTTGTCACTTCTTCCCTATGTGAGTGCGGGCAAGCTCCCTCACTAAACTTTAGTTTTCCTTTTTTTTTTTTCCCCCACTAAATTGGATTAAGGATAGTGGCTTTGGTGTGACAGTTCTGAGGACTGGGTGGAACAGGACCCGTGAGGCAGTGAGCACTGTACAAGGTGAGAGCTCTAGGAATGTCAAGGGTCCCATCAGTGTATTCATCTGCCGTATTATATATCCTCTTCTCTGAATTCACGCAATATGATTCTGTTTTTCCTGTAGCTCAGTGTTATTTTCCACCTGCACTGGAAAATGCAGAAGAGGCATCTGGTTTTCCCTGTCAGCTAAGGAATTAATCATTTCAGTAGTGCCTAAGAAGAGGAAGCAGGCAGAGTGTAGATTCTGAGCATAGACCCATAGGTGGGAACGGGGTCCTGGCATTGGCTCAGGCCACCTCGCAACAGCTTCTGAACACTCATTTTAAGATTCTCAACATTTCAAGCCAACCGATGTCAGGTCTGTAGCTTAAATTGTCCATGGTGACAGTATTTATTCCATGAAAATAGACAAAAACTACAAACTAGGGTCCCTCCCCAATTGTAAAGCATGTCGTGTGTTTGTCAGGGTTCTCCAGAGAAGTAGAACTGGTAGGGTGTGTGTATATAGTTCGAGATCATGTAAACAGCTGTCGATGTAGAGGCAGATCTATAGGTCTAGATATAGCGAATGGCCTGGAAGCAGCTGAGTCTCCTTGTGATGTGTCATCAGAAGGTCAGTCATAGCCTATGTCACTCGTCTCACTGCATGTCACCATTTAGGTGTTTTATCATCTCTCACCGTCACAAGAAGTAGTCAGTATGGTACGATAAGATAGAGAGAAAGAGATCACATTCATGTAACTTTTATCACAGTACACAGTCATGATTACTTTATTTTATTATCACTTACTGTTGTTAATCCCTTACTGTGCCTAATTTATGAATTACATTCATCAGAGGTGTGTGTACTTGGAAGAACATAATACATGCGAGGCTCAGTACTGTCCTCAGTTTTAGGCATCCACTGGGCATTTGGAACGGATCCCCCACGTTAAAGGGGGGGACCACGTTAAAGTCCAGGTGCCTGGACTGAATGACTGACAGGGGATTTCAGCACAAGGTGTAATCTACATGAGCAGACAATGAAACTCTACTTTTAAAAACTGTCTTGATATGCAAAGTGCATATAATACATACATATGGATACATACCGTCACCCAATAATTGCAGCTGAAAAGAGCCTCTTGTAGAGGTCTAACGAACCAAAGAGGAGACGTCCAGAAACAATGGTCGTATACAAAATGGAATTCAGAATTCTGCAAAATCTCAATTGTTTTTAACCTTTTGCTCATTCCATTTTCTCATCAAATACTCCTTTGAATGGTTTCCTGGATCGACAATAAAGGAAACGCATCTCATATGGTTAATGTGACATCCTTTTCCGTGGCTTCACACGGAAGATGTTATTTTTATTGTCAGGTTACAGGGAAGGAAGGTGATTCTGAGCATTTCTTTCATGTCTTTCTTTTATCATGAATTACAAAGAAAATGTACCTGAAGTGTTAGAACTGCTGTAGCAAACGTTGGTGATTAAATAAAACAAAGAAAACAAAATCCTCCCCTTCACTCTCAAAGTGTGGGGCACACTCCCCCAGCGTGCCATCCCCTTGCCCTGTACCCTCTATCCTTCTAGGCAGCTCCCCATGCCACCCAGCATAAGACTTCAGAATGCTCTTCAGAAAACGCTTCCTTTCCGATTGTATTGATGTTTCATTGGGCCATTGTGCCCTAGTGTTTAGTACTGCAATCAGGAGAGGTGAGATCAATAGAAAGGTCATCTCTCCTCTTTTCTATTGCTGCTCAGAACCCGATGGAGGGATGTGCCCGCCAAGCAGGAAACAAAGCCAGAGGTGTCATCATTCGTGAAGTCAGTGTGTAACGCCATCAACGGTGCAGAATGCTCCACGCCGGGACCTGAAGGCGCTTCGGGGAGTTCTGGGAGTCAGTGCAAAATGTCTTTCGCCAGAGGCAGCCCCCAAAATGAACTGTATTCCCACTGTCCTGGATACTGAGTAGTCCTGCTTATAACTCCCTATGTTTATACTTGCCAGAAGGAACGGATTGAATTTTTACTGGATGATGATTAAGATCGGTAAGTATCAGAAGTATCAAAATCAGTTAGGTGTGCATTCAAGCCCCCAAGAAATAATTGACATTATACTGATAGTAGCAATTGAGGGAAGAGTCTATATTCCGGATGTGTATTTGTAAACAGGAAGCTGGGGTGCAAACAGTCAGCTCACAAAATAACAGTGATGAGTACCTGTTAAGTTAGAAACCCAGATTGTATTCTCCAGGGCAACAAAACCATAGCCTTCAGGATTAGATTCTCTACTGGAAAGAAATTCTTTGCTTATTACCAAAAAATACAATTTAGTTTTCTGAAAATTAACAAAACGCTTTACATGGTCAGGGCTTGAACCAACAATGAATAGTAAATAGAACAAACCTTCGCCCTCAACTAAGCCAGATTTCTTTTGGCCGTGCCTCTAGAACAATGTTCAAGCCTAAGGTGACATCCAAAGGATACACAGTCTTCTTTTTCTCTTCCTTTATTTCCAGATCCAGCCTACTTCTTAACATTTTCGACTGTGGAAGTGACATGTTTGCCTTGAGTGTATTTTCTAAATTTAAAATTCACAGAGTCCCCATGGTCTGATTAGCACAAATACTAAGGAGGCCAGTGGACCATAGGCCTGGAGGCCAAGCCCATCCCTGGGAGGCTGGAAGGGAAGGGGCCGACCAGGGCAAAGACAGGGTCTCAGAGTTGGCTTTATGGAGCTTCTCCTGAGATGTGCTTATAGAGTTGTTTCTTCTACAGGAAGATATAATCAAACCAAATGCGTGGTCTACCATCTTCTTCCCAAAGGGAATCAAGATCTATTTTGCAGAAATGCTCTACATCAAATTACACACTACACAAGGATACTGGAGAACATCACACATGTGAAATGGCCAACGTTTTCTTCATCTGCTTCCCTTTCTGTGTTCTCTAGCAGCCATCTACGTGTCGTACGGAGGGTGATGATGTGGCTTCTGTCCTGTACACGTGTGGTGGCATCAGCTGGGTTCACAGGACGTTTCCATCACCACCCGCTGGCATGGGTGAAGGGGTGGGTTGACGGCGTGCAGTGGGCTGGGCGGGGTCCCGCCCTGCATCCCCTTGCAGACTTACTGTCCTGTACAGAGGGAGCGCCCGGTGAAGGTGGACTTCCACATGGTATTGTTCATTTAGGGAATAAAATAAAGCCTCTTCTAAACCCGAAGTATCACTCCCATTTCTTTCCCAGTGACTAAACTTACACAAGAGGAAACAAGTCTCTCGAGGCAAATGGATCTGAGAGAAATGACCTCTGGATTTAAACCCACATTAAGGTATCAGTGATTCACCTGCAATCCTCTGGGAACACATGGGTTGAGAAGAACACGAGTGTGGAGACCACGGCAGCTGGAGGGAGCAGGAAGGGGCCGGGCCATCGAGGGGAAGGGACATCCTGCTTCTCCTGAGAACTTTCCAGAAGACTTCTGGGTGGGGCTTGCTCCTACTTTCTTAAGTAGGGATGCACTCAAGAAATCTTACTGCAGCAGAAGCAATACGATTTGGTAAATAAGTAAGTGTGAAAAAAGGAGGTGACAGGAGAAAGACTCTGAGTTAGAAAAACGTTTTCATTTAAAGAAGCTAAAGCTCTGAAATAGATTTATTTTTGACACTTGCCCCAGTAACCCATGCATTATCTGCTTCAGATAGCAGTTGTGTTAGCTCTTTGATGGTTTCGATGATGTTTTTATGATCCTACTTCTTTCTCTCAGCTCCATGTTGAAAATGCAAAATCAATTTAAAAAAAAAAAAAAAGGAAAATGCAAAATCAACCTGCCCCCTTCTCCCTCACTGTCTCTGTCTCTCTGTCTCTCTCTATGTTTGACTCTGTCTCTATCCCTCCCACCCCCACCTCCCTCCCCCTCCAGGCTTCTCTGCCTTTCTAGTTTGCTGTGCATCAAACATATTCATTTCTTTCAACAATTTATTTTGATGAAAAATCTCTAAGAGATCAGAAATATGAAAGATTTAGAGTCCATCTTGATTTATTTATGGTATTTCGAGTATATCACTTTGAATAATTTTCTTAGTGTGCTTGGTATTTCAAGACCTCATGGAACTAACAGAGGCTGCTAGTATCAGCCTTTGGCCACTTCGTGTGACAGGTAGGAACCCGCCTCCCATGTGGGTCCTTGGATCTCTCCGTGGTTTAAATATGTATCCTAAGGATTTCTTCTACATCTTCGCATGTGGAGCGCTACATCCATACTGTTATAACCCCTGCTTCAGTCCTCAAATATGATTTGGAAAACTCATGAAAAAGATAACTTGTTGTACTTATATTACTCAGTTACTTATATTTCTGTTATATTTATATGGGTATTTTAACCCAATCCAATGTTCTTTTGTTTCCTTTCTGAAATTTCACATTTTCTTCCCTCATTTCCTTCCCCCATAGAGAAATTCCTCTACCGTTCCCTTCAGGTAGGTTTCTTAGCGACCATTTCTTGAAATTTCCTTTGAAATGTTTGCATCTGACCCACCTCTTCTGTATTCATGAAGCGTATTTCACTGGATAGAGAACTCGCATTTCCCAGTCCCATCTCGGGGTCTTAAGGACACAGTGGCCCATGTGGTCTCATGTGACAAATCCATTGCCAGCAATGGGCCACTGCTCTCTGGTTGGTACCAAGTTTTGTTTTTGGTTTTAGTTCTTAGAAGTCTAATTATGATGTGTCATGGCACGGATTTCCTTGAGTTTATCCTGTTTGGATTTTACTTAGTTTCTTGAATCTGTAGATTTATGTGTTTTCTTTCCTTAAATTTGGGGATTTTCAGCCATTATTAGTAAAATACTTTTTTCTGTCTTACATGTGCTCCCCTCCTCTCCTCTGGGACTCTGGTGACATAAATGTCAGTTCTTATGTTATTGCCCCTAAGTGTCTTGATCTCTAAAACACTGCTTTTTTGTGTGTTTGTTTTAGTCGATTTTCCTTGTTGTTCAAATTGGGTAAATTCTATTAATCTGTCCTCAAATTTACTGATTCTATCTCCTGTCACCTCCACTTTGCTATTCACCCCATTCACCAAGATCACATTCTACTGTGCCTCTCACCTGTAGGATTTCCATTTGATTCTCTCTCTCTCTTTTTTAAAATGATGTCTTTGCTGAGATTTTCTATTTTTTTTTCACTTATTTTGTTAGAACTATATTTGCTCTGAAAGCATTTTGATGACTCTCCTTTAAAATCCTCTTCAGAGAATTTCAACATCTGACCCATCTTGCCATTGATATCTCTTCATTGTCTTTTTCTCTTCCAAGTTTTGATACTGGCCTTTGGTATGACAAGTGATGTTTTATTTTATCTTGGCCATTTTGGCCACTAGGAAATGATTTAATCTCCTCTCCTTCCCATAGACCCTGTCTTTTGTTCTTCTGCTTGGTTTTCTCTGCAGGCGGCCCCTCTATGGAAGCACAGCGAGAGAATGGGTGCCTCTGTGCACCTGTTCTCTGGACGCTGCCAGCATTGCCATAGCAGAAGTGGGTGTTGGGTTGTAAGGCCTTGTTGCAGAAGATTGGATATAACTTCAGGTCCTCTTTGGCCCTCTGATGCCATCTTACAGAAGTGGGGGGATGACTTGTATCATCTGGTTACATCTGAGTGGTCACATAGGCACAAATCCGGGAGGGGGTCATTCTGTCACGAGCAAGAGAGAAAGCAGAGGCTGACTCATAATGCTTTGTGGGTGCAAGGTGGAAGTACAAGCTTCAGTCCCCAGTGGGCCCCTGACCCTGGTGAGAGAAGAAGGGAATGATGGCTCCCTATGCCCGCCCCCCCCCCCACCTCATTCTACTCCACTGACACAAGGAAACGCTGACACATCACCAGTGAGACCAGCTTCTCTCTCACACTTGTCCAGCAGGAAAGCCAGAGCACTGACTGGGTCCACAGGGTCAGGAAGGGAGATCAGAACCAGATTCTTAGACCCACTGATACAGTCTCAGTGGGGGCATTGAACTGCTGCCCCCATTTGGTGGATGATGAGGTGCAAGATAGCTCCCTGCTAGGCCTGCTGCAACCTGGGGGGGGGGGTGGGTGGGAGTTACCGTTCAGTTTTTCTGTCGGTTCTTGGCTAGAGGAGGGCAGGGATGTCTAATAGGTTTCCGTTGTTACCAAACCGTTCCCAGTCCTTGGGTGGAGGGGATAAGCTTTCCTTAGAGTCTGTTTGTCTGTGTGCATCTGTGGGCGGCTTGGGGATGGATGACTCTACAACAGCCCATCTGGGAAACATGAGAGGCAGGAAAGAAAGCTGGGCCCACGAGGAGCTCACCGCCATGTTATTCGTCCCATCCTGAGGTCTCTGGGCAGTGTGCCTTCTTTCCAGCTTGTAGCGTCTTCCTGCACTTGTGTGTTGTGTTGTGTGCGGTTGTGGGCTGGGTGGCAGCTGTGTTGTGACAGGGAGGATCTGGAAGGGAAGGGACTGCTCCATGGTGGCTGGAACCGTATCGTAATCTTGCTGTGTGTCAGCTGGATGGATCTGTAGGTTGAAGTTCGCTCTTCTCCACAGGATATGAGTGATTCAAATGAGTTCTTGAACAAATAAGTAGAGAACATTCATTTCATCCCTTAACGACGTCTTGAAAATGTGAAATTGTTGCATTCATTTTAGAATATAATTTCCTCAAGATGCCATGTAGTCATCAGCACTTTTTTACCCTGTATAATACTAGTCCATTCTGTAAAAATCTGTTAGCTTCACCTTGGCAATAACCTAATTCTCAGAAATTCAGTTTTAATATCGGCTTACTGAGGAATATTATCTCCTTAGCAGATATGAATCTACACAGAACATAATGTGATGACAGCTCATAAGGGGGTCTGTGTGACAAAACTGATTCTTATTTAATGGTTTTTTTTTCACTTGCTTTGGTCACCTTATTTCCTCTTTCCTGAGGACATAAAAGCAATATGCTTCATAAGAAAGAATATGATTCTGGATCAGTGGAAATTTCTAGTCAGTTGAAACACTTCTTAGGTCTAGAATTTCCCCTTACCTGCCATTTCATTTTGAAGAAATTAATTTTACTCTTCAGGCTCACGTTTTCTCTTGAAACAAATTTTAGCTTACAGATAAATTTAAAATTAATACCAAGGACTTCCACATCCTTATGATTCATGCTCCCCATTTCCTCTGTGGTTGCATTTTACTGTGTTTGTTCTAAGACTTCCCTGCCTCCCATATCCTATCTTCATCTCTATCTACACACACACACACACACACACACACACACACACACTCACTCACTCACCACTATCATGTCTCTTACACACTCTTGTGCAGCTGCAGAGATGAAGATAAAGAAAGTATACTGTGGATTCACTTTTTGACACTGATTCTAGCAACCTTTGCAAAATTCTACTCTGCATCTTACAAACTAACAGACAAACAATCATATATTATCAACATGCAAGGCTCCACCTCAGGAAATCAACACTGATACAACACTTCACACCAATTTACACTTCCACTAAATTCCCAGAATGTCCCTTTGCTTTTCCCAGGCTCAGGATCCAGAAACCCATGCTGCATTGTTGTTCTGTGGTTCAACCTCCTTTGACCTCAAAGAGCTTTTTATTTTCTCCCCTGTATGGACCTTGATAAATTTAAGGTGACCCTGGTCAGGGTCCATCTGGGGATTTCCCATGCCCTTCAGCACACACGTTAATAGTAGGGATTGAGTCCCCTTCCCAGTGTGCCGCATGAAGAGAGAGGCACATGTTAGCCTGGGTCTACTGTGCTTCCTAAGTATAAAGTGGGTACTCTCGCCCTTGAGTTTAATACACATGTTCTGAGGGACTTTGAGCTCATACCCTTTTCCTGGTAGAAATCGCACCTGACGGCTCTGGTGTCCATTGGCGTCCCCTGCCGTGTGGGTTACCACACGGTCATTTCCTATTTCCATCATTCCTTCTGCGTTTATTAGTTGGCATTTGATCTTAAGGAAGAGCTTCCTTTTCTCAGGTATTATTTATTTACTTTGCGTATTCATGTGTTTACGCATTGTATTTCTGTTTTATTCAACAACTTGTAATGCATTATCATTTATATAAATACTTAAGTTGTCCTGAATCTGATCATGCTCAGCCCCTGCAGGTTGGCTCTTGTGTCCTTTTGGCACATTCTCGCCATTCTTTGATGGTGCTCCTTCCTTCCTGGCATAGGTAATCTTAAGTCCATCTTGCATGTTCCCTCCCTTGCCCTGGAATCTGCTTATTATGCAAGGAGTCTTGGTACCTCTCATTGGAAGATGGCTAGGAGAAACCAACATCTAGATGTCAGGTGTGTGTATTGATTATGCGAGTGGAGTTAGGGGATACGCACACGTGCATGCAGGCACACGTGTACACACCAGTACATCTCTATGCTTTTCCTATTTGTGTTACGCAATTTTAAAACATGAATTCATACATGTATCTGCAATTCCAGCCTAACACTTCAGGGATTTTTATAGCCTTTCTTCTTTTCTTGGTTAGGATTTCCTCCTTTGACCTTGAGAAAAATGGTGCTCCTTATCCTTAATATATTTCCTCCTTAGTTCAATTTGTTTATTATTTTCTCAATGTCCAAAGTCCCACCTGCATGAGTGACCTATTTTTCCTTCAGTCTCCATGACTGCTATTCCCTCAGCCTCCGTACACTCCACTTCCTTACTCCTAGGCATGCAGGAAAGACATAGTTACCTTTCTTCACAACAGCTTGGAGTTGGACTGCCAAAGAAGTGGGAGGAAGCAATGAGGATAATGGAGGGGAAGCTTAGTTTTGTTTTTTAAATGAGAAACATTAAAAAATGAGACCCCTCTCCCAAATTAGTTCCAGTAGTGAATGTCTCTGTTTCAGCTTACCAACAAGAATAGTACTAGTAACATGGGAAGTAATGTTCTGGACTAGGACTGGCAGGTATACAATATTCAGTGATATGTAGATTCCTTGTGGAGTATTGTGAGAGCACCACATGTAACTTATGGTAGAAGTCTGAAGTTGTCAGCGGAGTTTGATGTATAACATGGCTTTAATTTTAGATAATTAAATGTGACACATAGTATAACATACCTTCATATTTTTATTTCCATTTTGTATGGAAAGATGTCTGGCCTTGTACAGAATTTTGACTTGGGGGTCATGTGATTGTAACCAAAGAACATCTGAACCCTGTGCTATAATAGGAAGACCTAGGTCTTCATTCCAGTAGCTCAAGGTCTACCACGTGATTAGTTTCTCCTCATAACAAAGTACCACAAACAGGGTGGTTAAGACAACAGAAAATTGTTCTCTCTCAGGTCTGGAGGCTAAAAGTCTGAGATCAAGGTGTTGGCAAGGTTCTTTCCTTCTGAATGCTCTGAGATGGGGAACTGTCCCAGACCCCTCTCCTGTTTCTGGTGGTGGTGTCAGCTACCTTGGCTTACGTCAGTTTGAAGCCATCTTACTTCAGTCCCTGTCTCTCTCATCACCTGGTCTGCCTCCACCTGTGTCTGTCTCCAAAGCTCACCTTTATTTGCCAGTTATGTTGGATTCGGGCCCACCCAATATCAATATGACCTTGTGTTCACTCAGTTACATCTACAAAGACCACAGTTCCAAATAAGACCACATTTGTAGCTGTTGTGGGTCGGGACGTGGACACCTATTTTGGTGTAACAGAATTTAACGCATTGCACTTTGATAATGAGATAATGGAACAGTTACCATGGGTCTGGATAGAGCTTCTTGGTTTAAAAAAAATATAATCTCTTAAGGCCTTGAGCTATGCAATATTGCTTACATGTCAGAGGCCCACTCTAGCCAGTCCATGGGTCCTTGAAGGATGGACGGTGTCGGTGAGAGACAGTGAGAGAGCCCCGAGATTCTTTCTGATCACCAGGCAGGCATTTCTGCACTGTCAGTTTTGGTGTCTTTATTTATAGGTCAAACGATAACATGGCATCAGAAAAAGGAATGTTTACAATGGATAACTCTTTGTGATAAGATGCTTTGGAAAGTGTATGAAAACAGGTTTTGCGGAAGTATTCTTGCAGAATTACCCCAATCATTGTGAGGTCGAGTAAATCTTACAACTAAGGAAATAGCAGGATGTTCTTAGTGAAAAACAGGATGACATACATATTTGTTCTAAGTTAATAATGCTAGGATTAGGACATAGGTTAAGTTGTCTATAGATAGGCTAGGAGTCATTCTGTCTGGCTCTCAAGAGGATGAATGCTTTTGAGCTGGTTCATAAGTTGTTGTGGAAACTTTTTTGACTTGATGCTGAATGTGTAAACACCATGGAGGCCCTAAACGTGTCGGCCTTTGTATTTGGTTTTATGTTTTAGCTGCTCGTATCTATCCTCATCCCAGCCGCCAGTGTAAGGGAGGGTGTTTGCGGAAAGTAGGCCTTGGGGAAGGGACGGCCATACATTCAGTTAGGAAAGGTCTAAGTATTAACTTAAGCTCTGCCCTTATCTGTTCCTTAACTCTAAGTTAGGCTCTTTGTCTCAGGGCCCAGGTTCAACTGTAACTCCTGCGTTCTTAACCCCCTATATTATCTAAGTCTTGGATCTGCAAGGCCCATAGGAAGAGCCTTTTGACACCACCCACAGTGCTTTCATCTAAAATCTCTTCTGAAGAGGCAGGGATAGGGCTTTTCCTTATGAGGAATCTGTGTGGGGAATATGGGTCTGATCTGGAATATTGTGAGGCCTGGTCAAGACGAGCAGGCTCATTTCCAACACGAGCCAGTAGTAGCAGAAGGAGGTACCAGTTTTCGTTTCTCATGGCAGAAGCTGTGCAAACACTGCCATTTCCTTGCTGTGACTGTCGTCCAGCGAGGCCAGCGTGGCTCCCAGCACTTACAGTACAGTTTTCCTAAATCAGTGTTTGTTTCCCCAAGTACAAATAAAATATCAAAGGCAAAACAAGTGTGTCCCAAGGCTCTACTGTGGTTTTTGCTGGAGCACAACACTTAAATATGCAACCCGCACAGCCCAGTCACTTTGTCCCCGGGCTCTTGTCAATCCTATGCCAAGACTGGCAACAGGCTCCACTTACGGTTTGCACGATAGGTCTTAACAAATTTAATGCTTTCATTTTCCATTTTCCTCTACCTTCCTCAAATTACCTGTTACGTGGAAGACAATAATGTGTAAAAAGTTAGCAACTGTCAAAATAATTTTAAAACATGCTACTTGCAAAGTGTTGCTGTCTAAAATACGTTCCTTCTTGCTCAGCATCAATGACTAACATTCATCAAAGTGTGGAAGGCAACTGCTAAATTGAATGTGCTGCCTGCCAGAGTTGACCACCCTTTCCTCAGGGAGCGGCCCACCATGTCGTCGGCGTCTGGGTAAGAACTTTCCAGTGATAGGATGGGTCCACAAGGGGCCCTGCAGTGTGGAAATCTGGGCATTTGTTCTCTGAAACAATAAAAACATCTTTTGAAAATGATGACAGGAGTGGAGAAATGGGGCGGCAGAAAGGAACTTCAGCTGCATCACATTCTGGCTGGCAGCCCTCACTTGTGACGATTCTGTGGTTTTCTGGCCACCACCCCACGGCCCGATGAGGCCGACTTTCCCATGACCCCATTCACTGCCATCTCTCCCTAACGGAGAAATCAGTTAAAACCCCAAAGAAAGGCTCTTAACTTATGTTATCACCATTGGCAGGTGCCAGGGCAGAAGGAGACATGCGCTGTCCTAGGGACATGAGTATTAAGAGTGAGGAGGTGACTGTGTCATCAAGACTCAAGGGGTGACTTAAAAAAAAAACCACTTAAAAAAAAAAAACAAAAGGGGCGCCTAGGTGGCTTAGTCGGTTAAGCGTCCGACTTTCGCTTAGGTCATGATCTTGTGGTTCGTGGGTTCGAGCCCCGCGTCGGGCTCTGTGCTGACTGCCAGCTCAGAGCCTGGAGCCTGTTTCATTCTGTGAGTCCCTCTCTCTCTGACCCTCCCCTGCTCACGCTGTCTCTCTCTCTCTCTCCTAGAAATAAATAAAAACATAAAAAAAAACACTTAATTAAAAAAAAGACTCAAGGAGTGACTTTAAAAACTAGTCCAGCGTCCCCCTCAGCTGTGGGCACCGTGTCCCCAGACCTCTAGCAGCTGTGTGAAATCACAGATAGTCCCGAACCCTGTATCTACCATGCTGTTTTCTATGCACACACGCCTATGGCAAAGTTTAATTTATACACTAGAAGAGAAACAATAACTAACAATAAAATAGAGCAAAGTAAACAATAAACTGTAATGACAGTGATGTGAATGTGGTCTCTCTCAAAATACCTTCATGTACTCACACATCGTCTTCTTGTGCTGATGTGAGATGACAGAGCGGTCACGTGAGGAGGTGAAGTGAGGAGAGTGACGTAGACATTGTGAGGGGATGTGGGGCCCCACAGGCCTTCTGAGGGTGGGTCAGAAGCGGGCACCGGATAGCCTGTAACCAAAACCAGATGAGGATACACTCCTGGAACAAGAAATGAGCTGCACAGGTGCCTGTCAGAAACCTCACTCTCAGAGTATGGGGAGGCAGGGGACCCAGCTTAATAGGGACAAAGATAGAAATGTTTGTGACACAAAGTAGCTCATAGGGCTGAAATTGGGAAATTGCCATGTTTACAAGTGTCTTAATTCTTTCATCTCGGGGTCCTAGTATCATAGCTATGCAGATTTAGAGGATATAAAGGTGGCTGAACGCTAAAAAAAAAAAAAAAGGGATTTTTTAGGGGGTAAAATAACCAAAGCATTCAAAAAAGATGTTTGGTTGCCATCAGGTTGTGTCATCATTCTTTCCCAGCCTAAAAGGAAATGATGCGTACTGGAAAAGGAAGCATAATTTTTAAGTTATTTTCATTAGTTGAGACAGTGATTTGTTTTTTAAAGGTGAAATTCCAAACTGCACATTTAGAATTGCTGTGGTTAATTTCAAAACTATTTTTAAAGAAGGTTATGTTCTACATAAGAATTTGTCTGAACAATACCAAGAAGTCTAAATGAACACAAGCCAATAGGAAGTCCCAGGAAATGTGACAGATGAAAAGGTGTTCCTCTTAATTTGCTACAATCACTCTTTTATGCTCATATTCAGGTTATTTCTAGGCCAGGGCTGGTGAAGCCTCAGGGCATTTGGACCATATTTGGACTTGTGTTTTAATGTGGATGCTCTGAAATAAGAAAAACAAAAACAAAAACCTTACAAATGGATCCAGAAACGAGAATTGTGAAGAGCCTGGAACAAAATTCCATGTAGAGAGATTGAAAAAACTCAGAATATTTCATCTGAAGGGACATAAAGTTGAGGGTAAGAATAATACTGTTTCCAGAAGGTGTTTGTCGTCTGCTGTGGTTGTGTGTGGCAGACAAAGGGCAGGATGGGTTTCACCAAGAAAACAATGTAGACAAGATCTCCCGAAAAGGAAAACTTAACGAAGAGAAGCCTTTGGAAAATGACCAAGAGTCTGGAAGAAAGTGCCATCCCGGGCATTTGTGTCCTGGGAATAGTGGTGCACTCAATGACCTCTAACTTTTTTTTCCCAGGTCTAGGATCCTAAGATATGACTCTTCTAACATTGGATAATGGCTGTCTTCTACACCGTATTTTCAAAGACAAAAGAGAGAGGTTTACAGCTTAGACATATTTACAAGCAGTCAAGAGTGATATTCACAATTTGCAAAAAGGCCTTGGCAGTCAGAGGTTCAAAGTCAGAAAACTTTGGAGGCTTCTGCACATAAATGAAAGTTTTGATATCCCATAGAGCGGCCCAGCGGTGCCTGCCTGAAAACCGTCCCTTGCTCAGCAGACCACATGCGGCCATTCAAATCTGTCAGATGGCAGTGGAAGACACAGTGCTTGGAGCTCCACTTGCTCATTTATGACAAGGGAGATGACTCGGCTTTTAGCATAATTGTGCTGTGAATGCACTTCCCAACCAAGTGTAATAGTCACTGATGCAAGCCCTACCCCAGGGGGAACAATCCCGAGTGCTGGTTATTTCTGTCAATTGGAAAATTATGTTTACTGCAAAACAACAAAAAGCACTTCCTAAAATATTCAAGCGCTATTCGCTTCTAATACTCAGGGAAATCTGGAAAATCTGTGGTGATTAGACTATACAGAACCTAAGTGGTGCGGTAGGAAACCATAATCTTTGGGCAGGGACAGTTCTGGGCTCAAATGACAGACTTGCTATGCGCTCCTGGCAAACTAAGCTCTCTCTACCTGTTTCCTCGTCAGCAAAATGGGAACAGCGCATTGGCGCACTCCAGGGCCTGCAACACGGCACGGGCACAGTGAGCGTGGGGTCTCACTGGTTCCTCTCCCAGAGCCACATTCACCACCGATTTCCCTGGTGTCTGGGGCGCCGGTCTCCCGTTACACTGGGAAGTAAGACTTGTCACATGGGAGCCAGAGACAGCAAGGGGCTCCAGGGTCAGGGATGCGACGGGACAGGTGGTGTTCCCCAGCAATTCGCAAAGAAACCAACCATGTCCAGTTCAGCAATTGTTGATAAGACCCCCTAGCATCTTGGGTCTGCTACTTTAGCTTTGGGAAGTTAGCTCTTCCTGAAAATGCTATATTTCTTCCTGACGAGGAGTAGCTGCTCAAAGTAGATTTAAAAGGCATCGCTTGGGACGCCTGAGTGGCTCAGTCGGCTAAACGTCTGATTTCAGCTCAGGTCATGATCTCAAGGTTCCTGAGATTGAGCCCCGTGTCGGGCTCTGCCCCTCCCCTGCTCCTGCGTGCTCTCTCTCTCTCTCTCTCTCTCAATTAATAATAAATAAACATTTAAAAAACGGCATTGCTTTTGGTCTTAGGGATGGTTTGCTCCAGACTGATGAAGTCTGAACAAAGTAGTGAGTACTCTGTCCTTCTTCGTACTGCACACAAAGGAGGACATATGAGTGTACATAGATGTGCTCATTCTGCACACACACATGCATGTGCACGCGCGTGCACATACACACACACACACACACATGCACACACACACACAACCGGTAAACCTCTTGAAGTGAAATGTGCTATTTTAGCTCCTGGGCTCCCTAATCCGTAAATATCCATGCTAATAATATACAATCAACTCTCCCTGGAAAGGTTTAAAAGCAAAAGAAACAAAAACAAAGCTTTTTGCTTACCCCTAATTTGATTCCCGGCTAGCCAGCACTGCTCCGGAGTCTACGGTTATTATCCACATGTATTTCCATTTAAAATGTGCCAGCTGGGGCCAGCTCGCAGGGGAGAATTGTAACAGCTGTCCCAGTGGAAAATAGAAGCATGTCACTTTAAATCTTATACCAGGGCCAAGAAATGTCAGATTCCTGCCTCAGCTGTATAATGACACACATTATCTTTGACCTGAGCCCGTCCCATCAATTCATGTTCATAAGAAAATTACACTTTGGATTTACTTGATTCCTGTTCTTTATCCAATTTCTTACGTAAAATGGCAATTTAATCTTCTCTTCAATGCCCACTGGATAAATATCATATTCAACACTAGCATGCTAATGTTCGGAAAGTTTGATGATATTTTTTGAAATGCTGGCCACAATAGCCCCCTCTTTCTTCCTGTATGGAGGAATAATTGCAATCGAATCCATTTTAATTAGTTATTCTGGGACTCTGATAAAATCCATGGCATTTTTCTGTTGGTAAATCTTGGCTTAAATAAGTCTTGTTTCCTTTATGGCCTTGTCAACCGCAAGCACATACCTGCTTGCACAGACTTCGTTTTCCATCCCGTTCACTTTCCAAGTATGTTAAATATGTTGTCTACCATACGTTTGTGTGAATGAAGTGGGATACTTTGACTTCTAACAGTCTTCGGAGGATGAGGTAAAAGCTTTCAAATTCTTTAAAAAACGTTTGATGTTTGTATTTATTTTTGAGACAGAGAGAAAGCATAAGCAGGGGAGGGGCAGAAAGGGAGGCAGACAGGTTCCAAAGTGGGCTCTCCGCTGACAGCAGGGAGCCCGATGCAGGGCTTGAACTCACAAGCTGGACTCACAAGCTGTGAGATCATGACCTGAGCTGAAGTTAGGCATGTAGCTAACGGAGCCATCCAGGCACCTCTCAAGCTTATAAATTCTTAATTGATCAGACTTTAAAGAGTTGTTTTTATTTTGGGTTTGATTTTCATGCAATGCTGCTGTAAGATGCAGTTTGGGCCCATAGATTCAAAGGAGAAAAAGAACATGCATTTGTTTGGGATCTCATATAACATGTACTGGAATATATACAGAGATGATAGATAGATAGATAGATAGATAGATAGATAGATAGATAGATAGGACAACTTATACACCACATATCAGAGTATATAACATCACTATGAATTATTACCAGTGATTTTACATGGATCACTTGGTTCAAGCAGAGTCTGCTGGATTTCTCCACTAAAATATTAGGACTTTTGTCTTTCCATACTCTGTTCTTGGAAGGGGAGGGAAAGTAAACTATCTGATGGAGGAGGAGGAATCTAAGTATACTATTGTATCTGACACTCTTTAGGAAAGACGATTTCTCCTCTCCTATTTACAAATGTATTATGTAGATACCTGAAGACTTACTTATACCAGTGTGCACGGAAGGACGTTTAGTGTGAAACTGTTACTACTTGCTTGCCATAGCTCCGGCCACCAGATCTCTTTGAGGAGGGGCGCACACGCCCTGTGACGCCCCTGCACCCCTGCTACTTGAGCACATTTTCACATTCTGCTGCTCCGGTCTCCAGGCTCAGCATGCATTTTCCTTGCCCTGGTCATAGAATCCATGATTTCTACCCATGGGGTTGGTTCCTTCATTTATTTACTTTTAAAATATAATTTTTTTTTTAATATTTTTATTTCTAGGAGAGAGAGAGAGACAGTGCCAGCAGGGGAGAGTCAGAGAGAGAGGGAGTCACAGACTGAAACAGGCTCCAGGCTCCGAGCTGGCAGTCAGCACAGAGCCTGACGCGGGGCCCGAACCCACGAACCGCGAGATCATGACCTAAGCGAAAGTCGGACGCTTAACCGACTAAGCCACCCAGGCGCCCCTACTTTTAAAATATAATTTATTGTCAAGTTGGCTAACATACAGTGTATACGGTGTGCTCCTGGCTTTGGGAGTAGATTCCCGTGATTCATCGCTTACATACAACCCAGTGCTCATTCCAACAGGTGCCCTCCTCCATGCCCATCACCCATTTCCCCTCTTCCCTGCCCCCCATCAACCCTCAGTCTGTTCTCTGTATTTAAAAGTCTCCCATGGTTTGCTTCCCTCTCTGTTTGAAACTACTTTTCCCCTTTCCTTCCCTCATGGTCTTCTGTTAAGTTTCTCAAATTCCACATATGAGTGAAAACATATGGTATCTGTCTTTCTCTGACTGGCTTATTTCACTTAGCATAATACCTTCCAGTTCCATCCACGTTGATGCAAATGGCAGGATTTCATTGTTTCTCATTGCCATGTAGTATTCCACTGTATAGATAAACCACATCTTCTTGATCCATTTGTCACTGGACGGATGTTTGGGCTCTTTCCATATTTTGGCTATTGTTGAAAGTGCTGCTATGAACATTGGGGTGCATGTGCCCTTATGAATCAGCGCTTCCGTATCCTTTGTATAAATTTGTAGCAGTGCTGTTGCTGGATCATAGGCAAGTTCTATTTTTCATTTTCAAGGAACGTCCACACTGTTTTCCAGCGCCGCTGCACCAGTTTACATTCCCACCAACAGTGCGAGAGGGCTCCCATTTCTCTGCATCCTCGCCAACATCTGTTGTTGCCTGAGTTGATCATTGTAGCCACTCTGTTGTGAGATGGTATCTCGATGTGGTTTTGGTTTGTATTTCCCTAGTGATGAATGATGTTGAGCATCTTTTCGTGTGTCTGTTTCCTTTCATGAAAAACAGCGTCTGAGAACAAAGACGTGCGTCCTGAGTGAGGTCCCTCTCCTGTGGCGCTGGCCGCTAGCTTCCTGGTGGCAGAGCTCCGAGAGGCGCCTGTACGTTAACCCAATGTATATGCCTGTGTCTTTGTGTCTTTTTGAATTTATCTGTCATATATATGAAAATGAACATGTATCTACGCTCATACCTCTTAGTCTAAAAGAGGAGAACGCTTCAGAACGCTGAAGGAAAACATTTGGAAACAGAATTTTTAATAGATTTTTTAAAGTTTATTTTTTTATTTTGAGACAGAGAGAGAGAGAGAGAGAGAGGGAGAATCCCAGGCAGGCTTCATGCTCAGCACAGAACCCGACGTGGGGCTCAGTCCCATGAACTGTGAGATCATGTCCTGAACTGAAATCAAGAGTCAGATGCTCAACCCACTGAGTCACCCAGGCGCCCCAATAGTTTGTAGGTATAAAAGTGAAAACAGGAATTTTAACGCGCGCGCGCACACACACACACGCACACATACACAGAATTTACCCTCATCAGGGACACTTGCCCAAACAAGTATTCCAGACTGGAAGGAATACATCCCAGTGAGAGGTTGGACTCGGAGTTTGATATGTGAGTCAGTCAGAGACTAGACAATTGAAATTACCCAAACCAGTGCACAAGGTCAAAAAGAAAGAAACAAACCACGCGAGCATCTGAGACTTTAGGACAGTATCGGTCTAAATGCAATTAGATGTGTTATCTTAATTTCAAACGAAATAGGTAGCCAACCACGAAAATTAGCACAGGTGACCTAGAGTATTTGTATGAATTGTACAAGTGTCCATTCATTGCGCAGATATAACTTTCTTAATTGTGTATGCAGGCAAAAATGGCTTCCGCAGCACGATTCAAAACTAGGCAGAATTAGAGTCACCGTGGTGGCACAATCCTACTTGGAGATTTTGACAATTCTCCCTTGAACAGCATTCAGTTACTTCAGCTGGTATGGCTAAATGTCTTCTCATCTATAAATGGTTATTTAAAAAATCTTGTGCAAATCATTTTTCACTGTTTTCTTGTTGCTGTGATGTGATTTTGGTTGCTAACTTGTATTTTGTAAGACCTTGTATACATGGACAGAAAGAGGTTTTTATTAGAATTGTAACGTTTTCTTTCTATTTGCAAAAGTATCTTTATATTTTATTGTGGTTTCACATGCAGAAGTGTTTTTATATATCCATAGTATCTTTTCTTTTAAGAATTTTGATATTTTAAAGGTTTTCTCCTTATTTCAAAAATATTACGATACTTTAAATACACAATTATTTTCACAGTTTCTTTTTATGTTTAAATATTTAGTCCATCTATAATTTATGGTCACATGTTGTATGAAAAAAACATAGAGTTGAGTTTTGCCATATATGAACAAATTATCATAATGCTATTCATTAACTAAGCGTACTACTACATTATTGGAAATTTCACTCATATTAAATATCCTTTCAAATGGGCCTATTTTTAGGACTCCTGTTCTCATTGATATGTCTGTTTTTGAATTAATACTTCCTTAGAATTTATTATAGCTTACAAAATATCGAGCTGTGAAATTCCTCTCATTATCTTTCTCCTATATTTCCTTGATTATTATGTCCTATTGTTGCAGGAGAAATGTGTAATTATATTGTCAAGTTTCAAAATAAAAGCCATTTGGGATTTTGACCGAAATATAATTACATTTATACTATGTACTTTGCCCTATTTCAGATTTTAATAAAAATGCCTCTAATATTTTCATCATTGTTGGATACTGAATTGAAACTAGAGCTCTGTTTTACATTAACAAAATATGTTTATGCTTTTATAATAATATTAATAATTACAATGTTAATAATTAATTATTAATAATTACAATGCATTGAATGCTTACAGTATATCTCCGCCGGGCTCTCTATTCTAAATGATGACAGTGATAAGAAGTTATAATACTATAATCGTAATCACAATTGTTATCTTCCACTTACCGTGTTCCCGACAGTGGGCAGCGGGCCAGCTCCTTACCTGCCTTATATCCCTCCGTACCACAGGCAGCGTCTCCGGCAAAGGCCACGTCCACCTGCTGAGTGGAAGACGGGAGAGAACAAAACCAGGCATTTGTGCTCTGGGTTTGATGTGCAACTGTGTGGAGGCCGCAGACCCAGGGTTTGAGCGCTGACTCGGGAGCCGTGTGGAGAAGACACTGAAAGGTAATGAAGTGTGTGGTACTGCTTTCGGGTTGAAACGAACACACACCAGACTCTGGTTTGTTTAGACCAAAAAGCAAATTTAATATAAACATATGAAACTTGGTCATGGAGTCTGAGTGTCTGTGTGTGTGTGTGTGTGAACATGCGTGTGAACACACACAGAAATACACACACACAGGTGCGCACACACCAGATACCTGCTGGAGTTCCGGAATCACAGAAACTGGGACTAGAAACCTGCCTGGGGACTCTCTGTCCCTGCACTCGGTTCTTCCCTGTCCCTCTGACTCCCTCCCCTTCCTCCCCCCTCTGACTCCCTCCCCTTCCTCCNGCACATCCCCTCCCCCAGCACCCTGCTGCGCTCAGCTGCCCTCTCTCAGGTCCTCCTTTCTTCCTCACCTCCCCCAGGCAGCCCTCCTGCCTTTCTCTTCCCAATCCTTGTTCTGCTGCTGCTTTCCCTTCCCGCTCGCTCGGAACCCTTCACTCCAGCCCCACCTCCCTTGTTCCCCCCTTCCCTCTGCCCCCCTCCTCTTCCTCCTCCCTCCTCCTCCCTCCCCCTCCTCCTCCCTCTGACTCCCTCCCCTTCCTCCTTCTCACTCTCCCCTTCTTTCTGACCCTCCCCATCTTCTCTTCTTCCTTCTCTTTCTGATTCTCTTCTATCTATCTATCTATCTATCTATCTATCTATCATCTATCTATCTATATTATTTGTTATATATATATATATATAAAATGTAAAATTCAGGGCTATCTCTGGATAAAACTATAAAGTAGATTTAATTGTTGTCAAGAACCAGTTACCTTATATATAACTATACGGAAAGAAGAATCTTCTGTCAAAAGATTGTCTAAGATGAGCTGATGAAAGTCTGCTTCAGATTTTATAAACTTTCTTGATGACTTTGGCCTCTGAAGTCTGTTGTTTTTCGGTGAATGAAGCCCTCTGTTCTTTGATGTGCTTGGAGGGCGCTGCTCCCCAATCCTACATGAACGACACACTGTGGTCCTCACATACAGCTCGGTCGTTTGGCACAACCTATTTTTGGCAAGCTGGGGAGTGAATGGCAGGCGGGGGGGGGGGTTAAGAAGTGCCCTCGTAGGGGTGGGTGACTCAGCAAAGCCTCGGCTGGAATACCCCGCGTCACTGCCCCTGCAGCGCTCTCTGCCTCAGGACCCCGGCACCGCCTTGGGGAGCCAACGGGACGGCACCAGCTGCACCTCATCCCCGCGGACTCCGGGAAGCCCACCGGGAGAGGTGCACACATGTGAGGCTTTGACTGTCGGCGGGGGGGGGCGACAACGAAACCCCCTTGATCTTGACGAGGTTCCTGCGGCCCATGCTCACTGCGGCCTCGTTCACAACAGCCTGGAGACGCGGACGCGAGCGACGTGGCCGTCGGGACGCGTGGGGACGCAGCGTGCGGAAGGTGCTCGGCGTGCTGTCCCTCCCTGAAGGAAGGCCGTCCTGGGGCAGGGGCGTCACTCTCAGTGAAAAACGCCCGTCACCGCGCGGTCCCACCGCTCTGCAGCATCTACAACGGCCGGCTGGCAGCCTCAGGCCGCAGACGGTGCTCGGGGGGTGGGGAGGGGGGAGACGGGGAGGGGCCGCGGGTGGACACGAGGTCTCAGTCCCGCAGACGACCGAGCCCTGGGGACCTCCCGGGCAGCGCTGTGCGTCTAGTCAACAACACGCGTCCACACGCCTCCAGCTTCGTCAGGCGACGGGTCTCACGTTCGTGTTCTTCCTACGGTAGGAAACGCGGGCAGGCGAGTCGTGCACTTTGACCCGCTCGTCGGTGAACCGGCGGCGACGTCCAGAAGGAAAAGAGGTGGATGAGGAAACACCAGCTGTGGGCAGGCGGGAGGCCTCCCGGAGGGCGTCCCCAGCGCCTCCATGTCGCCACAAATTTGTCCAAGGCCACCGAGGCGCGCCACCGTGAGCGGGCCCGGGAGGAGCTGGGGATACTGACATGTCCGCGTGGGTCCATCCACGGTGACAAACGTGCCCCTCTGGTGAGAGATGTTACAGTTTTTCTGTTTGTTTTTCATAGCAAGACCAGTTATTGCAACATTACGTTCCTCAATTCCTAAATTCTTCAGAAATCATCATGAAACAGTCAGGTGCCTACGTCGACGTCCAGAACCTCCGCGCAAGGAGCGGCTCCGAAGCTGACTGCGGTGGCGGTTTTCCTGGGACTCGGTATTGCCTCTGGCAGGCGATTTCCTGCAGAGATGGGAACGTCCTGCGGGAGGCTTTGAACGGAATAAAGCTGAGTACACCTTTTTGCTTCAATTTGCACTGAAATTACCTTCCTAGACAATTCATTAAAACTGCACAAAAACACCGTGCATCTGTGTACCACAGAGTGAGATTCTGGTAACTGTAAAAGGCTCTTCACGCTCACCAATCACAGGGGACCCAGGGCTGTTGGGCACACGGGTTACTCCACACCTGGGCCCCCAGCCCTAGGTGCCAGGAAAGTTGCCCATGAAGTTAAACTTGTGTTTTCTGGGGAGGATGTTGGTGTGGGGGAGGGGAAGCATCCGTGGGAGTGTAGGAGTGTGTGGGACATCTCTGTGCCTCCGCCCCGCAATCTTGTTCTGACCCTAAAACTGCTCTAGGAAGAAAAAATAAGGCCAGGGTGATGTCTTCTGCCACTTCAGCAGCACACGTTCTCAGCTAACATCACTTACAACATTTTCTCAAAAGTTCCTGCCTCCTAAGTTACAGATGATTTAATCCATGTGACCTAATTAACATAACACACCCGGTATCTTTACAAGGATCCTAAAGGATTAATCATGAAATGATAAATGGTCACTCTTAGAGGAGATATGCATAGAGATGTGTGTGCAAATATGTGCTTCCTGTATCTACATATATACATAGCAACGTGTGTGCGTGTGCCGTCAGGGTCCGGGGCGTCTAACTCTTCCGTAGGGAAGGCCAGGCCAGAGGCCTTAGTCTGATCAGGCTGCTAGAAAAATACCGCAGACGGCAGCTTAAACAGCAGACATTTATTCCCCACGACTTGGGAGCCTGGAGCCCAAGCTCAAGGCACCTGCAGATCTGGGGTCTTGTGAGACCCTGCTTCCTGGGTCACAGATGGCTGTGTCCTCACATGAGGGGAGGGTGAGGGGGCACCCTGGGGTCCCCTTAATAAGGGCGCTAATCCCATCATGGGGGTCCCACCTCATAACCTCATCACCTCCTGGGGCCCCACCTCCCGGCATCATCACTGGAGGTTAGATTTCAACACATGGGTCTGGAGGCACACAGATGTTCAGGGTCCCCAGCATTTCGTCGTCTTCTCCCCTAAGTTCCCAGGGGGCAGGTGTGGTTCACAAAAATATTTTAGGTCTTACAAGCACGTTAAACACTCAGGTGACCCAAGTATAAGGGGTTGACATTATAGAACACGGGAGCAGGCGGCACTTAGAAAACCGACAGAATTATTAAACAAAACAAGATAATATATAGTTTGTTATTCGCTAAAAGGCGAGTTACTATATAGAATGACAGCCCTGACTCGGAAGGTTACTATTTTATTTATATTCATAGAAATTATTCAGAAGTACGTTGAGCAGTATTTATACGGTCCTGCCAATAACTGTGCTCTCCGAGGGAGGCCCTCTGTGTGGCTCCTTATGTCACGTACGTTGTTTTCTCTCCAACGCCTGTGACAGCTGCCCCTCATCCTGTGCTTGTTCTGCAGGCTCAGCTGTAACTTGTAGCCAGAAAGGTGTCCAGTCACTGCGGAAGTTCCCGCTGGACGACATACTTCCTGCCGGCGGGCCAGCTGCAGGGAGCCTGGGGGCCCCACACGGGGCAGCCTCCGCGCTGGCCGCCAGGATCCGGTTGTCTGGGAACCGAACACTCTTCACTTGGGCCAAAGTCGGAGGAATGACTCGAAGGGCCGGGAGGCACGCGAGACCGGCGGAAGCGAGGGACAGGAGGGGTCTGGGGGGCCCAGCAGTGGCCGCCACCGGTGTGGGTCTTGCCAGCACATGGGCCCGAGGGGCCGACGATACAGGGTGGGTGACAGTGTGGCGCTGGGGGGGACAGAGCCTGGGTGGAAGGAGCAGTGAGGGTGTGGTGACAGGGACACCAATAGAACGAGGTGAGGACAGGACGGAGGGTCACAGCTCCCGGGTCTGTGTCAGGAGGGATCAGATCAGCAGCCAGTGCCCCGCAGTCACATCCACCGGGGACCAGATTGCCGACTGGCCGGGTGCTGGAGGTGACCAAGCCGACGGGGCTCCCCGACACACTGACAATCGTCTCAGCCGTGGACTGTGCTGATAAAGGTCCAACAGTGACGATGCCACTTCTTGGGGACCCCCGTGCGCCTGGCGCTTGGGAAGCGGGAACTGTGTGGGGAGACCCTGAGGGAGTGAGGGCACAAAGGTGACAGTGCTCTCCTGATGCGCGGAGGGCGTGGCCCGCGGAGGCCATGTGCGGTGACTCGGTGCTTGGGGGGACGGGGCAGGCGGAGACCCAGACCCTTCCTCCCCTCCCCCCTCAAAAAAGAGCCTTTACAGAGAAATTCCTGACCGTCCCGTCCGAGAGCTGCATGCTGGGCACTGGCCCTGCGCCCGCACACAGGGGGTCACAGCCAGAGTGCGCACACAGTCCCCGGCAGGTGCCCTGTCCCTCCCAGCCCGACCCCGGAAACATGCTCGTGGGCCGGCTTCTGGGGCTGACTGTAGCCCTGGTCCCTCACGATTTCTACGAGGCCGTGACTCAGGTCTTCTCATCCGTGTCCCACAACCTGGCAAGGTGACACAGGCCACAAGGTGGCCCAAAGCTGAATGAAGGAGGGGATGGGGGTGAGGCACGGTCACACGTGGGTCGGAATCAGGTCCAGAAGCAGCGTCCTTGCTGCGATTGTTTCATGACCTTGTAACTTCCACCCTTGACGACCCCCTTGAGTCTGGGGTAAACTCCAGCCGCACCCCGTTACCGTTTTACTAGCCCACGCGGCTGTGTCGGCCACACCCGACAGCTCCCCGCTCTCGAGGGAACACCAGCTCGGTCTCCCGCCCACATTTCTCCTCTCCTCCACCAATTCTCTCCTCCTGATCCCAAGGTCGCATCTGCAAGGTGCCTGCTCTCCGTGACTCTTCCTAAAATGACCCAGCGCCTGGTCGTCGCTTTTGCCGGCAGATCAGGGACGTCAGATCCGAAGGGAGAGCCCGTTCCTCCCGCATCTGGGGACAAAGCTAGTCTTAGATTTCGTCCCAGATTCGGGGTGATTTGTGATCCTCACATCGACAGACGCATCACCTCCGGGGGAGCGATCTCCCCCACGAATTGAGAGGAAGAGTTAGGTCCTCGGGGGACACCGTGCAACACGAGAGGAAGCAGAATGAGACGCAGCGTCCGGGACGGGGCACAAGCGTGTCCCGCGCCGCTCACCTCGGCAGCGAGCCTGCACCTGCGACGGGGAGGGAGCAGGCTGGCCACGGCCGTCCGACCTCGGGATGCAGCCGGGGGCACCCAAGAATGCCAGGCACTGCATGGAACTGAGGCCCCCGAAGCCGCTGGGAGTTGGGGGGAGGGACCAGCCCCTTCTCCGCAGATTTCTAAGAGTAGCCCCCATTCTGCCCTGGCAGGGCCTCCTGTCTCCCCCTCCCCCCAGTGGAACCGACCCCCTGGAAATAAGGAAGAGGCTGAGGGCTCCCAGGCTGGGGGCCCCCAGGACCAGCTCCTGCCCCGGGGACAGTGATCCACAGGCCCACACGGATTGTTCCATTCAGTGGTTACCATGGACAGAGACGGGGATGCCACCATCCTGTTCCCCGCTCGGCCACATGACCCAAGGCGGCCAGCGAGGAAACTGACCTTGGCCTCCCAGCTCTGACTTAGAGTACGTCTTGCCCTGTACCATCTAGTGAGGGACAAAAACGATGCAAAATGTCTACATGCACTTGGGCTTCAACCGGAACTCTAAAATTTAGGCTTCATTGAAGTTTTACAAAACATGATCCTCAGTCTCGCCTACAGACCTGATTTCACAGTCAAGCGATAGTGGAGTGATGAGGCAGCCGTCGTCTCCTGGGTGAAACTGTGATTCCAACAGAGTCCCTGAAAAGCCGGGCACGCGTCAACATTCCACCAGAGGTTCACAAAGGGATTTGGGGGAGGAACCGGATCAGATGAGGGTGGCCGGTCCCGTGCTGCGGTGAGCTCCCTGAAGGGCCAGCACGGGGAGCCTCCACTCCCACCTGCTGGCTTCCTTTCCAGGGAAGTTACTCGGCGGCTGTCAGCGGACTCACACAGGTAACAGTGGAAAGTGGCATTTGCCACAGTCTGTGTGGGATTACTTCCCATGCCACCCATCTCTCCCTTCTTCACCGCCTCCCAGGGCTCTGCCAGGGCCACGGGCACTCGCTCACCACACTCGGCCCAGCTCTCAGAGGAGGGCCCCTGCTCTATGCTTACCGCTCAGGGACACAGCTCTCTCCGAAAGCCACTTTCGTGACCTTCTAGATGACCGGCCTGCATACCCGAGTCCCTCTCGAAATCACATGTGCTCATGGGTAAGAAGTATCCTCAGACTTCATTCATTAGTGAGCCTCATGGTGAGATTGAACATCTGGAGAAGGTTCTGGAAAACAGCAAGAAGAATGCAGGTGATTTTCGAGTCATACCACTGGTGACGATTTTCTGCTACTATCTGCTAGTTTCAAACTTTTATTCACCGCGTATGTGTATACATACATAAATGTATATAGAATGTAGGGTGTATTATATGTTATAAAATATAGTGCTTTACAGTGAACATATTATATAGATACATCTAGACGTTTATTGGATGTATAATGTGTATACATACATGCATACTACATATACACACCATATATAGCATAGACACAATGTATACATGTATACACACACACATGTATGCGTATATACACATACCCAAACTGTATACGCTGTACATATATGTGTGTACATATTTTTGCCCCCCAAATCGCATTTCCTGGAGTGTTAAGGTCAGGTTGTGTGGGCTGCACAATGACCCTCCCTAACAAGCGAGCACATGAACTGAATCTTCACTCACTTCAGACACAAAGCATTTTTATTGTCCTCAGTGAGACTGCATGATTTCTGGCTCCTTTTGAATACCGTTGATGACAAACGTCGTTTTTACTTATCTGATGGTGACAACTTGAAGCTACCTCCAGGACGTGTCCACAGCTTTTCTGTTTTTACACAGATGACTATGTATTTTAATGGCAGCCCACGGAAGCCTCTGGGGCACAGCTCATAAAGAGCTACACACACACACACCAATCATTTTCAGAATCCCTCTGGGTTTGGAAAACATAAAATGATGGAGAACTTCCTTTCTCTTTCGGAGGCTTTTATGAAACGATTGCCTCCAGAGCCAAGAGATGCATTTAATTTTTAATGTGTTTTCTCGATTCCATGATGTGCGGGATCCCACTGTTAATTATAAGCTCACGCCTCTTTGTTGATGGGTAGCATATGTTCTACCCAAGTCACACCCTGGATGCCACTCCCATAAAGCAGATGCTGTGAGGAAGAACAGGGGCACAGGTTTATCTTTAATGATGGAAAAGTCTGACTCCTCAAGAAAGACATTTAAGAGCTGAATCAAATATTTGATTTTCCACTAAACTACAAAGCGAAAACCACTTTTAACAAATGCTGTCGTTAGAGCCAACTGAACAAGGACTTTAGGAGGACTTTGTATTATTGCCTAAAGTCCAATTTAAAATCACTTAACTTGTCACCTTAGGGGCTTTATCTATTGATTGGCCATCAATATTTAATCCTCTGTTTCTGAAGAAATTGCAACATAATAGACCATCTTCAGTGCTTTCTTTTAAAAAAAAAAATCCACTCCTGGTGACTATATTTAGAATATAATCTTTAAGATTTTGCTTTTTAGAGAAAGTACTTTTTCTAAGATATATTTTCTCTAAAAGGTATCTTGGAACTTTGTATTGGTTTAACCTCTCTCTGGATTCTTATTTTAACCTCTGTGTTCATAAAAGATCAAAATGCAATTTATTTCACTCTTCTCAAAACTTAAAGTGCATCTGTCCCTTGAGTCTACCTTCCATGTGGACCGCTGGGGTCTCAGGCGTTTTGGAGTTGCTGGCAATCTGATGTCGCATCTTTCCAGGTGGACGGGGAAGGGTCCGTATCTCGTTGCCGTCAGTCCCGATGCGCAGACATACGTGCCCCGTCTGTGAAGGCCTATCGACATGAAAGACATGGTTTTCATACTTAGGAATTAATAGGCTTCAGTTGACCCAGATTCTTGCTTTGGTTAGTCATGATTTGGTATTTGTGGAAATGGGAAATACTGAAAGGAGTTTGCCTAGACACTATACCATCAGGCAACAAAATAATTTTCCCAGTGTTTCCAAGCTCCTTGGGGAAATTGTATGAATTACAAGTTGAGCGTTTGGGGATTTACTCTTTCATTTGTTTCAACGCACCTTTTAGAAACTTTATTCCTCAACGTAAACAATTATGTTATATACATTTTTAATCTATTTTCCTGATGAATCGATTTTAAGAACCCTCTGTCAAAACAATTTCTCTGACTTGTATTTTCTGACGTATCCTTTGCTACTGAACTCCACAGGATGTGTGTGACTCCATCAGTCCAGGCCAAGATGTCGTGGGCCTTCCCATCAACATCTGTGGCCACCCCAGCCAGGGAAATAAAAATATGCTGACTGTTTTGGAGCCTCCAGAATTGTGCCCAACTTTCAAGGTCAGCATGAAGGTTGTGAGACGGGGATTAAGCACTTGGGATCAGATACCGAGGCTGAATACTGTGTTTCCTTCCCCTTCCGGCTACTTATTGATTTTTCTCAGTCGGCTTATCTGTAACATGGCTGCATTAAGAGTACATTCCTCACGGTGTAATTTGAACATTCAAAGTCTATATCAATGGAAAGTTTTTATCTTCTTTTAAGAGAAATGGCTTTACCGTATTCTTTTATTATCCTAGCTTTTTTGGGGGGTTGATTAACATATAATGAGATACATATTTTTTTTGGAGCTTCAGCGCTGTATATGGCTTTGTACCTTTTTTTTTGAAATATATATATTGTAAGTGAGCAGCTTGATGAGTTTTAATACAGTTATGCATCCGTGTTACCATGATCTGGCCAAGAAACAATATTTCCAGCATCCTGCAAAGTTCCTTTGGGCACTTTCCCTGCAAACTACTGTCAGAGCAGAGGCAGAGACAAGAGCCACCACACCTTCTGTGAGCACAGACTTGCCTTGTCTCGGCTATGGTTTCCTCCAAACAGCACCACTTAGTGTGGCTGATTTTGCATTTGAGATCACGCACACAGAAAAACATATTTGAGATTCATGCATGTGGTCACATGCTTCCACATGTCATTCCTTTTGATTGCCGACTATTTTTCCATCGTATGAATAAGCAACTTTGGTTTTGATCCATTTCCTTCCTGACGGGCAGTTGCTGTCTCCAGATTTTGTCTGTTTTGAACAAAGGTTCTATGATCACTCGAGTGTGAGTTTGCGTGATAATGTGTTTGCTTCTCTTGGGTGAATACATAGGAACGGCATTTCTGAGTCACTCAATAAACTGATGTGTCACTTTAGAAGACAATGTCATGATTTTCAAAGGGGCTGCGTCATTGTGTAATCCCCCCATCTTGCTCTGTGTGCACACCAGCACTCACTATAATTGGTCTTCACGTTGGCCACGTTGATGGGTGTGCACTACATCGCGGCTTTAATGCAGATCCCTGACCGCTGCTGATGCTGACTGTCCTGCCGAGTGCTTTTTGGCTTTTGACTATCTTCTGTTTTGAAGCGTCTGTTCAAATATCTTCTCTATTTGTTAAGTTGGGTTGTATATCTTCATGTTACTAAGATGTAAGAGTTCTTTACATATTCTAGATCCAGGTCTTTTTTCGGGTATATATATCTCACATATGTTTTGTCTGGTCTGTGACTTCCCTTTTTTTGTTTCCTTAACTCTTCTTTCTTTTAAAAAGTAGGCATTTTTAATTTGGATAAAGTCCAACTTTTTAAGGCCAGTTTATTCTTTTATGTCTTGTTGAAGACATCTTTTCCTAACACATAGTTATACCAGTTTTTCCTAAGTTTCCTTTTGTTCAGTGTGTTCCCATGGAAATATTATGTGAGCAGCATATGCAAGTTAAAACTTTCTGGTAGCCATATAAATCAAGTCAAAATAAACAGAAAAATTAATTTCAATCAAATATTTCATTTAATCCAAGATATGCAAAATAGTAATTTCTTAACATATAATCAATATAAACGTTATTAATGAGATATTTTAGATTTGGGGAGCTGAATCTTTAGTATCTGGTGTGTGTTTTACAGTTTTAATACATCTCAAATAGAACTAGTCACATTGCAGTTGCCAGAAAATCGCAGGTGGCTAGGAGTTACCATAACAAACAGCACGATTGCAGACACTTGATAACTTCAGCTTTTATACTGAGACTGTTGAGCACTTTTGAGTTTCTTTCCGTGTGTGGCACAAGGTGAGAGTCGAAGGCTAAGTTTCCATGTGGATGTGTATTTCCAGCACCGTTTGTTGAAAACATCGTGCTGCCCCATCGAATTACCTGGGCCTCTTGGTCAAAACCAATTTACAACGCAGCCGCTGGTCCACTTGCAGCTCCAGCCTCTTCACGGATCTGTGGGGGCTCCTTTCCCGGCAGCGTGCGGTGCGGCCACCATCGTTAGTGGTGAGTCCCGAGGGAGGCGCTTCAGGTCTGTTGTTTTGTTTCACAACGTTTGGGGCTGCTGTAGGTTCTTTAGAGTGTCCACATGAAGTCTGAGCTTGGCCCAGGGGTTTATATTTGAATAAAGGCTGGCAGGACTCCGATTAGAATTGGGTGGAATTTAAAGATAAATGTGGGTAGCAGTTGCATTTTGACTATCCGGATTCTTTCAGTTCATGAACTATGTGTGTCTCTCGCAGAACAACTCAAAAACATGTACGCATATTACAGCCTTAACTCCCTCATCGTATTTGGTGCTTTCCTGATCTCATCCATATTTTATCACACTTAGTTCTAGATGTGTCTTGTTTACTTTTTTAATTGATATTTTAATTGGTAGCTTTTAAAACTTCAGTTTCCAATTGCTCTTGCTACAATGTAGAAACAGAGTTGATTCTGCAATAGAGTTAAATGTTGGCATTTCCACGTGCGTGTCACGGCATCCATTAAAGGAGGTGATTTGCTTCTTTATTTTGGGTCTATGCCCTTTATATAGCTTCTCGCTTTATCCCATTGGCTTCAGCCTCGGGGACAAGAGTAGTCGGAACAGACATGCTCGCCCTGCTTCAAATCTTAGGCAGAAAGACTCAGCCATTGACCTTCCGGTATGGACGTGGCCATGGGAATCTCATGGAGACTGTTTATAAGGATGCCGACACCTTGCTAAGACCTTTTGTCATGAATGGGGCTCCAATGTTGTGTGGTGCTTCAGCTGCAATTATTGAGTCCAATTTGAGGCCATAGGTTAAGGCTGAAGCTCTCTGAAGAGATAACAGTGTCCCCTGAGAAACTGGAAAACCAAAATGAGCCGTCCTCTGGGCTGTGGTGAGAGATCGAGGTGTAAGCCTGAGACGGGGCTGGCAGATGCCCGTGTGGCATGAACTGACTTCAGGGGAGAAAGGACGTAAGTGGAACTCGGGAGTGGGAGCAGGGCTGAGCCCAGCCACCTGAAGTCTTTGTGTGTGAATGTGTGTGTGACAGCGAGTGTGAGCTAGTGGTGTGTGTGAGTACAACTGTGAGTGAATGTGAATGAACTTATGTATGGGAAAGAGTATGAGTATGTGCCAGTGTGCAAGAGTACAAGTGTGTGAGTATAAGGCAGACCATGAGTGTGTGGGTGTGAGCATGTGGGAGAGATTGTGAATGTATGGATACATGAGAGAGTGTGACTATAAGAGTGTGTGTATGAGTGAGCGAGCATGTGTGACAAAGAGAAGGGAATAGCCCGGGTGAGGACAGAGGAGAGGGTGAGTGTGTATGGGTGTGTGAGAGAGTGTGAGTGTGTGCATGGATGTGTGTGAGTGAGCGAGCAAGCACATGTGAAGTTGGTGAGGGGCATGCAGGGAGAGAGGGATGGCAGTGGGAGGGACCATGCAACAGCCAGGTCGGGGACCCCGGGACAGGCACAGGGACAGGGACAGGGTGGCCCTCTGACCACACCCTGGGGGTGCTGCACCCCCTCCTGGGGCAGAGGAAAGGGAGGGTGAGTGAGTTTCCCGATGCCACCAGTGCACAAGGCTGCAGGGTCCCTTCCCCTTCTGTGACCACACAGGTCACAGTGGCACCCTGCGTGCTGGACATGCTTTGGGCTCTGCTCTGAGCACCTCGCACACAGAAGTCCACGTGGCCCCGAGCGTGTTCAGGTGACAGTGGTCTGTGCACAAGGTGATGTGTCCATAGCTGCATCAGTGCTGGGGATGGGGGCTCGGGGTTGGGGACCCGGTGTTGGGGACCCAGTGGTGAGCCCACAGGTCTCAGCACAAACCCTCAAGGGCCTTCAGGCCAATCGTCCCACAGCACAGTGGCCACCAAGGCTCAGGGGACAAGCATGCTGTCCGGGACGGGGGAGGAGCTGGGGACAGAGAGCCTCCCTGGCTGCAGGGTTGAGACACCTAAGGAAGGAGCTTCGTCAGCACTGGGAGCCCACGGGGACATCTGAACCCAGGTCGGTGGTACAGATGTCAGGGGAAAAGGTGTTTGGTGATGATTCGGCAGAACTGTTATTGGATTATCATGGTGCAACTCCTGTCCTTTCTCTGCTCCCAGCTTCCCGCCAAATCCTCACCTTGGATACTTCGTCCATCTGCATCTCTCAGGAAAAAATTTTTGAGTACTTTTGTTAAAAAATAATAAGGACTATCAGAGAAAACATGAAAAATGAACTTAAATATTAATTATTTGATTTGAAACTGTGCAATAACACTTAGCAAAAGTAGGACATGAAATAACTGGAATTGCCTACCAAGGTGACCATGCCATCTGGTTCCCCGAGGGACAGGGTTGAAAAGGAACCTCCCAGTGTTCCTAAGGAGCATGCGACCCTTGGCCATCACGTTAACGGGACCCTTTGCTACCATGTCAATGGGACCCTTTGCCATCATGTCAAAATAAAGTTTTGAAAGATTTTATATGTGAAAAATACCATCAGTTCTTCTGTTTGAGGGCATGTACATATTGCTAGAAATAGTATTTAATGTATATATTTATTTTGTGTTAGGACTATAGATAAATGTCGTTTTCTTTATTTGTGTTTTCTTTATGATCATAAAATGTGCAAAACCTTTGTTCCATACATTTAAACATGTTTTGGGGTATTCCTGTGTTTGGTTAAACTTCTCTCCCGGGGTCACATCGCACCCACACGCAGGAGAACGGGAACAGGGATGATGTGGCTGCTTCCAGGAATGTCCATCGCGAACGGAGGCTTCGGGAGAACGTGTGCGGTGTGTTCGCACAACTGAATACGTGGAACTCGGCCTGCGTTACTGATATAAAACTAGAGATTTTTAAAACTCCCGCTTGCCCTGATTGCTTCTGCTTGAACTGTTCCATTTAATTTTGCCACCTCCATGGCAGTACTTGAAAGATGCAAATTTGACACAGAAGTGTCCTGTCTCTGAGGAGCACATGAGAATAATCCCTAACTAATAATAATGATAAAAGCCTATGTTAATTCATGACCACAGTTGACCCTTGAAAAACCTGGGGGGTTGGGACGCCAACCCCCTCATGCAGCCCAAAATCCACATTTAACTATCAACTGTCCCAAAACTTAACTACCAATAGCCTACTGTTGACTGAAAGCCTTCCTGATGGCCTAAACTGCCAATGAACACTGATTTTGTATGTTGTATGTATTATATATACTGTATTCTTACAATAAAGTGAATTAGAGCAAAAAACATGTTATTAAGAAAGTCAAAAGCAAAAAGGTATCTGGATGGCTCAGCTGGGTGAGTGTCCAACTTGATTTCAGCTCAGGTCATGATCTCACGGTTCATGAGTTCAAGCCCCACATTGGGCTCTGTGCTGACAGCATGGTGCCTGCTTGTGAATCTCTCTCCCTCTCTCTCTGCCCCTCCTCTGCTCTTACTCATTCTCTTCATCCCAAAATAAATTAATAAACTTCAAAAAAAAGAAAGGAAATCCTAAGAAAAAATACATTCCTAGTACTGTGGTGTATTTTACCAAAATTCTGTGTATCTGTTTACAAGCAGACGTGCACGGCTCACACCTGTGTCGTTCAAGGGGTGACTCTAAAGGTTGGGGCCACACCCTTGTGTGAGAAGTGCTGTGGATGAAGGGTTGTGAGAACATCTGGAACTTGAAGGTGAAATCGAATCCTAGGTTTCTAGGCAGCATTTACGAATTCAGGGAGGAAGCAAAATTCGACTTCATGAAGCATGAGTGAGCCACACGTGGCCCCACAAGGGCCTGACGGGAGCCGCCCCCTTTCGCTGGGGGTGTGCTCACATGTCCGCTGCACCATCCTGGGACTCGGAGGGCTGTCCTTTGCCTCTCCTGTGAATTAGGCAGCAGGGCACACTTCGTAGAGACTTATCCCTTTAAAATGGAAAGAAGAACCCGCGAGAATTTATTAGGAACTGTGTTGTGCCCTACTGGCCTTGGTTTGATGTTCTTCATGTAGATGGTGTTTGTGTACTTGAAGTCTTATGCCTTATTGACTGCCTTCTGACACTGCTTGGATGTTCTGATGTATGTAGTGCCGTCCGTCATTCCATATGGGTGTGTTGTTAGTGCGTTCCCCTGGATGAATGTGTTCAAATTCCCCTTTCTGTAGAAACCGGAAGCTCACTTTATTTGTGTGATTGATGACAAAACAGGCCTTGATCTTTCCTCTTTTCCTGCACCCTTTGTCATGAGGCACTGCTCCTAATCTGATTCTGGGCTCAACGCTGAGCTTGTTCTGGCTGATGGGATGTCAGCAAAGCGGTGGGAGCTGAGCCCACAGAGCATCGGTATGCATAGGTCCACGCTGTTGGCCTCGCCATTGTCACGGCCATGAGAGGGACATGCCACGGCTAGCCTGTAGGTGCCAGGAAAGGGTGGGAGGAACGAGAGAGGCTGAGCGGGCTCTCCCAACCCACCGAGCCCATCGGACAATGAGTTGTCTGCTCCCGGGCATGCAGACGAGCCAGCAAAGACCACAGCACATGCCACTAACCCAGGTGTAGACTGTAGCTCGCATGCTTGTGAGCTGAATAGAACTTACCGTTTTATGTCCTTGAAGTCTCCTGGCTGTTTCTCAAGCAGCACTACTGTGGTGATCGACACATAACACGGTGCTAACACTACCACAGCAAAGGGCCATCAGCAACATCAACACCTAAAATATCTGGCATTCTCTTTGGGATAAGTTGGCTGCTGGGCATTAAAAGTGATGAAAACACTAATTGAACATTGGAAAATCATGAGGAAAATGTTATTGTGAGCCAAGAAAATGCTAGTCCTCTTTAGACGGTCTAGAAGATTCTGACAGATGCTGCATCTACTAGCTTAAAAAACCATATATACACAGGCAGACACACACAACAGTCCTTTGGGTTTGCATGATGAGGGGGTGAAACTTATCTAAGCAGGTGGCTGAAACTGACTTTATCTCTCGATAGCTGCAGGTGATAGGGGACCAGGATACCTCAGGAAAAAGATTAGCACAATAAAGAACTGGCCAACTTTAAGGCATAATTCGAAGAAGCCACTCCATCCAGAAATTCCAGGATTTGAGGAATTGGAAAGCAAAATATTGTGTCCCTTCTTCAACTTCACCAAGAAAGAAAATAGTCTTAAGTTAAAATACAGCATCAGGATAAAAAAGTCAATGATTGTTAAGTCATCTGAAAAGAACTAAGCTAGTCTAGTAGATTCAGCTGCAGAAGCAGGAAAAGGCAGGAACGTAACTGTATTGTCCCCTGGCAGCCTGGCATACCCGGACTAGCTCTGATGATGTCTAGAAAGGGAAGCACTGAAACACACACACACACACACACACACACACACACACACACACACACAGATGAAGGCTTTTGGTATGTGGGAAAAAGCCTCAAATCTAAACCAGAAATCCTACAGGTTTTTAAGTTGTTGAGGTTTTTATTTGTGTGTTTGACTGTTTATTTTTAAGTTAGTTCCTCAGGCAAAAGCACTAGCAAATAACAGATGAAAAATGTTAACATGTAGGAAGGCTTCTCCTAACCAGAAACCTTCCAGAGTACAAGGCAGGGAGAAAGAGCTGTGCAGGCCTGCTTCCCAGTGTCTTTCCAGAAGTCAAGAAGCTTCGTCAGAGGGCAGAGCCAATCCCACCCCCGGAGGAAGGGGAGCTCACAGTGCATCTCAGACAGGTGGCTTGCTTCCGTGTCTTGGCTATTGTAAATAACATTGCAATGAACATGGAAGTGCAGGTATCTTTTTGAGATCCTGATTTCAATTATTTGGGATAAATACTCAGAAGTGGGATTGCTGGATGCTGATGTCATTCTATTTTCAATTTTTAAAAAAATTTTAATGTTTTTTATTTATTTCTGAGAAACAGAGAGAGACAGTGTGAGCAGGGGAGGGCCAGAGAGAGAGGGAGATACAGAATCTGAAGCAGGTTCCAGGCTCTGAGCTAGCCGTCAGCACAGAGCCTGATGTGGGGCTCGAACCCACGAACTATGAGATCATGACCTGAGCTGAAGTCGGACGCTTAAACGACTGAGCCACCCGGGCGCCCCTATTTTTAATTTTTTGAGGAACCTCCACACTGTTTTCCAGAGTGGCTGCACCAGTTTGCATTCCCACCAACAGTGCAAGAGAGTCCCTCTTCTCCACATCCTTGCCTGTGTCTGTTACCTCTTGTCTTTCACACTAGCCGTTCTGACAGGTGCGTGATGACACCTCATGGTGGTTTTGATCTGCATTTCCCCGGTGATGAGTGATGTTGAGCATCTTTTCAGGTACCTGTTGACCATTGGTACGTCTTCCTTGGAAAAAGTCTACCCAAATCCTTAGTATATTTTAAAAAATGAGGTTATTCGGGGTTCTTGTGCTATTAAGTTGTAGGAACTCCTTATATATTTTGGAAATTACCCCATATCTGATGGAAGGTTTGCAGCTATTTTCTCCTATTCCATCGGTTGCTTTTCCCTCTGTTGACTGCTTCTTTTGCCGTGAAGGAGTTTTTTAGTTTGATGTCGTCAGAGGAGGAAATGCTGCGATTTGCCACAATGTGGATGAACCGGAAGACATCATGCTAAGGGAAATAATTCAATCACAGGACAAACAGGGCATCATTTCACTTATATGAAGTGTCTAAGATAGTCAGACTCATTGGAATCACAAGTAGAGTGCTGGTTGTCAGGGGCTGGGGTGAAGGAAGAGGAGAGCTGTTCACGGGGTATGGTTACTATTGTATAAGATGAACAAGTGGTCGAGACCCACGGTACATCCCGGTGTCTTCAGGAAACACGCTGTGTTGTGCACTTTAACATAGGTGAAGAAGAGACAGATCATACTAAGTCTTCTCCCCACAACACACACAAATCCCACAAAAGAACACAAGCACATTGCTGGAGGCTCTGGATACATTCAGTCCCTCGACTGTGGTCACCACATCACTAGTATGCACCTATGACAGACCCTTCAAGATGGATCCCTCAAACGTGGGCAAGTTTGTGAATATCAACATATCAATATCAATATGAATATCTATATCAATAGCACGATAAAGCTAAAAAATATCGTAATCCGAAGAAGCACAATTTGAGTTTCGACTAGAGCATGTGCCCCGAATGTGTGTGTCTGTGTCTGTGTATGTCAGTGAGGCTTCGGGGAAAGAAATGCACTTTCAGGAAATCTCGGCCCTTTTGTCTGGACCACTAATCAGGAGGGAGAGACACCAGAGAAAGCTGCTTTCTGAGGAGATCCTGGATTAACACATTCTCATGATGTAGCATATTTCCGAGCCCCTGGGCCTAACCACTGATTGAGAATGTCACCAAAAATAGATTCTGTATGTGGGGGCAAGAAGGGGCTTGTGTCTAATCGCCTGGTAGATACTTGTGAAAACCAATTTTCTTGAGAAATAAATAGGGTATCATTTAATTGGAGTGGAACAGCAAATATGCTCCAGCAATTTTTCCGACCACAACTTCCATCTTCTAAAATCTAAAAATAAGAATTATATTTCATCAGCAAAAGGCCTTAGAAGAGAGGAAGTTAGGATTTTCAATTTGTATGCACGCTAAGTAGTCACTTCATCCTAAAGCTGTAATTGAAAGTCTTTTATATGGTAAATTCGGAATAATTACGGAGCCAGAATATAGTAAATATGACAGCCAAAGAAGTTCTTTGAAAACAAAAACTTAATTTTCAGTCTTTATCACGTATTTAATATTTGGCCTTTTGTGAATAAGACTTTCAATGTCTCCTGTGAATGGCATGAACTGTATTCCAGCTGCCGTTGTGTTTTCCTGGGAAAACGTATTCCTTTTTCAAAGTAGGAAATGTGCAAGGAGCCTTAATACGTGATTATGTTTCTTTTGATAACAAAGACGGAATAATTTTAGAGAAAGAACTTCTTTCCTGGCCACTTATCAGCTCTCCCTCTGGAAGAGGCTTACATTTGTGTTTTCTTATTTTGTCACATCTAACTGAAATTCTTTAAAATGACTTTATCTGAAGGTCAGCTACCTTTTCCATCCAATTTAATTTTATCTTCAAAATTTTGTAACTTTGGATTTGGATTAGTGATGGGTGAAGATAAGAGTAATGCCATGGCCACTCTTGCCTCCGGGGGTAGAAAATAGAGCCTGCGGAACAGCCAGGGTTTAGGGCCATCCGCCTGCAGGGAGAGGTCAGGATGTCCTCTGAAGGGCAAGCTCCGAAAGCCAACTTGTAGCAGGTCAGAACAGAAAGAAAGTAAAGTCACTGTAAGACTCGGAGTAGTCTCCCAGACCAGGAAGGCTGGTCAGGGGTCTGATTAAGGTAACCGTGTGTCACAGAATGGATGGGTGCCCAGACGGCAGTCTTGTGGTTTGTGTTGAGGGGATTGAGAAAAAACAAACAGAAGAAAACACCCAGAAACATCTATTTCCAGTGCCATCAAAAGAATGGAGCCCCTAAAGTGGATTTTTAGCATCCCAATCTTATTGGTTATAACTCTCTAGAGTGAAATAGATGTTTGGGGCTATTTGGCTTGGGGTCATCAAATAATATCTGCTAATTCATCTCCTTTGTGCCAATGTTTGCTCAACAAGCAACGTCTTGGTTTTCATTTCTCTTCCCATATAGGATCCTGATTGAAACAAGATGTCAGGTTTCTAGGCATGAATGTACTGGTCGAACTGACAGTATCATTCTCCCTTCTGTGTTAATACCAGTCTTCCACTTTTCCCCATTAGTGTCGTTAATATGTCTGCTGAATTAAATCTCCCCAGTGTACAGGCAAAATCAAATTGTTTCTTAGTTTGTTTGCATCATTTGAGCACTTCCCGTTCACCAGAATACCTTAGGGAATCCGTGATCACACAGGGCCATGTTGGGAGTCTCTTCCCAGTTTATCAGAGGATCCTCTGTCTCCCTGGGTCTTCCAGCTTTTGGGAGCCATCTCGCAGATTGGTTTTGCGGGCCATGCCAGAACAAAGGACAGCAAACAGGGGGGCTTGATTCTCTCACAGTCCTGGCGTCCAAGAGCAGGAGCTCCAGGTGTCTTTAGAGCCACACTCCCCTTTGGAGGCTCCAGGAGGATCCTTCCTGGTCTCTTCCAGCTGCTGGTGGCATTCCGCCATCTTGGCTTTCGGGTGTATCTCTCCAGTCTCTGCCTCCCCAGCCACATATTCTCAGCCTCTTTGTGTGCCCGTGTCTTCGCCTCTTCTGTCTCTGATGAGGACATTTGTCATTGAATTTAGGATCACCTGGATAATCCAGGGTGGCCTCAACATAAGCTCCTTAGCTTAATTACATTTGCAAAGACCCTTTTTCCCAAGCAAGGTCACATTCACAGGATCTGTGTAATAGCACATGGCCATTTCATTATGTAATAGCACATTTCATTCACTTGGTTTGTTTCAGTAAAGGAATTTTCTAAACCTCCTTTGGCAGGTGAGCCCCCTGTGTAAGTTCTTCCAGCTTGGTGTTAAGCCATTCCTTTGCTTGCCTTCAGGGTCAGGTGCTCCATCCAGGACCAGCAGAAGCAGGTGAAAACACAGTGGACTCCGCTGAAGTTCTCGGCAATCCTTCACTAACAGGACTTTGTACTATTGGAGAAACATTTTTATTTGGAATGTAATGGCAAAATCAATAATGCTTATTATGTTGCTCATTATATAAATCAATAATAAGCATTGTAATATTGTTAATTCTATGTCGAAGATGTCATCAATGTGTTTTTTAGGATGTAATTACAAAATATATTCTACAGAACAAGTGTTTCTGTATAAATCTTTTATATTAAAAGTCAGCATGATGTTAGCACAGAAAATTGAATCTTTATTTCCTGCCTTATTGGAATGTCAATTACTATGGAACTGAAATGAGTTATTAAAAAAAGACTAGGTTGAATTATATATGTCTTTATGCGGTCATAAGGATCTTTTCCCCCAAAGTTATTTTGATCCATTGAATGGGATATCCAGCCAATGACCGCTTTCAAAAACAAACTGAGCCCAGAAGCTGGATCACCGTATTCACGTGGCCAGAACCATCATAAATAGTCCTGCGCAGGCTCATTTAAACCTTCCTTACACAGACACCAGGTGAGAGAAGATTATTAGGCGGGAATTTGTTTCTCCTGGATCGCATTTGACTCACAGTGTCTGTGCGTCGCAGAAGACAGCAGTGTGACCGGGGCTGGGGGTGACCCAGCTGTTTGCTCACCTACAACCTGTAGCTGAGACACAGCCTCGAGTCACAGGACCAACCTGGGACGGTTAAGAAGAATAGAGAAACGACCCCGGGTGCCTTGAGAAGCAGGTTCTTTTCTAAATGTCAGGTGCCTTTATCCCTGTTTCATTAGCAGCACCGATAGCACCTTTATATACAACTTCTTGCTTCAGTTCACAGGCTCTTACATGGTTAGTGAGAAATACTTCAGAAATTACGAACTTCAGTGAGAACCAAGGGAAAAAAAACAATTTTCCAATTACCGAAAGCAACTTTGGTGAGGGGAAATATATTTAGGAAGGGCATGAGAACTGGACACCCACAGGCAGACAGAAGATGTTGGAAAAATGAAGGATCAGGTTAGGGGACTCGCGGAGACCAGGCTGTGGCTCATTTTCACTTGTCAATAATGGAGCTCCAGATAAATTGGAAGGATATGGGCGGTGCCCACTTGTAGAGCCACATGCACACCTGGTCACATGCACTGAAGCACTTAGCCAAACTTGAACGCTTCCCAGCATGTGCGGTGACCTGCATGTGGGCATGAGAAGTGAGAGGTTTGTAAAGATTCCCGAAGAGACCAGCTTCATTTCCCACTGTCCCTGAGATTTGAGTGGCTCTTACTAGAATTTTCTCTAATTTAGGATTTCTGGATTAAAGGCACTTTAAAAAAGTCATAAAATCTGCCTATTTTCCTTGGCGCATACTCTGTTCCCCATGGTACACTTACTGTGTTTCCCCCTTTCCCCATTTATCTCAACCGTAGATGTATTTTAGTCCTCCGAATGGTCTTATAAGTAAATTTAAGAGAACCAGTAGATTTTTAAACAGCTCTAAACATCCCTATTGTTCTAGTGTTATCTGTTCTAAAACTTAAAAAAAAATTTAGTAAAACTAGAGCACCCTTAGGAAATTGCACTGTCATCAGGCAGCCGTAGGTGACAGGAGAATTGCGCAGCTGTAATTACTCATGTTGCGTCTGAATTAACACTGTGTTCAAACATCTACTGAGATGCAAACGGTTATTTGTGTTGGTTGCAGAAAATATTACCCACATACTAAGTGCTGTCCTGTGACGACTCTCCCTTGTGTGGCTTTGGGACCTTGGCGAAACCTGGACGTGACCGCACAGTGTGACTGGCACGTGATGTGGAAATGAGGGAGAGAAATAGGAATCAAAACTGGTCTTTCTCACTTTTCAGTTGTTAGATTTGGATCACTTGCCTGTATCCACCTTAATTCTCTTTCCACCAGCTTGTGCTGCCAGAGGCCGGCTCCAGCAGATCCAGGGGTCCCTGAAGGATGGACAGTGTCGGTGAGGGAGGGATGAGAGAGTCACCAGCCAGGCCTCTCTGCTCTGACTGGGGCTCAACTTTCTTTTATAATTAAGTGTTTGGGGGACGGCACAGAAGTGGCATTTGCCTTCGACAATGATTTCTGATGACAGATTTCTTTGATCTGTAAGAATTTCCCAGAACATAGATTTGTAGAAGACTCCTGCATAACCTTTCTCAACAGTGACTGAGGTAGGTGATTTAGATGCTTATCTTATGGGGAAGGAAGATATCTTTAGCATAAAGACAATGTTTTTAGCATAAAAAGGGAGAAGATTCCTAATATCTACTTGTTGTAATAAATATTGCTCCCTCTCTGATTGATTTTCTGGATGAGTAAAACGTCACAGAAACAAACGGGGGGAAATGTGACCTCTGTTTTGTTCGGTTGGATTGATCAGCGGTCCCTTCATCCACTTGCTCCTGAGTGACGTTCTCTATTCCAGGCTGAAACATATTCTCTGCCTGATATTATTATTATAATATATTAACACTGCCTGATTCAGGGTCATTTCCAGACGCTGTGAAGGAAGACTCCGGTTGCAGGGGTGGGGGCGGGGGTGGCAGGGCGGTGTGGGACCAGAGGCCCTCAGCGGGAGGACTCACTGTACTCAGACCACCTTCCCTGCGACTCTGCAGAGTGCTCTCTGCACGGCCACCTCAAGTAGCCACCGGCAGGCAAAGCCACAGTGTCGTGTATAATATCATTTTACCGACAGAGAAGCTGTAACTTACAAGGTCCCGCACATATTTTGACAATTTCTAACTTTATTTGGCTTTTTTTACTTCTATCTTTGTTTAAGTAATCTTACTAGACATTGATGTTCAATGTATTAAATATATTTTATGTTCTCCAATAAATGTTATGTCCAAACAAAATGAGCATATTTTGAGAAGAATAAATAATAAATGTCTCATGGAGTATATATGAGCATATTTTAATGTCATAATATCTTTGAGTGAACATGATGTTCTCAGATGTGTTTACACATATCTCTGCCCTGTATATGCTCATGCTGATATCGGACACTGATCATGAATGCGCTCACACAGCTCACTCACACACACGCCCACACTCACTCACTTGAGCGCACACATATCCGCACACACATATGCTCATGACCTCCGATCAGCTGTGTGTTATTATACTCTCACACAGACACTTGAAGTTAGGGACACACACCTAAGGTTGAAATTTCCAGAGAAATAACTTCTGTCTTGTGATGTTTATTTAACAACTGATTTTGTACCATCCCATACTATCATCAATTATATCAATGATTTTATTCACCTTAATTTAGCAAATAAGCTGAGACCACAACATAATTTTTTTCTGAGTAATTTTCAAAACGGTAGTTATTCCAACATCAGACTGCAAGATATTGTGAACAAATGATTAGATGGGCTGTAGAGAGGTGAACAAAACATATTTACCAAAGAAATGTAAAATATGGATAAAGTTTTGTTCTCACTTTCTATGGACCACTTCAGATATTTGATTTCATGACTCATGAAAATGAGTTAGCATTATAAACTTTTATTTTTCTTAATGTTTATTTATTTATTTTGAGAGAGAGGGAGAGGGAGTGGCAAAAGGAGAGGGAGAGAGAGAATCCCAAGTAGGGTCCGTACTGTCAGTGCAGAGCCCGATGTGGGACTTGATCCCACAACTGTGAGATCATGACCTGAGCAGAAACCAACAGCCAGATGCCTAACTGACTGGGCCACCCAAGCACCTCAGCATCATAAACTTTTAATTCCATATATTTTTCTGTTTTAACATTTAGAAATTATTGTTGAATATTTATTCATATTACCCATTTCTCTGGCATAGTGTCACATTATGTTATTTAAAAAGAAGACACTAGTCTTATAGCTTCGTAGCTTAAGATACTAATTCAAAAACTCCATGTCTTGGGGCACCTGGGTGGCTCCGTTGGTTAAGCATCTGATTCTTTGATCTCAGCTCAGGCCTTGATCTCAGCAGTGCTATGAGTTCAAGCCCTGCACTGGCCTCCACACTGGGCATGAAGCATATGGAAAAAAAATCTATGGCTTAATTTAGTATATTTAATATATATATATATACATTTTTAGTATATATTTTTTAGTATTTTAGTGTATATATATATATATATGAGTATATATATATGTATATATACATATGAGTCTTTTTAGAACAAGATTACCAAAAAAATTATTTGGGAACATCCATTGCACATGTTGCTGAAAGACTCAGGAGTGAAGTGAAAGTCAGAATCTGAGGGAATCACTCTTGTTTCTCTCCTCATTTGGTGAGTACTTTGCATATTCTGATTTACATATATTATGATTCTTTAGGATATAAAAATATAGATAAGGTTTCTCATTGCATAAGGATGTCTAGTTCCTGCCAAACAAATTTACTCTAGAATGAGGAAGATTAATTAGATTTATTCAAATACTGTCATCAGAGAGTAAGTATCCTTAGGAAGAATAGGGCATTTCAAGGTCATTCTCTGCTACCCAGCTTGCTAACTGCCATGAAGTCCTTGAATGGTGGGGATCAAAATTGGAATCACTGTTAGATAAGAGGAGCACTCGTCATTTTAGGCAAGAGAGACCTGAAATAATATCTTTATGTGATTGAGCTAGCATTTGGAAACCCAAAAGAAGTATTGTAAGGACATTATAAACTCTTATTCCTAAGTGTGGATTCTATTATCTACACTTATGATGAAAATAAATGTCTTCTTTCTACTGAAATACCATAAGAAATCTGGTCACCTAAGAGTTATACAAATACATCGGTAGACTTTTACCAAGAATGCCCACATAATATTGGGGATTGATATGCACGTTTATTGAACACAGGTGCTTGTGTGTATTAACAGATCATATAATTTATACACGATGTAATTACATCACGGGAGATATACATAACTGAGCTATAATTCTTTTTTTGCAATTGACTTTATACAATTCATATAATCAGGAAAAATAGTATACTAAATTTATTTAACTTCTGTTGCATAGTATCTGGACACCCACATCTTACATTTAAAGAAAAATCATATACACTTAAGTTTTTTTTAATGGTTTCCTCTTGATGCTTACTTTAAAATCTTTGCTTATTAGCTTTATGATTTCTATCATTTTGAGTCTGTTTTTATTTTTGGTGTTTTATCTTTATTGGGGCCATATTTTCTTGCTAATAGCTTTCTTGTGATTTTTTTATGATATGCAAGATGTCTATAAGATATTTATATATTTAAATTCAATATGACCTCAAAATCTAGTTAAGTGTTTTGAGAAGTACTAAACTTACAATCTTAAACCTATAAACTTAAATTTATATCAAGGTATAAAATGACACATATTGAGGGGCGCCTGGGTGGCTTAGTCGGTTGAGCGTCCGACTTTCGCTTAGGTCATGATCTCGCGGTTTGTGGGTTCGAGCCCCGCGTCGGGCTCTGTGCTGACTGCCAGCTCAGAGCCTGGAGCCTGTTTCAGTCTGTGGCTCCCTCTCTCTCTGACCCTCCCCTGCTCACGCTGTCTCTCTCTCTCTCTCCTAGAAATAAATAAAAAAAACATTTAAAAAAAAAAAATGACACATATTGAACCAAATTTGAAAACTGGAGGTAATAATAAGATTGCAACTAATTTACTAATGCGAACGAGTTGGGTATTTTTGTGAGGAAACGTGAATTGCTGAACCAGACCCCAGAAGGCATGGCAAACCCCAACAGAGTTATTAATACAGAAGAAACAGCAAGGTGTTTTAAGTTCTAGCACTATCCCTAAAGACCTTCCCAGCCTATGCCAATCAGAAGCAGTTCCGTCCTGGGGCTCCTGGCTGGCTCTGTCAGTAAAGCGTGTGACTCCTGATCTCACATTTGTAAGTGCGAGCCCCACGTTGAGTGTAGAGATTACTTAAGAAATGTCTCTGGGCGTTCTCCTGGGTGTCTCAGCCAGTTAAGTAGCGTTGGGCTCCGGGCTGAGAGCCTGCAGCCTGCTTAGGAGTCTCTCTTTCCCTCTCGCTACCCCTCCCCTGATCTCTCTCTCTGTCTCCCTCTCTGTCTTCCGTCCCCAAAATAAATAAATAAACTTAAAAAAATTGAAAATGTTTTTGGGAGCCAAAAGGAAGACTTACAAATGGAGTTGGTACTATGTGCTCCAAGAGGAAAATCCATACTCATGAAGTTACCTCCTCTTCCTAACTACTTTTTAAAATATTTAGGGTATTTACTTAAAACTAGACAAAATAATTCTAAAGTTTATACATAAACCAAACAAGCACAAACAGAAATATAACTTTAAAAGGGAATAACTAGGAAAAGGTGGTCAACATATGATGGTTACAAAGGTGGTTACAACATATGATGCAGTTGTAAGAGTTACTATGGGATTTTACCTTTTAGCTACATGGACAGAGCAACGGCATAGAATAGAATGTTCTCTAATAAACCCAAATAACACTGCGATGTGACTGGGTAAATTGCCATTTCCGATGAGTATGGAAATACCGAGTTTTCAGTATATATTGCTGGATTTGCTGAATAAGTATCCCCTAAATAGCAGATATAAAATCTCATGTTTTAGTTTGCTCGTGCTTGGGGCTGTGAGTTCGAGGTCCAGGGGTGGGCAGCCTGGTTTCTCCTGACACCTTTTTCCTGGGTGTACAGACCGCCCTCTCCCGATGCCCTCATGTGGTCTGTTTTCTGTATGTTGCAGGGTCCTAACCTCCTCTTACTATAAGAATGCTAGTTAGATTGGATTAGCCCCCCCCCCACCCAGTGACCTCATTTTATTTTATTTTTTAAACATAATTTACTGTCTAATTAGCTAACATATAGTGTATAAAGTGCTCTTGGTTTGGGGGGTAAATTCCCAGGATTCATCTCTTCCATACAACACCCAGTGCTCATCCCAACAAGCACCCTCCTCAATGCCCATCACCCACTTTCCCTTCTCCTCTGCGCCTCCCATCAACCCTCAGTTTGTTCTCTGTATCCTAGAGTCTCTAATGGTTTGCCTCCCTCCCTCTCTGTTTGAAACTATTTTTCCTCTTCCCCTCCCCCATGGCCTTCTCTTAAGTTTCTCAAGTTCCACATATGAGTGAAAACATATGACAAATGTCTTTCTCTGGCTGACTTATTTTACTCAGCATCATACCTTCCAGTTCCATCCACGTTGTTGCAAAGGGCAGGACCTCATTGTTTCTCATTGCCAAGTAGTACTCCTTATATATATAAACCACACCTTCTTTATCCATTCCTCAGTGGACGGACATTTGGGCTCTAGTGACCTCATTTTAACTTACCCACCTTTTACAAGATGCTGTCTGCAAATACAGTCCTAGGGACCCCACACATTCCAGGGGAACATTCTTCAGCCCATAACACTATACTTCTTAACTCATATCGGAACAAAACTTCCAGGAAGACCAGATACTCTAAGTCTTAATCAATGAAAAAGAGCCCGTCACACTCTTGAAGAAACAGATGCATTTACATGTGTATGTACAACTCGAACCTTGAAGTTTCAAAGCAGGAATGAAAACCCTGATGAGAAACATTGATTAATTTGAGCACAGGGAACATGCAAGAAACATTCACCTGGGAAAAAGAAATAAAATAAAATCCAAAGACAAATCAAAAAATTGGGAAGTATTTGTTGTTCATCATGTGGCAAAATACAGGTTTTTAAAAAAATATTATTAACTGCCATGTGCGATGTGAAGAAGATTCACCAATCCCTCATTACAGGCGTCAGAGATATGATAGGAAGACAGTTCAAGGAAAAAGAAAACTAACTTGGAGCCTAAGGCTGGTTAGTACCTCCTCCCTCCTGCGCACACCGGGGGCGCACACGGAAGCTCCCTCCTGCGCACACCGGAGGCACACACGGAAGTGCTCGTGGCACTGCGGCTGGCAAACCATGCCGACGAGAGGGGAGGCAACTCGTTCGAACACCTGCTCACGGACAGTGCTCGGTGATGTGCCCGTGTGGGCCGAGGGCCAGACGCCAAGTACTTTCGTGCTGGTTTTGTGAGTGTGGAGCCTGAACAGTCACACAGGGCCCTCCACTTGGCAGGGCGCAGTGCTTGGTCTACAGCCCTACGGTTGCTGCCTTGAAACACCTAATAATTCTTGATTTTCACTGTGCATTGAGCACTGCAAATCATGTAGCCAATGGTTCCGATCTGGGTTTTCAGACTAGTGTGGCTTCAATCACACACACACATGCACACGCACACACACACGTACATTTTTGGACAACCATTTAAAAAGGTAAAAACCATTCTTAGGCTGTGGGTCATACAAAAAGAAAACGAATAGAATCCAGATGCCGGGTTTGTGTCGCAGGCTTTAGATCCATGATCTAAATTCAAATCTGATCACCTTTAAATTCTGTGAAGTTACTTCGGTAACACCTAAGAAATTTCCCTTTCCAGATACATTTAATAAGTGTGATAGAAAACATGGTAGACATTATTCAGAAAAGCATTGTTTGTAAAAGGAAATGACAGAAAAATATCCTTAACACACTAGATTTTTCACACATATCATGCTGTATGCACACAACGACTACTATTAAAGTGTGAGGTATTTTTCACGTAAAAGTGTGGACGGACCTGTGGTGCACTTTTCTGATAAAAATAGAATCAGTGGGGCACCTGAGGGGCTCAGTCAGTTAAGCTTCTGACTTTGGCTCAGGTCATGATCTTGCAGCCCACGGTTCATGAGTTCAAGCCCCGTGTCAGGCTCTGTGCTGACAGCTCAGAGCCTGGAGCCTGCTTTGGATTCTGTCTGTCTGTCTGTCTGTCTCTCTCTCTCTCTGCCTCTCCCTTGCACACAGTCCATCTGTCTCTCTCTCAAAAATAAGTAAACATGAAAAAAATGAATTAAAAAATAGAGCTCAGAAGTGTGTCACACATACTTACACTTCAAGACAAATACCCACAAGCATACGCCGGGCGGAATATCAGGATAAAGGGAACACCGTGCGGTTGAACTCTTATCACACGTTTTGATTTTTTTTCCTATGAATGTTATAATTTAATCCGAATAATTTAGAATCCCTTTCTCTCCTTGGAGATGTCACTATTTCAGTATAAGCCGACCGCACTTGGGATGCCATGTCAAGTGCTGTCACGATCACGATTTCAGCACGACCACGATCCCCCAGCCCGTGTTCCAGCCTGTGTGCACTAGCCACGTGGCCGTTTTCTCTGCTTCACGGGACCATTTACTTTTCTGTTCTACCTCAGCTCGTGTGCATTATTTTTTGGTAACAAACCTATTTTCTGCAAATATTTTTCTCATTGTCTCTGGCATATTATTCAACTCATTTTTCATATCAAAATAAAATATTTAATCAAATTAAGAAAGAAATTAAACTAATGCATCTAGGTTTGAATAGTCTGTTCAGCTATTAGCTAGTTGAATTGTAATAGACAATTTAATAGTCTATTGGTTAGAGTTTTGGACCCAAAGCATCACTATATTAAAATCTCAGAAGCCATAGTTAAGGCTAATAGCATGGACACGCTATTTGTTCCTCTTGTGTAGACTTTGACAGAGCAAGCTGATAGTAATCCTTGTAGGATGGCTCATTTGCTGTGATTGCTTCTGCCTTGTCTTTAATTTGATAATCTTGGGGCAAAAGCTTTTTTCCAGGTGGGTGGGTCATGCTCACTGAATATTTCCTGCAGAATAAGATTAGACAAATGAGCTACTTTTATTTTAAAGCAACAAGATAACATCTACAAATTACTCTATATGGTAGAAAGAATAATCCAGACTCTCCATCCAGGTAACTCTTGTAACATAAGCCCTGTAGTAAACATTAGTCTATTACAGATTTAGCAGAGATATTTAGATATAGAACTAGTAGAAGGCACAAGATGTGAACCCAAAGTGCAAGACGATTGATTCCAAAACCAGCGTGCGCCACTCTTTAGCGTTTCTCAAAGCGTATCGCTGACGACTTAGTTGTGCTTTTAAGTGCTATTACTCATGTGCATAATGTCACAAAAGTCAGGGAACATCTTAAGACGGAGCAGCCAAATCTGGGGGCAAGCTTCAAGAAAACAGTAATGTAGGACACAAATTTGGGGAAGGAAATCTAAAATTATCTTCTTAATTTTCACAGCTGAATGACCATGGGATATTTCCTTAATTTTCTCACTCAACCCAATTGATCTTATGTTGGAGTATTTAAATTTGAGATCTACTTTTCTTTTGGCTCTACAATACCGTGATTCTGATAAAGGTAATTATCTTCATCATCATCATTATTATTATAATTATTATGTATTATTATTACTGAAAAGAAATAGAGTATGCAACCAAAACCAAATTAAATCATACTTCCTAACATCATACACCTAAATCCTCTGCTTTGGATGGATATCTACAAGAATGAATAGCTATTGTGCATTTTTTCAATCCGGGGGGAAATGATTCTCCTCTCTGGGCGTGATTTCTCAGCACAGCATTGCTAATGATCAGCCTCAGGGATGAAATCATTCTTCTCCTTTTATGCTAAATCCCTTTGTGTAAGATCTCTGTGATTGTGCGTAGATGTGGTCTCTGGGCTGAAATGTGTGTGTCTGTGTGGAGAGTGGGAGAGAAAGAGCGAATATTTGTGCCATCTTCATTACAATAATCCCCAGCAGCACTAACATGTGTCCGGTGTTTTTATTTGTGTCTGTAAGTTGACTGAGCCACAGTTAAGGAAAGCACAGGGGAGAAAGGGTGAGATGGAAGGAAAGTAAGAATACCTTGTAGCTACAGAGCAAGGTCACTTAGGATGGATGAGACAGAGAAAGAAACAAGGAAGTCATTTCATCAGAACACATTGGAGGACAAGGGTACAAGTTAATGAATATTAAGAAAGGCACATGAGGTGCCCGGCTGGCCTAGTCAGGAGAACATGTAACTCTTGATCTCATGATTGGGAGTTTGAGCCTCATGTTGGGTACAGGGATTACTTAAAAATAAATCTGTAAAAAAAAAAAAAAAAGAAAGAAAGAAAGAAAAGAAAAGAAAAAAAAGAAAGGCACTTATACACAGATATTTACATAACATATATGTTGCAATGATTTTAGTAACCTTTTTAAGGTATAGCACCCAACAGATTATAGAGCATGTTACCACTTTCTGTAAGTATATTGAACTGATTTCATTTTTATAAGGTGATAAGCACAATACATCTGCATTAGTTCAGTTGAATCTCTCTCTGGCACCACTGAAATTTTGCAGATTTGCATTTTGTAAGACTTGGAGGTTTGAGGTTTGACACACCAGATTTGATTCAGATTTTTTCCAGGTCCGATCTAGGTCAAATCTCTTAGTGGATATCTTGTTCTTTATCCAATAAGATAGAAGCTTCAGGAACTCAAAGAGCCAACAGAAGAAGAGAAAAATGGCCCCAGGGACAGATGCAGCCCAGAGATCTGTCAGGAAAACACAGAGAGGGACTCATAGTAGCAAACCTCAGGGCACAATGACATAGATTTTAAACTTACCCAAAGACATAAAGTCAACAGTCAGACTGGAAATTTACATTCAACCCTCAGTGCATTCATTTATTTCTCTTTGTCTTGACAAATTTACATGCGGAGAAGAAGCATGATCTGAGAATGGATGCTTGCCCCCTCCATACCCTGGCAGGAGAGATGTATCACCCATGTGTGCTAAATAGTCAACAATCAAGTAAATGTTTACTTCTTGACACTCAAGGGAATTAGGAGAATAACCCCAGTTTAGGCACCTACTAAAGACACTAAGAACATAATTGCGTATCCAATCCATTGGTAATTAGTAAATATTTCCTAAATTAATGTTGTAGAGCATATTTCTCATTGCTTAAATGAAATCCCACAGAATTCCACTTTAAATAATAATCGATGTAACAAATAACATCATGTTTTTCACCACCCACATACATGTTCAGCACCGTTTTAGGATTAGAAAATAACAATTTAAAACAATAATTTTCTTAAGAAATTGACAACCCAGCACTTCAGGTATTTTGTAATACATAGAGCTTTTTATGAGAATCCCACATATTATTAAGTTGTTCATTATACAGAAGAGCAAGTCCCTAACTCATTGATTTGGGAAAAAAATGTTCTCTGTGCATTCAGAGATCTGTTTCATGTTGGGTGTAGTCTGATGGCCACGTTCCTGGGAGTGAGAGTCACATGGCACCTCCCTTCTGTGATGGTCCTGGTGGGGGTGCTGAAGGGCACTAATCACCTGCTGGATGGAGGCAGACACAGCGGAAATGTCTTGTGCCTTCACAATGTAGCACAGCTGCAAAGGCACAAAGAAGACATGACTCCAGGGGAGAAGAGAGTGGTTTTAAGGGTACATCGTTATCTTTTCCTCTAGCCGACACCTGGAGCAAAGTCAACAATTCTCGGTAGTAACCGCACACCGGGCTGGAGTGGAATCAAACAGGAAGTGCTCTCTTTGTTCTTCTCCTGAAGTGATAAGGAAAGTGGCCGAGTCAGGCTGGCCTCTTCATATCTGGGGTATCGATAAGCTTCACCATGGCCTCCTCCCCACTGTTTTAAGAGAATGCAGGTAAATTAAACCAAGGAAGTAATGGGTTTCTGAGTTGACATTCTGTCTATCAACTCAGCCACATGCACCCCCACCGCAGGCAGACGCCGATATGACATCATCTATGGAGACATGGGAGTGTCAGGCTGGTTAGAAGTTCTCCAACAGGAAATGAATACTCACTATCCAAAATCACTGCAGTGGCTAGAGTCTTTGTGTTTCCAGAAAGCAATGATGAAAAGTCGTATTACCTGGGAGGAGTCTGCTTCCACAGATTGACATATTGGTTTCCAACTAAAATGAAGAGAATTTCTAGAATCAGATTCAGGGAGAAATGTAATCCAAGCTATACACAACATGGCTCAGTGCTAGTCAGGCGGCACTGTCTCCGTCCATCACCATCTGATGTGCAATTCTATCTTGGCACGTTCTTGTATTATCCCCCTTTGCCCAAATGTCCATCTCTTCTCTCCCAATCGTCCACACTGAATCCCTCCTTCACTGACCCTCCTTGTCATTCTGTTACTGGTCACAGGAGCACAGCACGATTAGCTAGGAAATCCAGGAAGGGCTCTGTGTACCTTAAATCGTAGATCTCTCAAGAATCCTATGAGTTAATGTAATTATCCCCATTCCAGAGAGGAGGAGGCAGCACAGAGATTAGTGAGTCATCCCAAATCACTCAGGCATTCAGTGGTTAGAGGAGGACCCTATCCACCCAAAGGGAGTCCAGAGTCTACACCCTGGACCATGGCAGCATGGCTCCAGGCTTCCCTCTGAGGATGGCATGCTTTGCACGAATGGATTCTAAGCAGAGCTGATCCTAGGTCCATCTCTCTGTTGCTCCACAGTTACTGTCTCCATGTCAAGAGACATAGATACACATTTATATACAGTCAGATAGCTTTACCTATGTAGACAGAGATGACAGGTAGACATGGAGGTACATAGATAGATAGATAGATAGATAGATAGATAGATAGATAGATAGATAGAGTTACAGGAGATTTACACATCCCTAAAGACAGGTAACCTCTGTCCAGGCAGGAATCATACTCTTTAGTAACATTAAAAGACACCTGTCAAAAGGGGTGAAACAGTTCCTAATAGGGCAATACTTCCCAATTGTTAAAAGAGTAACATCTGGAAACAGCTAAGCTTTGAATGCAGGTTACATCGTCTACTACAGGGTGAGCCTGAGAGAGATTTAAAACTTTGTGAGTCTCTCTTGTTTCCTGTGTAAGTAGTCCAGGCGTGCTGGCTGGTGGTGAGCTGTCAGTTTATACAGAGGTCTGCTACGCCCCGGAACTGTTCCCAAATAAGTCAACAGTGTCCAACCTGACTCGTCAGCAAGCACGAATTTCTGTGCTCCAGGCTTCGGATTTCACTCATATCCCAACTTTCCATGGTACGTTTTATCTTTGGAGAATTAGCCTCAATTTCAGACAGAGTCACCACCCTCATTCTAAATACCAGCCAGATGGGGTCTGTTGGGCTCCACCATGTTTGCATGGTGGGTGGATGGCTTCGATCTGCTAGCTTGCTTTCGCCCTGTGTTTTGCTGGTTTCTGCGCCGGGAGGCTGGCTACGAGAATGACCTTGTCTGCAAGGTTTGGTGAGTGACTCAGTGAGGCGCCCTGTCGTGCACCGAGGAAGGCTGGCCCCGGCTGTCAGTACTAGACCCAAGTAGGTCTGGGTGTCCAGGCTGCTCCCTGGAGGTGAAAGGGTAGCCCCGCCCCCCAGCCCAAAATGAGCCATCGCCAAAAACCTGCAGGTCATTTGTCACACGGTCCCGTAGTGAAGTCACGTCAACGTAGCCGTCGTTGCTACCACAGGGAAGATTCTGCAAACATTCCATTCAGATTTCCATTCCATTAATTTCCCCTCCTTCCATCTGTTCAGCAATTGGACAAGGTGATAAGAAAGAAAGAAAGAAATGGCTTGAATATTGACTTGGTACCACAAAAATTCTCAAAACCTATTTCCTGCTTTTCCTTAATTTCTTAGGCTTTTCGTGTTTTCAAGTGTCTCTGCAGCTGGGCTTTCGGCCACCGGTGTTCAGCCCCGCGGTCATTTCACTGCCCGCGGGACAGGCGCTAATGGGCTGGTTTGCAGGGACAGGGGCCTGAGAAGCGGCTCTCGGAGGCAGGTGACAGGTCGGGGCGGGGAGCTTTTCCTCTCGAGACAAATCACAGGTATGCTCCTCCTCAGCATCGCGGTTCCCTCGTCTCCCCACGTGAAATAGAGCTGGCACCCAAAACGCTTCCTTCCTCCTCGATACTTAACACTAATGAGAAATACTAACAGGTGCTGAAGTGAGACCTCCTCTAAAGCACAGGACTATGCGAATATTCTGGAGTTAAAAAGGTCAAGCCATCATGACGGTTTCCATCTTTATAAAACAGAGCACCTGGGGACCCGGAGACAGAAGGTCATTATCAAGGTCGCCTCATGTACTCCACAGCAGAGCCAGAGACGAGTGACTTTGCAAATGTCATGATACCGGTGTAAGACCATTTGCAAACTCTCTCAGTGCTACGGTATTTACAGTCCCGAAGTCTTTCTGCGGAAAGAGGGTGTCACTGCTCTCCCCTTGAGATACTCCCGTTAACTCGCTGCCGCGCCAGTATTGATCGAGAACGACAAGCTGCCTTGACCCCTGAAGCGGCCGGAGACCAGGAATTGTGCTCTGCAGCAGCCCCCGGACACGGCCTCCCGCTCCGCTCAGGCCAGCGGCAAGGACGGCCACAGAAGTCACAACTCGGCACGCACTCACACTACGTGTGAGAGTGCGCACACCTGGTATTGGGCTTCAGGTCATGGCTCACGGGGACGCTCTGGCTGCCCGGTGGCTTCCCTCTGAGTTCCCCCCGCCAAGTCCCAGTGCCAGAGCCGCCACATGCTGCCCGGCCCTGGGGTCCGCTCGGGCATCTCCGGGATGCCCTGCTGTCTCTGCTGCTGGTGTAGGCACACCGGCTGCTCCGGGGCTCCGGGAGGTGTAGACCTGACAGCTGCACTGCCCCGACCTGCCCCACCTCTTCCTTCATGCCGTCCCTTTTGTTGTAGGTAGAATCCCCTTTTGTGTTTGTGTCATGGTTTAGTCAGGAAGCTGTTAAATTTCCTTTCTTCCTCCCTCCCTCCCTCGCGTTCTTTCTCTTCCTTCCTTCCTTCCTTCCTTCCTTCCTTCCTTCCTTCCTTCCTTCCTTCCTTCCTTCCTTCCTTCCTTCTCTTTCTTTCTTTCCTTCTTTCTTTCTTTCTTTCTTTCTTTCTTTCTTTCTTTCTTTCTTTCTTTCTTTCTTTCTTTCCTTCTTTCTTTCTTTCTTTCTTTCTTTCTTTCTTTCTTTCCATTCTCCACCCCCCCCCCGCCTGCATGGAAATGTACTTCGCATACACAGAGTTGCACAGGGGCTCCTGGTGGCTCAGCTGTTTTAAGCATCAGACTCTCGATGTCAGCTCAGGTCATGATGTCATAGTTTGTGACATTGAGCCCCACAGCATTCGGCATTGGGCCCAGTGCTGACAGCATGGAGCCTGCTTGGGATTCTGTCTCCCTCTCTTTCTGTCCCTCCCCTGTTCACTCGCTAAATAAATAAATAAATAAACCTAAAAGAAAGAACAAAGAGTCACACATACATCTGTATTACTTTTAGGTGTACCTTATAATTGAGTCAGTAATTATAGTTGTCAGTCATTAAACAGTCATTAAAGTTGTACATATTTAATGTATCTGTGCTGATGAGTTGGGGGGCAGCCGCGTACCCACGACGCCATCACCGCAAACATGATAATAAGCATACCCATCACCACCTGAAGATTTCCTGAGTCTCCCTGCTCTAAGCTCACCCAGAGATCTGCCCCCTTAACAAGTTTTCAAATGCACTACACCATGCTGGTGACTCTAGGCTCTGCAGCAGAATTCTAGAACTTACTCATCTTGTGTGTGTATAATTTTGTTTCCACTGTACAAAATTATCCCCTCCTTCAGTTGCTCATAACCACCACTCTGCTCTGAAGTTGACTACATCAGATTCCTCATGGAAGTGGAATCATGCATTTTTAAAAAATTTTTTTAATGTTTTTTTATTGATTGCTGAGAGAGAGAGAGAGAGAGAGACAGTGTGAGCAGGGGAGGGTCAGAGAGAGGGAGACACAGAATCTGAAATAGACTCCAGGCTCTGAGCTGTCAGCACAGAGCCTGACGCGGGGCTCGAACCCACGAACTGTGAGATCATGACCTGAGCCGAAGCCGGACGCTTAACCGACTGAGCCCCCCAGGCTCCCGGAATCGTGCAGTTTTTATCTCTCTATGACCACATGATTTCACTCCGCATAAAGTTGTCCTGGTTCTCTGTGTCTTTGCAGATGGTAAGGCTTCTGCCTTCCTCAGGCTGGATCACGCTCCGTTGTCTATAGACGCCACTCATCTGCTGATGGACATGAGGGTTATTTCCATATTTGGCCAAGGCGACTAATGCTGCCATGAACACGAGACAGCAGATATCTCTTCGAGATCCTGATTCAAGTTATTTCAGGTCTCTACCCAGAAGTGGGATTGATATATCACACGGTAGTTCTAGTTTTAGTATTTTGAGGAAACTCTACACTGTTGTCCACTGTGGCTCCAGGTAGCGATCCCACCAACAGTCCATTTTTTCTCCATATTCTCATGAGCACCTGTTGTTTCTTGTGTTGTTGACATTAGCCATTCTGACAGGTGCGCGGTGATAGCTCATTGTGGTTTTGTTTCGCATTTTTATGATGATGAGTGATATGGAGCTCTTTTTATATACCTGCTGGCTATTTGCATGTCTTCTTTGAAAAAAATGTCTATTCATATCCTCTGCACATTTTGAATGGGATGATTTATCTTTTTGGTATTGAGTTGTAAGAATTTCTTAAGTACTTTGGAAATTAATTCCTTCACAGATATGTGGTTTGCAAATATGTTTTTCCATTATATGGATTGCCTTTTCACTCTGTTGATTGTTTTCTGCTGTACAGAAGCTTTTAGTTTTATATAGTCCCACTTGTCTATTTTTTCTTATTGTGTGTGTGTGTGCTTGGAGTGTTAGATCCATGAAATCATTACTGAGATCAATGACATAAAGTTTCTCCACTATGTTTTTTTCTAGGAGCTTAGGGTTTCAGGTATTATCTTTCAATCTTTAATCCATTCTGAGCTGATTTCCCCAAATAGCATATGGTGGAGGTCCAATTTTATCCTTTGGCTTCTGGGTGCCCAGTTTTGCCAATACCGTTTGTTTTGAAGAGACTGTCTTTTCCCATTGGATATTCTTGCTGCCCTGTCAAAGATCTGTTGCCTGTGTGTGTGGGTTTATTTTTGGATCTCCATTCTGTTTCGTTGATCTTTATGCTGGTGCCACACTATTTTAATTACTGGACATTGTAATACATTTTAAAATCAGGAAGTATAATGCCTTCAATTTTGTTCTCTCTCATGATTACTTTGGCTGTGATGGGTTTTTTGTTTTTCCATATAAATTTTAGGACTTTTTTTCTATTTCTATAAAAATTCCACTGGAATTTTGATGGAAACCATAGATTGATTTAAATAATATGGACATTTCAGCAGTATTAAGTTTTCCAATCCCCGGACATGGATGTCTTTACATTAATTTGTGTCTTTAATTTCTTTCATCGGTTTGTTGTAGTTTCCAGTGTACAAATCCTTCGTCTCCTTTGTTAAGCCTATTTCTAAGTACTTTATTCTTATTGATCCTATAGCAAATGGAATTGTTTCCTTCATTTTCTTTTTGGATAGTTCATTGTTAGCATATAGAAACACAACATGTTTTGTTTGCTGATTTTGTGCCCTACAACTTAACTGAATTTGTTTATTATTTCCAACAGTTTCTCGGTAGAGTCTTCAGAGTTTTCTATATATAAGATCATGTCATCTGCAAGCAGATACTATGTTATTTCTTCCTTTCCAGTTTGGGTGTCTTTTTTTTTCCTTGCCAAATTTCTCTGACTAGGATTTCTAGTACTAGGTTGAATTAAAAAAAAAAGTGAGGACGGCCATCTTTTTCTTATTCCTGATTTTAGAGGAAAAGCTTTCACAAGGAATGTATCCCAACATAGTCAAGGCCATATATGACAATTTTCTCTCTTTATTTCAAAGGTCAGAGTTATAGAGTAGTGAAAGTCCTGTAAGAAATTTTGGCTGTGGTCTATTTTTAATGCCAGGGATCTTCAAATAATTTGTGTACAAAGTATAACACCTTGGAGAATCGCCCAACAAAGGTTGAGACACTACTCATTTTTAAGCTACTGGATGATAAAAATAAACAGTTTTGAGGCCCATAACCTCTTCCAACTCCCTAGAGGAAAAGCCAGGATTCAACCCTCTGCTCTGCAGCCTAATTTTCATACTTCATTCCGCAAAGAATGGATCCACATGCCCACATACAGTTTTCTGGGCTAGTTATTTCAGTCTTCTGGGACACACAGAGTTTACAAAAATAAATGTATTCGTGTCCTCACCATCCTCCAAGCAACACTAGACTTCAGGATAAAAATAAATAAATCAATACACTATCGTTTCTAACGTTAAGGATATTACCATCTTGGGAGAAAAAGAGACATGTAAGTAAATGAATGTGTGCAAGTCGCTAGCACATCCACGCTGCCCAAACTATAGGCACTTAGAGGAGGAGCCAACCACGTATGAAGAGATGTCAGATCTGGTTGCACAGTGGAATTGCAGTCTAGCTAGATCCCGAGGGACACATTGTCACCCAACAGACTTTGAAAGCACTAAAATTTTCACTCTAGGCCCACGGGCATGGTTCTAAGAAAGGACATGGAGATGTAGAGAGGAATTGCACAGGGGAAGAATGCTAAGGAACAGGACAGGGAGCCAGGAGGAGGGGAAGTTCTAGAGGTTCACACATGCCAATCACTTACTTCACTTACGGAGAATCATTGGAGAGAGGGCGTGCACAGGAGAGAAGGGTAAGCTGATCATTCTACGTAGAGCGAGAGACAAACTAGATAAGGGTGGGCTGCAAACGCTGCCCTCCGGAAAGCCAAGTAACAGGGTGGGCATTGAAGAGCATCGTAAGTAAGAGGGTGCCATTGGCGTGCTGTTCAAAACCGCCAGCACGCCACCTCACAGTCCCTAGTAGTCCCTAATGACTTTCTGGGACCCTGATGTGCTTACCTTCCCAAGCTTTGATCACTTTGGAGAGACAAAGCTTCTAGATGAGATATTCATCTAGATATGGCCGACAACGTGAAGCACATTCTGTTGGATAAGCAGCAATAACAAAGCAGGTTTCTTGGGGGGGGGGGGGGGGGGGGGGGGGGGGGGGGGGGAGGGCGATATGAGCAGGTTTGAAGATATTTTATTTTATTTTTGGATTGGAGTAAATTTTAAACAGTGAAAACTGCTATATGGTGTTCACTGCAGGTATTCCTGAATGCTTGTGTTTACGGCTATACGGTAAGTATTACGACAATGTCTCTTTTTTGTCTGAAGCACAAGGTAACATAGCACCCGGGTTTTATGATGGTGTGATCTGTGTGATGACCTGTTTTGCTGCCACTGCACCCCAAGTTCCCCCAGCTGCTGCAGCGAGGCATGGGATGTGGCCCAGAAGTCCGAGGGCTCCCTGACGACTCTGCCCGAGATCCGGGTTCGACAGGGAACTTAAATGAGATTGCCTACAGAACATCTGCACATCACAGGGGAGACTCAGTTGACTTACCCCCACTTCTCTGCAAAAGTGAAATCCAGTTTTGATTTAGCTTCATTAAATTGTTCAGTGTCAATTGTGAAAAAGTATAAGTACTTAAAATCTCTTTCTGTGGTTAAACCTAAGACAGTAACAAAAGCAACAGACACAAATAAAACAACACAGCTTCCAGAGCAATACAAGGAAAAAATCTTCAGTCATAAAAGAAGGAAAGTATTGCTGAGGGAAAGTCAGAAAGCAAGTATTTCGGTGTAAGTCTTCACCTAACTTGGTTATGTGGGAGTCTGTGCATTCTAAGCAAAGACTAAGTCACAAATTAAAAATGACTCTTTTCCCCCTGTAGCACCTAGAAAATGCCAAATATACAGTTGATTTTCATTTTTAAAGACATTTGAATAATTAGTTATGATGACGCACTAGAGTTTATGAGCTCTTCTACACCACGCCTTCTGGTGCTAAAATGTCTTTATACAACTTGTAGTTTCCTTCAGCTTCCCGGCCTCCTGTCCCAGCCAGAACCCACACCAGGAACACTGGAAAACAATACTCAACTGAAAGATTAAGCAAGCGACTGAAATTCCAACAGGAGACCAATATTCTGTCAGGTCTGTGCCCGTGTGAGTGCTAATCTGTAGAAATTCAGGAAAACACAGATACACACACACACACACACACACACACACACACACACACGTTGACCACCGGTCAATTGTACAAGCTACAGGTCTGGTGATTTGAACTCAGTATAGATACGATATAAGAGATTTGGGGTTCCAGCTAGTTCCTGGGTCGTTTTAGTCAATGGTTTCCTTGTGTGTCTACGTCTAACTTCCTGTTTACACGCTTCTGGCAATGAGCTTGCTGAGTTCTTGGGATGTCACTACTACAAGGATCTTATCACAAATATACTTTTGAGATGACGCTGGAAACTAAAACTAAGGACTATGAATTTAGGCTCTAAATCTTGAGGGGATAAAAGCCATTAGGGGTTGTCCCACCCTTGACATAAAGTACCATCTGATGTATGAAATACTCCAAGCTTTGGAAGTTCCGAGAGAGGAAGCCCACAGGCCATGTGGACATTCCGCCATGCTCCTTGCCAAGAGGACTGAAATGAACTTCTCTGAACTTGATTTGCTCCAGAGTTTTCTAGTTTACTTATCCAGATCCACACACCCGGTGACAGAAAATCTGTACTTTTCATCAATCATTCTGCTTTTCCCTCGAGAGTCTCTCTTCCCTTCATCCAAATCCCACCTGTCCTTGGAAGTCTAACCCAAGGTTTCTCCATGCATGCTTGTGTCCCTGTGCCTCCTGTCTATACTTCCATGCCCTTAGGTCCTCCAAGCCATATCCCATAGTCAAGGTAATATTCTGACGACATGTGCGTTTTTAGCCTTGTTGAGTGGAGTGGTATTGTGCATAAGGGTTTGTTTCTAAAATCACCATTTGTGTTTAATGTGACTCAGCTGTTCCCCATAATACATAACAGAGAGCACAGTGGTGTTTCAACAAACAATTCCTAACGGCATAATTAACATTTATTGAGTCCTTACTCTGTGCCAGGCGCTAGGTTAATGACTTTAGAAGCGGAATTTCGTTGTCTCCATTCTACAGTTGAGTAAATGGAAACTCACAATGGTTATGGGATCCTGGGGGACGGCTCCGCAGCCTGGGGCCCAGCTCCAGAGATCCCATTCTTAGCCGCACTGCTCCTGAGCTTGCCCCCCACGCAGTGAATCCCACTGACTGCAACCAGGACCTTTTACTTAGTGACCCTGCGGCATGATCAGTCATTGGATCACCACCTGCAACGCCTATCCCAAATACAGTTTGGGTTCTTTTTACCTCTACCGCCATGCAGGAGTCCTGACATTTTCTTGTTTATAAATATTTGAGAATTACACATTTATCATGATGCAAACCAACCTCTTTCATCTTACATCAAAATACGTCTGTTACCGTGTCTAATAAATATATCAATCTAGAGCTTCTGAGGCCCCAGGCACCCAGGTTCTACAAATAGCACTTTCCCACTGGGACTATGGTAATGTTTATGCTCAAGACTTGAAAAATAGTTGTGTGCTCAAGAAAAACAAATCACCTGCTTTTTAAAAAAATACTTTAATGAAATGTAGAATACATACAAAATCTGTGCAACATACATATATAATTTAAAGAATGGTAGTTTGCAAGTATCCATACTTGCTTCTCCAGCTTGAGGGTGTAGCAGCCTTTCTTTGGAAACATTTGCTGAGGGAAACAGAACAAATGAACCAAGGACATAAACTTCTCTTGAGCCACTGTCTTCAAGAGTTAGGCCCTCCAATCAGCACTGACGAGAAACAAGAGCTTAAGGGTGGACTCCTCATGATTTTACTGCCAGGCACAAGCTTGTTACTTATTCAAAAGTATCTGCTGTCGAGGAGTCTCATCCCCATCAACTAACTGATTCTCCATTTTCAGAGAGAGGTGGGAAGTTCTGGAAGAATGCTGTTCTTTTAGGGGAGTGCAGTAATTCTTAAATAAGGTAATGAGGAAGCAGTGCTAGGTTTCACTTTCCAGGAAGTCTGAGCAGGACACGCATTGGGAAGTACGTGGTGATGGGTGTGGTTATCTACAATGTAACCCCGGGAATTAGGAAGCTTGGTTAACGCACTTAAGACCTTGCCTCCTAAGTATCACAAAACGCATTCTAACTATATGTTTCATTTATCAGCATCAGGATCTAGCCTTTGGCCTGACAAACCCAGAATGCATCTTCTGAGCACATCAGAAATTATTTTACTTCTTCATTATGGACTCACATCCATCAACCTCACAAGACCAAGGTGTAAGCCCAGGAAGCGAAACTATTAACTAATGATGTTAAATGCAAATGTCCTTGTAAACATGGTACCATTTTCTGAATTTCCTTATCAGAAACATGTCTGCTCCTGAGTAAGAAGACCATTAAAAACCAGAATGAGAAATTTACTTTCAATAAAAAATATAATTCTCACAGGAATCGACAACTTCACAGATCAGAGTCTCACAAGTTCTCCCACTTACATTGGATTGGCTGTCATAATGGCAAAAAAATGTTTTCTGGAGGGAAATGCAATCAGAGCATGGAGACTTTGGGGTGTTGTGTGTGCTCAGCCCACCTAGCTCAGAGAGGACGCAGGCCTTGCCACCCAGCTGGGGACACTATTCCAGACGCCTCTACTGTCGTTGCCCATACGTCTTCATTGGAGACACACTCATACTTGACTGTACGAGTTGCCTGCCTTATATTCCAGTCCTTGTCATCCATGAATATAGCATGAATATTCTGTGCTATTAATTTTGGGCTCAGCGTGGAGCCACTAAAGAGGCATCACAGGACTGAAAGTTAGATGTTCTGGATTTTAGATGCACTTGGGCTTCTGACCGAGTGGACATGCTTAGGAGGATTAACTGATCTCTCCAGGATTGATCTTCTCCTGCTCCAAAATAAGAGAAATAGTTTAGATGCCTCAATGTCGGGTTTGCTGGAGGTGTGGACCTCTGTTCCCTTTCCACTTTTAATTCTTGTTTCTCTTGCAGGAATATTATCAGCAGAATAGAGTCTGCCTCGGGCACCATGATATACTCAGTGCACTTTGACCTCCAGGTTTGGTACACATTAAAAGAAACTTGAGCAATTATTTGTTTGTTTCATTCCAGCTGGTGAAAAAGGACTATTAAATAAAGATTCACCAAAAGTATATCTATCCCCAAGAAAGTTGCTCAATGTGTTTACATTTATCGCTTTATCTCCTCGTCCTCAGGAGGCTGGGAACTAAGACACCGAGTTATAAGCGACAGGAAACCAGTGCTTCTCATTGCTTGCACTCTCTTTACTTTCACTGGGTTTCAAGAAGTCTTAGATTGCCTCCCCCAAGAACTCTTGGAAGGCATGGGGTGCTATGTACAACAGGCTCAGGGTACCACCTCGCCCTGACTGAGCGGCTGTCACATGATTCAGTCGGGCCACCCAAGATGTCTGCTCCCAGGGGTAGGGCTTATCCCTCCGCTCTTGCCCATAATCACTGCTGACACATTACCTCTCCATCTCACTATTCATGCTCCAATTATAATGAGCAGAATAATCCATTTTACGTGATGAAGAGATTAGACCTGCCACCGATTTAAATAGTTCCTCTGTCAAATCATAAACTATGACTCCTTGGACACTTAAAAGTCTATTTGTAAACTTCAAACATGTTTTCCTGCCTCCGTTATATTTTTGCTAGATATTAGGCGTTCCATAGTATCCAGAGGTTATTTCTAGATTAACTACGTCTTACTGACTCCATGCTTCAGACTCAGAACATGTCTGCCTGCTATCATTTAGCATTTAGTAATTCTGCACAGTTACTAAAATGTTTTATGTTGTTTAACACCTTTTCCCATCTGCCATATATAGGACTGTAAGGTCCTTGAGGAATGGAAATACACTTTGCTTCCTTTTATTCTTACATAGTAACATACACAATGTCCTATTCAATAAATATGTCAGTTTACTTTAAAACATATTTTTATTCACCCATAAGATATTCAAATTCAAATTCAGATTCAAATGTCAGTCATAATTAGATGTCACACACCCTTGCCTAAATCAAAAGGTCACAGCTCAGAAAATTTCTCCCACAGTACCTGCAAGTGGAAGACAAAAATTAAGTGACCCAAAGGAGAAAAGAAAAGTTATGGCTGGTCGTCTAAGAAACATTGCCACAAGCATTTCTAATTAATCCATGTTCAGATTCTTGGTGTGTGAACTACTGAGTTCCAACATGGCAGCGTTGTCTCGAGATACGCCATTCACAACTTCATGGCGCTTACGAAGGAGAACCCTGGTATCAAATCAACCAATCCAAGTGTAGTTGAGAGTAAAACTTAGAGAACAGATAGTAAACCTTTCATTTTTTAATTTGTATTTTTGAAATGTGGTAATACGAGCTGAACTGAAAATATACTCAGAAAATACTATGGTATTATGGCCGGTGAGTATCTGAGACACAACATGTGGTCTAATTTATTGTCATTTTCTTTGAAGACCTCGTCTTCCTTTTCTTCCTTCTTTCCTTGATATCCAAACACACACGGCATGAAGAGTAGTGAGCGGGATGGAAAGCGATTTATTTTATCCTAGTGGGAAGTGGTGATTTCCATCCAAAAGAAATCAATTTCAATTCATCAAAAATTAATCAAAGATTAGTGCTCTTCTTTTCTCTTGTTTTATTTTTATTCCTTCCTTCTGTTTACTTGTCCTCTTTCTCTAAATTCATCTTTTTCACTCTTCCCCACCAAACCCTAATCTAGACATAAAACAGCAGAACTGCTTCCCCTCTAACGGAGGAAGAACACCTCCTTTCCCTTGGGATGCCGAGGACAGTGGAGACGCCCATGCCCTTGACTGTGATGTTTTATGGGGTTATTCTGTGTAGGCTGATGGTGATTGCTTTGCTGAGTCTACGTTTTGTCTGACATTTCACCACCATTAGGCAAACATTATTCTTTCTGTTGGTATTTGTTTAGTGAGCTATATACTCAGTGGTGTATGATTTATATAAGTCACCATCTCTTCCTGGTGGCTTAGGCTAAATTATTATCCAGGCATCCAATTTAGACACACAAAAAGGGACAGATTACTAAACCCCCAATGTTCTACCTCCGCCGAACAAAGCCTTATTCCTTATTCATGGTGTCATACACAGTTTTCACGTTTCTAATGAAAATGGGGGTTGATCCGTCAGCCAAAATAGCTTTAGGGCTTTTTGGTATTTCCAATTTTATTCTGAGAGAACGCATATTTTTTTTAAATTTAGGGACTGATGTGGGTAGCACTATGTAGATATTATGGCTTAAGGATAAATATATTGCTGCTTTCGACTGCTTTCAGTGAGGTGGCCACCCTTGGACATTGTGTTGAGTGCGGCGATTTCCTGTGTTCTGCCGGCATCAGCTTCAACCACCACCTCTCCCTCTCCCTCTGAAATGTGTCCTGGGGTGGGAAATGGGTTTTATGGACACCCTGAGTGTGAGGGGCAGGAGAGTGAATGTCTAAGGAATATGCCCCTGGGAAGCTCTGGACGAGTCCTGGTGGGGGCCTGAGGAGCCTGGGCTTTCTCCCCACACTTCCTCAGCAGCAGGGATGCCCAGAGAACAAGCTCTGCCGAGGCCTTTGATCTCTGAGGTGGATTCATCAATGCTCTCAAGAAAAGAGGTCAGATGTCAAGTGCATTTTTAAAGGCCTGAATCGAAGGTTCAAACGTTGGTAAGAAGAATTCTGAGTTTTTATGTTGTGGCGTGTGATCTTCTTTGTTTAAGAAAACCTTAGGGTACATGGCACCTGGGTGGCTCAGTCCTGTGAGCCTGACTGTTGACTTCCCATGATCTAATGGTTTGTGGGATTGAGTCCCGTGTTGGGCTCTGTGCTGACAGTGCAGAGCCTGCTTTGGATTCTTTCCCTCCCTCTCTCTCTCTGCCCCTCCCCTGCTCATGCTCTCCCTTTCTCTTAAAATAAATAAATAAACTTCAAACAAAAACAAAACAAAAACAAAAACAACTCAGAGTCCTTATCTGGGGTTGTATGTCAGAACCAGGGTTCATTCCCACACATGGTCGGGACTGTTACAGGTACATTTACAGTTTCCCAACTCTGAATGAAGACTCTGCGGGCATATAATTCTCCCTATGAAGCTCAAACATTAGGGAAATGGGGAGTAAAGTAACGGTAACCTTGACAGGTCTTGACCTAGAACCAGTGATGGTGAGGCCACAGGGAGAATGTACCAGTGTCTGCCCACACGGCCCTCTGCCTGAGGTGAATCCTTAACCTCTGTCCGCACAGTGCGTCTTGGAGAAGACCAGAGAAACAAGCAAACAGAGAAGTATGTGCCAGAATGGCTCATAGGATTCATCCAGGACCTTGTTGTGTTCTTTTTTTTTTTTTTTCTGTAAGAAAATGATTATTTTCACTTCAGTGGAATCCAGGGAAATTCAGATAACAGCTACTAGAGCTGAGAAGTAACATGTCCGCTTTGCTCTGAGTATGGAATAGAAAATGTTTAATTTCCACCAGCTTTAAGTGCTTTAGAGTCAAATTTTATGTCATAAGTAGATGCATTTTTTACTATTTTTGAAAATATAGATGTCTGAGTGCAGAAAAGCCTAAAAATAAGAATATACATCAAATTTTATACCACTTATAGAAAAGAATTCAAATATTGAAAAATAAGTTGCTTCTGAGATTAACGAGAGAAGCTAAGAGCAAAAATTCCATGACGGCTTAGAATTTCCAGAAGGAAAAACACCAGCATTGAAAAGGCATCTTGTGTAAATGTGCTGAATTCATTCCCGGCTCGTTTTCCATATTTATCTCCTCAGCTTCCTCTCTCTGTGCTGGAAACCGTACAGTAAGCTTTAGGTGAACTCTGAACATGAATTTGGGGATTTTTAAAGTAACAAATTTGTGCCACGAAAGCAATTTCTACATAACAAAAACAGCAGAAAGGACGGAATACCTGCCTTGACACCTTAGTCTGGGAAACCACCCCATGGAAATGAGTCGAGTTATTATACAAATATTTCAGGCAATACATAGCTAACTAAACTTTCTGGGCTCTTCTTTATATAATGATAAGATTAGTGTTTAATTTACATATAAATGATGTAATTAGTGTTTATTTTACACTGAAAAATACATCTTCCTTTCATTCAACATATAAGGCTATTAAAAGCACCAAGCATCAGACATGGTACTAGGTTTCTGCAAAGACACATTTGCTTGCTTGGTGTTAATCCAGGAAAAATTTAAGGGAAGGATTCTCATATTTTCCCAGGTGCACAGGAAGAAACAAAGAGCAAACTAACAGCGATACATCAATGATGGAGGCTTGTGTTTGTATCTTTCTTCAAGAGATGAGATTAGAATCTATGAGAAGGAAATTATGTATGTAATTGGAAGTGGTAAAACCTCTAATCTGGAGGGCCGCCTGGGTGGCTCAGTCGGTTAAGCGTCGGACTTTGGCTCGGTCATGATCTCACGGTCCGTGGGTTCGAGCCCCATGTCAGGCTTTGTGCTGACAGCTCAGAGCATGGAGCCTGTTTCAGATTCTGTGTCTCCCTCTCTCTCTGCCCCTCTCAAGCTCATGCTCTCTCTGTCTTTGTCTCAAAAATAAATAAACATTTTAAAAAAATTTAAAAAACAAAAAAACCTCTGGAGATTTCAATCTGGAGATTGAAAGCTACCAAAAAGTATCTGTCATTTGGTTGTTTAGATCAGCAATTCCTACACTTACAGATTAACAGGTGAGTAAACATTTAAAAAAAAAACATGTATTTTTGTAATATTTAAACAAAAATATGTGTCAACAAAAAACAAAAACATTTGAAACAAAAATATATGCAGGTGACCAACATCAGGTTGCCACCGTTTAGTTTTAAGCAAAGACAGTAAGTAGAATAATTAGTGTTGAACATCACTACCATTTTGTCTCACATTGTAAGCGTGTATGTGTGTGTATATTTACACACACGCATCTCATAGATGCTCATGTCGATAGAGGAAATTGGCTGCATTCATACTGAGTGGTTTGGAAACCTCCCTGAAGAATTGGAAGGTTAATAAGAGCTACAAGAACAGTCTAGATATGCCTTCTTTATCACCCCCGACCTCAAAATATGTGTATTTTCCATCACCCACATGGAAACTTACTTTCTTTATGGAACAGCTTCCACTGTCCCAGCTCCGGCTGAGGCTGTGAATACGTACTCTCACATTTTGTGTCATTTCTCTGCCCACAGGAGCCCCTCCCCTCACCAGGGCTGCACCTGCTCAGGCCTTCAGGCCCGTGTCCACACCGATCGCCCTTGTCCTCAGCGTCACATGTGTCTTGCCTCCTCGTGGATGCCAGTCCAGGACTCAGCAGGCACGGAGAAGGTTCGTGGCCAGCGCCCACTAGTCTGCATCTGTGTAATTAGCTCTACTTAAATCTTCTATCTCTGCCCCCTGAGCTTTTAGTCAGGACGTTTTGTTGTTTAAAATTGGGGATTTTACTATGTACGAGTGGTAGTGAAAGCAATCGATGGTATACATGGTATTTGTTTTGACTAATTACTATTTGAAAATATTGTTTCTTTGTAATTTGGATTATTCTCTAACCTTCATTGTTTTTCTCTGAAACACTTTTCCGAAATCAAACTTCACAGGCACTGATCTAGAACAACTACTCGGATATATAGGGCTGCACAGTCTCCACCCCATTCAACCCTCACTCATGACCCTAGACTCATTCTTCCCTATTTGTGACAAAGCCACGCACCCAATGGCCCAGACGAAGGGGCTGTGTTTACTCCTCCGTAGAAAGAAATATTCTGCTCCTCCTTATGAATCCTTGCCCGTCCTGCACTGGGGGCAGGCTCCCAGAATAGAGTCCAACATTGCCCTGCGGAGGAAAATGGCACAGCGGTCTAGTCCCCCTTGCAGAAAGTATTTGAGTCAGGAGAAGAGATGGTAGGGGGTGGATTGTCTCCCCTGTGCCGTTGGAGTTCTTCTGCTGCTGTGCTGGTCTTCGCTGGCCCCTGGAGTAACGAACGCCTTGTGCAGTTTGCCCTAGAGCCTCGTCCCCCAGGCGAGGTCCCCAGCCATCCCCCAGGCTCCAGGAGGGGAGAGCTGTCCACCGCTGGTTTGGATTGCTCAGGGTCAGGGTCCGTGTCCTTCTGCAGGGCTGCTCCCTGTCTCCAGAGACGCGGCGGCAAGTCTCAGCTCACTCTGGCTCCATGCATCTGCCTCAGAAATCCTGGTTGCAGGATTTTTAAGTTTGTTTATTTATTCGGGGTGGGGGAGGGATAGCGAGAGAGAGAAACAGAGAGAGAATCCCAAGCAGGCTTCACGCTGTCCATGATGTGGGACTCAAACTCGCAAACCGTTAGATCATGACCTGAGCTGAAATCAAGAGTCAGATGCTTAACCAACTGCACCACCCAGGCACCCATGGCCCTGAGCATCTTATTAAAGATTTGCCATTGTCAGCGAACACCGCTGTGAGTATCTTTTTAATTCATCACAGTTTATTCTGAGATAGATCTACATGTTAATGGCTGTGTGTGGTGCCTTTGGATGACTCTTCTCTAAGCTACGGAGCCAACCCACATTGTTGGGTATGCAGATTAGGTCACCATTCCTGGGAATAGACCTTGTGGATAATTATAATTATGTTTTTGAGATTCCTTTATAGAAATGTTATTGCGAACATTCACATAGCTTTTAGGAACAAACACATTTCAATTAGAAATAAGAACGAGGGGCATTGTTGAAGAGGAAAGAATTCGGCAAATGTAGATTCTGAAGAGTATACAGAAGGGAGAAGGGGCAGTTTCACACTTGGTCTCCCTATCTGGTAAGAAGAAGTAGTTCTCACAAGCTGATTTTATTTGAGCCTTTTATGCCCTTACAGCACTGTGCCTCACTCACCAATAACTCGGCAGACACTATAGGGCACCTACTCACTTGTTCATTCTTTCCCTTTCTACGGATAGCCAAACCTTCATTTTGTTTCAGGAAGCAATATGTCTAGATAAAATGCATATTATCATGATTCATTACAGCACAGAGTGGCCTGGGCCACAGTGCTGGCCAGCCAGACACAGTGATCCCAAAACTCTACAGATGGGCAGGTGCTTTTGTTACAAAGGTATAGACACCAGCCTTCTTTCTTTCTTTCTCCTGCCTTGAATATGAATATACTGTGGATGGAATGGTATCTTCAAATGTTGAGACAACGTGCATGAGGACCAAAGCCACATTGTCAAGATGGCGGAGAGAAGACAGTTGCAAACTGGGCATTGCTGTCATTGATCCTAGATGTACGTTATGACCAGGTACATCTGGGAAACATGGCGACCAGGAACGGGAATGTAATAGGAGCTCAACAAGTGATAGACTCAGTAAAAGATGAATGAACGAATAAATAAATTTTAAATTGTTGGTTGATTTGTTTTTTTCTCTACTTTTAACATTATTTTCAACTTGGAACTTTTGGTAATCAACCTTAAGGAAGAATTCACTGTATATGAATAGTCTCAAACTTTAAGTTAGAGTTAGTCTGATCATTCAAATATGGATTTCCTTGGCCTTCAAAACATATCATGCTTTCAAGTCCATTGAGGAAATTGATTTAGTGGTGAGGTATGTGGCTATTTTTATCTTGATTAAATGCATAAAGACATAACTTAGAGGGTCCTGGTCTTGGGTGGCTCAGTTACTTAAGCGTCCAACACTTGATTTCAGCTAAGGTCATGATCTCACGGTTTGTGAATTTGAGCCCCACATCAGACTGTGCTGACAGTGCAGTACCTGCTTGGGACTCTCTTTTCCTCTCTCTCTGTCCCTCCCCAGCTGTCTCTCTCTTCCTCTCCAAATGAATAAACAAACTTTACAAATACACGTATATAATTTAAAGTTAAACCAGGCACCCACTTCAAAGAAAGATGATAAAATCACACCATCAAGAGACAATACCAAGCTTATTCCAGAAGCATTACCTACGATTTCAGCTTGGATACCAGGTCTAAGTCTTGAATATTCCTTCCAGATCTTGTTCATGATTATCTTTACATTATCTCCAAATAGTCTCCTATTAGTGCAAGTTTACGTTGAACTTGCTGAACCGCAGTAATTATTTTGAACAATATTAGAATCATCATAATTATATTCTCTCAGCATGAGTAATCAGTAGGATAGGTTCAGATCATTCGGGGTTATGCAAACTTAAAATTAATTCAGAAAATTGTCATTTGAAGATTTCTGAAGAAATATTTCATTTCATCTGAGTGTATGAGTTTGAGAGTTCTAATCATCTCTAATTACTCTTTTTATTTTATTCCTTCCAATTGTTATGAATTGCTATCATGAATAGGAGGAGCCTCAATGAATATTTATCAAGTTCTTATTTATTCTAAAGAATGTAGCTTTATATCCCTACCAAATTTACTGCCTTCCAGCCAATCTCTCATTCTCCCTTATGGTAGAGAAATCTTAACATGATTGCTTAAATTTTAGATCACTAATGAGACGACATTCATTAAGGGTGGCATTAAAACAATGTATTGATTGGAATGGCTCCCTGGCTTTTACTTGGCCCAGGGTTTAGTGTTTTATTGGAACAGTAAGAAAGGTGGTCCATAGTCCGTATTCTGGGGACAATTTCATTTGGTTCACACCCAACTTGCATAAATAAATAAATAAATGAATAAAAGCTTATCAGATAAATATCACAGCTACTGATCATGTGATACCTTGATTCATTCTGTCATTCCCTTTATGCCTTTAAAATCATCAGAGCACGAGGGGCGCCTGGGTGGCTCAGTCGGTTAAGCGTCCGACTTTCCCTTAGGTCATGATCTCGCGGTTCGTGGGTTCGAGCCCTGCGTCGGGCTCTGTGCTGACTGCCAGCTCAGAGCCTGGAGCCTGTTTCAGAGTCTGTATCTCCCTCTCTCTCTGACCCTCCCCTGCTCACACTGTCTCTCTCTCTCTCTTTCTCTCTCTCTCTCTCCTAGAAATAAATAAAAATATTTTTAAAAAAATAATAAAATAAAATCATCAGAGCGCGAAGTGAGACAGATGCCTATGGTTTGGGTACAAGTGGGTATTTGAGGCTCACCTGTCCCATTCTCTGAATTTCATCAGCTTCTGTATATTTTGTGCAGATAAAGGTTTCTACATGCTAAGTTAATAAGCTAGCAACATTTATTTGTATCTGTAGTAGACGTATCTACTTTTTATTTTTTGTAATATTAAACAAGCCCCTGGACAATGTGTTTTGCGCTATTCAAAGGTGTGGGTCTTGATCCCGTAATTTTCAGCATCCCTGAGCATCATCTGTGGAATATAAACATGGCCCAGAGGCTTGATTCTACCTCTGTGTCTGCCTCAGAGAGTGGCATGGCCTTGACCGAGTCTCATGCTCTAAAGCTTGGGCCCCTTACCTGCAAAGAAGGTTGGACTAGATGTTCTCTTAGACCTTACCTGACGCTAGTACAGCTGGATGATGATATCTCCGGATAACATCACTATTTGCCAAGATGGATGTATGGCTGAGAATAAGGAAGGTAGATGAGGCGCCTGGTTGGCTTAGTTGATTAAGTGTCTGACTTCAGCTGTGGTCATGATACGATGGCTCATGGGTTCAAGCCCCACACCGAGCTCTGTGCTGACAGCTCAGAGCCTGGAGCATTCTTTGGATTTTGTGTCTCCCTCTCTCTCTTCCCCTTCCCCATTAGTGCTTTGTCTCTCTCTCTCTCTCAAAAATGAATAAACATTAAAAAAATTTTTTAAAAGAATAATGAAAGGAGAAATTCATGGATAAAATGAAAATGTACACAGAAAGCAATTAAATTTTTCTTTCCTTTTTTTTCATTTTTTTAAAAATGTTTTATTTATTTCTAGGAGAGAGAGAGAGAGAGAGACAGCATGAGCAGGGGAGGGTCAGAGAGAGAGGGAGTCACAGACTGAAACAGGCTCCAGGCTCTGAGCTGGCAGTTAGCACAGAGCCCGACGCGGGGCTCGAACCCACGAACCGCGAGATCATGACCTAAGCGAAAGTCGGACGCTTAACC